>NC_079319.1:83926768-84228216 GCF_029931775.1 Euleptes europaea
TATATATACACATGTAAGTGTATAAATATATATATTGTATATTATGTGTAATTTATTTTAGGCTGCAGTAAATTTCTTATTTTTCCAAAGCTCAGTAAAGAATTTCTACTATAATACGAGGTTTGCTTGTGTGCTGAAACTAAGTCTAAAGAAGTGTACTGTACTGGTAAGTGTTACATCTCGGCAAAGTTGATATTCAGCTTTGCCCATGTACAAATGCAATATATAGGATAATGCGATGAATATATTCTCAAAGGACAAGGCTTGTCAATAGTAGGCTAGGTTATGGACTAGCACCTAAAGGCTCCAAAATCAAATCTGGTTCTTTGGGAATGCCAACTGGACTCCAGGGTTAGTGAGCTCCAGGCGAGAGGTAGCTTTCAGAAGGCCCCGCCCACTAAACAGCTCTTCCTCTTCCTCCATCTCTCTCTGAGCAGCAGCTGCTCCTCAGTACTGCCTACATGTGCTCACTTGGCTACCCATCTTGGTGGACCACTGGGGCAACTTTTCTGAATCTGGACGAGGAGGAGTTAGCGCTCTCATCCCCAGGCTGGCAGTGTGGTTCCGCACCAAAGATTGGATGATCCCAACGGGCGCCCACAAAGTCTTGCAATCCAGAGAACGAGGGCAGCTTGCAGTGGCTGAAAGACCACCCTTGGTCAGGAGTGGGCGGTGTGTCACTGACAAGTACCCAGCGATGTCCACTCCTGATGCCATTCCAAAGGCATGAGTGAAGGCCGTATTGGTGGCAGTATTGGCGGTAATGACATTTGCCAGTACCTTACCACGAGGAAAGAAAGAAGGCTGTACTTCCCCCAAAACTAGCTTCAAAATGAGCCTAGCGTGGTGTAGTGGTTAAGAGTGGTGGACTCTAATCTGGAGAACCGGGTTCGATTCCCCACTCCTCCACATGAGTGGTGGACGCTAATCTGGAGAACCGGGTTGGCTTCCCCACTCCTCCACATGAAGCCGGCTGGATGACCTTGGGCTAGTGACAGTTCTCTTTGAGCTCTCAGCCCCACCTACCCCACAGGTGTCTATTGTGAGAGAAGCCGGTTTGATTCTCCTTAAAAAGTATAAAAACCAACTCTTCTTCTTCTAAAATATATGACTGGCTATGTGCTGTATTAATAAATGACTGACTGACTTCTAAAATGAGTTGCTGAATTAAAAAATAATAATTTAGTTTAATTTTGCTGTCAAGTCACAGCCAATTTATGGTGACCCTGGAGAGTTTTGAAGGCAAGAGATCTTCAGAGGTGGTTTGCCGTTGGCTGCCTAGTCAGTATTTGGATCATAGAATCATAGAGTTGGTAGGGACCACCAGGTCATCTAGTGCAACCCCCTGCACAATGCAGGAAATTCACAACTACCCCCCCCACACCCCAGTGACCCCTCCACGCCCAGAAGATGGCCAAGATGCCCTCCCTCTCATGATCTGCTTAAGGTCAATGCTGATTCTATGACCTTAAGTAGATGATGAGAGGGAGGGCATCTTCGCCATCTTCTGAGCATGGAGCAAGGGTCACTGGGTGTGTGTGGGGGTAGTTGTGAATTTCCTGCATTGTGCAGGGGGTTGCACTAGATGACCCTGGTGGTCCCTACCAACTCTATGATTCTATGATCCAAATACTGACTAGGTCTCTAACCCTGCATTTCTTCTGAAATAAGAGTAGTTTAATTGGGAAGTTTCTTCTGGTATGTCTTTAGAAATGTATGCTGCAGTATATTTATTTTAGCTTAGAGCCATAAAAAAATTAAACTCCAGTATTTCTTAGCTTCTTTCTTAGCTAATTCCTTGCAGATGTTATATTATTGTTTGTTGTTGATAATGGGTTGGATCTAGCCAGCTTTTTCACTCCATCTTGCTCTTTACTACATGCCACATGGTGTAGTGGCGAAAAGCGGTGGTTCTAATCTGGTGGACCGGGTTTGATTCCCCACTCCTCCACCTGAGTGGCGGACTCTAATCTAGTGAACCAGGTTGGTTTCCCCACTCCTCCATATGAAGCCAGCTGGGTGGCCTTGGGCTAGTCACAGTTCTTTCCGATCTCTCTCAACCCCACCTACCTCACAAGGTGTCTGCTGTGGGGAGAGGAAGGGAAGGAGATTGTAAATCAGTTTGATTCTCCTTAAAAGGTAGAGAGTCAGCATATAAAAACCAACTCTTCTTCTTTTGTCCACGCAGGCCTTGTGGTCTTCAGCATAGCTTTTTAGTGATCTAAGGGGGCCCCTCCCTGTTTCACTGGTGGATAAGTTAGTTAGATCCAGCACAATGAACAGAATTCAAGATGCACCAGAGTCTGATAACTGTCACTGGAGATGTTATAAATTGCACAAGCTGTGGCTTGTAACTCATACGCTATTTAAAATCTTTATTGTTCAGTTGGCTGTGCATATTCTGACCAAGTGCGGATTCACTAAACAAATTTTCTCCTTTTTAGGAACTTTTAAGTCCAATATTTGTGAAGCCTCAACAACTCAACCCTATGAATACATTTGTCTGAGCACTCTTCAAATCATTATGCTGTTAGATGACATGCAAGCATTTTAGAATCATAGAAACAGAGTTGGAAGGAACCTCCAGGGTCATCTAGTCCACCCACTGCATGATGCAGGAAATTCACAACTACCTCCCCCCCCCACACACACACCCAGTGACTCCTGCTCCATGTCTAGAAGATGGCAAAAAAACACAAAAGCCTCCAGGATCCCTGGCCAATCTGGCCTGGAGGGAAATTGCTTCCTGGCCCCAAAATGGCAATTGGCCTTACCCTGGGCATGTAAGAAAGGGCCATGACAGCCAAGCATTGACACAACCCTTCCTACCCTCCCTCTTGTTTTATATTCATCCTTGGTTATAAGGCCTCCTTCCATTTCCTAAATGAGCCAGTGTGATGTAGTGGTTAAGAGTGGCGGACTCTAATCTGGAGAACTGGGTTTGTTTCCCCACTCCTGCACATGAAGCCTGCTGGGTAACCTTGGGCTAGTCGCTGTTCTCTCCGAACTCTCTCAGCCTCACCTGCCTCATAAGATGTCTGTTGGGGGCGGGGAGAGAAGGCTCTTATAAGCCACTTTGAGACTCCTTTTGGTAGAGAAAAGCGGAGTATAAAAACCTACTCTTTTTTATTTCTCAAATCTTTAGAAAGCTGTTTATGGATCCACCCTGGCTTCTTTAAGATCTTTCTGTTTTTCCTTCTCATAAATTTTCCTAATCAAGACCCTAATTGGAACATTCCTTTCTAAATATTACTGAAACATTTATGGAATATTTATAGAACAATATTTATTATCTGACCAAGCAAAAACACATTTCTTTTGATTTGTCTCTAATGCCTTTTATGCCTGGCTGTTTCCCTCGCAGTCACCCCTCTGACGACTTCGAGTCTTTGTTTGGATTATGTATGCCATTTCTGACTGTCTGAGGTCGCCTCGCTCTCCCCCTGCGTCTCCCCACGTTTTGCCCGCGTTTTCAGGGTCCTGTTTTATCTTGAATTTGAAAACGAGGGCAAAACACGGGGAGGGCGAGGCAACCTCTGATGGTTGGAAACGGTATGCATAATCCAAACAAAGAGCTGAAGTTGCTGGAGGGGTGACCGCGATGGAAACAGCCATGCATAAAATACCTAAATGTCCTTTGGTGAACCCCTAATGGGCCCGATTCAACTTCTTTGCGTGGCTGTCTATCCAGACTAACTTCAGTCAGTATACAAAAGAAGTAATGCTCAGAGATTATATTGTAACTTAAAAAAAAAAAAAAGCTTACATGACAGCTTCGTATCATTTAAATGAAACATGCAGGGGGCACAACGCTTGTTTGTACCCTGACATTTAAATATGCAAAGACTGCAAATATGTAATATACAGAGGAGATTCCTAGGAGTAACTTGGTACTTGTGGCGTTATGAGACAGTGTTTCCTAGCTGAGTTCCTAAATTTTTTGACACAAAGAAAAACCTCAGTTTTTGCTGTATCAAACAATAACTTTGATCAAGGATATATTGCGCTCAATGGCAGCATTTGTTTTTGCTGCGATTGCACAAACTTACCCCTTTGATAAGCATGTCCGCAAACATTCAGCTTGTAGGTTCAGGGGGGCCAAGTTTGAGAGCTTCCAACCGCAAGTCCTCACACCGTGCTCACTTCTGCCCAAGAGCATTCATAGACCCCCGTGAGTGGCTGAGGGCCAAGAGAGGCACACAGGATACCCAAAAAGCCCTAATGCTGAAATCCTCTGACAGTGCTTTGGAACCTAGCTTTGGAACCTAGCCACGTGAACATGGGCTTTAGAACCTCTCTGCTGCTCCCAAATGTGTAGTCATTTCGCGTAGGGACATGCTTCATACTTTATGCTTTTGTTCTGGGCATCTCAACCCTCTCTGGGCTGGCTCTGGATTTAGAGGCCTCCAAGGAGTCCCTGAGGAGCCAGAGACATGGCCTGGAGGAGCGTTTCCAGTTCCAGGGGGATCCAAATATGTTTCTCTCCTTGGTCCAGTGCAAACGGTTCATAGAACTGAGGCAGGAAGGTTTCCCTGATGACCGTACCCAAGTATGTTTCTTCATCAGTCTTTTAAAAGGAGCCGGAGCCAAATGGGTGTGCCTCTGTTGTGACAAGATAGCCCACTCCCGTCGGACTTCCAGGGATTTGTGCCCACCCCTCCAGACTGCCTTTGCAGATCCCCAGAAGGCTGAGAGTGCAAACTGGAAGATTCGAAGGCTCCAACAGGATGCTGCTGCCCATGTGACAGAGTTCTGCCTACTAGCCCAGGACCTTCCCTGGAATGACGCCACGCTGGCCGACCAGTTTCAGGAAGGCCTGTCAGATGATGTGTTGGATGAGTTGGCTGAGGCTGACCAGCCAGGAAGCCTGCAGGATCTCATAAGAACATAAGGAAAGCCCTGCTGGATCGGACCCAGGCCCATCAAGTCCAGCAGTCTGTTCACACAGTGGCCAACCAGGTGCCTCTAGGAAGCCCACAAGCAAGACGACTGCAGGAGCATTCTCCTGCCTGTGTTCCACAGCACCTCATAGAATAGGCATGCTCCTCTGATACTAGAGAGAATAGAGATGCACCATGACTAGTATCCATTTTGACTAGTAGCCATGGATAGCCCTCTCCTCCATGAACATGTCAACTCCACTCTTCAAGCCTTCCAAGTTGGCAGCCATCACCCCATCCCGGGGCAGGGAGTTCCTCATCCATCTGTGTCTCTGTATTGATGCCTGGCTTGAGAAACAACGGGCAGCTCGAAAACTCCAGGTAACCGGGTCAGGCCTGACCCCACCAGTCAGGCCTTGAAACCCAGTTCAACCAACCTCCCCAGCACTGGTGGTGACACAACCTGCAGAGGAACCCATGCAACTGTGGGTGGCACCCAGCCAAAACTAACAACTAAAGAAAAGAGCTGGTGGAGGCAACTCAACCTCCGCTTGTACTGTGGAAACCTGGGAAATTATGCACAGACCTCAGCTAGGATGCCTTGGTCCACAATACCAGGCCTGGGGTGATCACAGCAGCCATTCTTCCTCCCTAATCAGTCTTCCACCCATCTGATTCTCCCAAACACCTTCCATTTGGGACATCAGACGCTCCAACCCACAGTGGTGATTGACTCTCTGGGGCTTCTAGCAACTTCATGGGCACCAGCTTTGCCCAACTGCATCTGATCCCAGCCCAAGGAACTGCCCATTTTTGGTGTAGAAACCATTGATGGAAGGCCCTTACAATCAGCATCTGTGACTCAAGAAATGGTGGCTTTGAAGAGGATGATGGGGAACCATCAGGAGATGATCTCTTTCAGCCTGACTGCCTCCCCCCATTTCCCAGTAGTTCTGGGAATGCCAAGGCTCATCCTGCGTGAACCCGCAATCTTCTGGGGCCAACGACTTGTGGCCTTCCAGTCCTTTGTGCCATCCAAACTGCTGGGGCCATTGCCCTTGAGGTCTCTGTGGACCTAGAAGACCTCCCACCCAAATACTAGGACTATGCTGTCGTCTTTGGTCCCAGAGAAGCGGACACACCTCCTCCATGCCAACCCTACGGCTGCACCATTAATATGATCCCTGGAGCGCCAATTCCAGCTGGGCAACTATTCCCTCTCACAGCCAACAGGCCGCCTTGAGAGAGTTCATTGAAAAGAACCTGGCCAGAGGATTTATCCAGCCTTCCGTCTCCCCCTCAGCAGCCCCCAGCCTCTTTGTCAGAAAGAAAGCTTTGCCTTTGTAATGACTGTGTGTGTGTAAAGTGCCGTCAAGTCGCAGCCAACTCATGGTGACCCCTTTTAGGGTTTTCATGGCAAGAGACTAACAGAGGTGGTTTGCCAGTGCCTTCCTCTGCACAGCAACCCTGGACTTTCTTGGTGGGTCTCCCATCCAAATACTAACCAGGGCCGACCCTGCTTAGCTTCTGAGATCTGGCGAGATCAGGCTAGCCTGGGCCATCCAGGTCAGGGCTACTGGATGACTACTGGGCCCTGAATAAGATAACCATCTGCAGCAGATATCCTCGGTCCCTGATCCTTGAAGTATTTGATCAGCTCCTGGGTAGGTATGGCATCGATCCACCAAGGCGTGGCTCCTAAGAAATGCTAGAGTATGAATTGTCCTGAAGTCCACTTAATAGTGGCCAAGTAATCTTAACTCTGGTTATTCCACATGGGCAGACAGAGGGTAGATGGAGATGAAAATATTTTTATCATATTGGTGTGATTGTATCCCTTGCCAATTGCCACCTCTTAGATCCATAATAATGTATTGTGGTCTTTGACCGGTATCACAAAGTTAAAAAAACAATAATTCAGTACAACAAAAAAATGGCTACATGAACATTTGAACTAATCAAAGGGTTTAAAATTCTGCATCAACTTTAGTATAGTTTCCCTGTGTCTTACATATCCCAAGACAGAATTTAGCTACTTGTCTGGATACCCAGTGATTTTTATCAGACAATAATGACAAACAATAATGACAAATTAATAGAATAATAACCAAACACAGCTTCAACTTGTTTCAAAGCTCACTGAGTTATAATTCTCATATGTAACACAGTTTACAAGTGGCACATATCACAACATAGTCAATGGGTCAACTACAATTAACTGGTTGTTACACCCAAACCTACAGAGAGTATGCAGACACACATACAATGTAACAAGCTGAGTTAATGGGTGGCTGAAGAAGACTTGCGCAAACAGGGAATTTTCTTCTGGAAGCCTGTTCCACCCCGACTTTTGCCACCTTAATTATTCTGCTGACTCGTGTATATGTATGGGGTTTGTTACATTGTATGTGTGTCTGCATACTCTCTGTATGTTTGGGTGTAACAAGAAGTTAATTGTAGTTGACCCATTGACTATATTGTGATATGTACCACTTGTAAACTGAGCTACATATGAGAATTATAACTCAGTGAGCTTTGAAACAAGTTGAAGCTGTGTTTGGTTATTATTCTATTAATTTGTCATTATTGTTTTTGTACAAAAAATTATAGCCATAGTGGCTGCAATTTTTTCTATTGTAACAACATTGGCAGCTCAAGTCCTGTATTTGATATTGACATGGCCCACCTGATTCAGCAGGGCTCCGACTAATGATTATTTGGTAAACTTGTTAATCAAGTCTCTCCTTGGTCACAGACGTTACCTGCCTAATTTTCATCACCAAGCAGAAGCCACATCATAAACATTGCAATGTCCACTAGTGTAGTGGTTGAGAGTGGTGGACTCTATTCTGGAGAACCGGGCTTGTTCCCCACTCGTCCACATGAGCGGTGGACGCTAATCTGTTGAGCGGGGTTGGTTTCCCCACTCCTCCACATGAAGCCAGCTGGGTGAACGTGGACTAGTCACAGTTCTCTTAGAGCTCCCTCAGCCTCACCTACCTCACAAGGTGTCTGTTGTGGGGAGAGGAAGGGAAGGAGATTGTAAGCCGGTTTGAGTCTCCTTAAAAGGTAGAGAAAATCGGCATATAAAAAACAACTCTTCTAACTACTACTGTGGCTCCACAGGGGAAGCAATGATGATTAGGAAATTGAGAATATGGAGTGGGACCCTGCTCCTGAAGACATGCGGACTAGAAGTGAGTGAAAGCACGAATAAACATGTCTTATTTACAGTCCGAGGTTCCTCTGGCTCAGAATTGTCTGTAATATGTGAATCCAATCATGTGACGAAGTATCCTGCAAAATCTTATGGAGTGTAAAGTTGGCTAGTCTTAAATGTGCAAATTATTTTCTCAATAAACTACAAAGACATACACTGATAATATGATCAGGGGCTGGTGTTTTTAGGGGCACAGCTACCAGGAGGCCTGCCACTGGACCTGGCTCCCCCGCCCCTCCACTGCCAAGCTAAGTTTTCCCTCTTAGAACCAAATTGGGGATCAAAAACAATAAAACAATGGCTAGGAGGAGGCATTTGCAGAAGAAGATAAAGGGATGCGTGGTAAAGAACCACCTGGTCTTTCTGCAATGCCTTAAGGCCCAAAGCGAAACACGGGTAAAGTTGTGGAAGGAAGAAAACCTACCCTTGTGTACACAAAAGCGTTCTTCAGTCTTCAGTGTGGAGATACCTTTACAAGGATACATAAAGGAGCATTTGGCTGTGGATTAGAGAATGCAAATCATTCTCCATAGCTATCGAGTGCTACAAAATATGTGCACAAGATACTGAATTGCTTACAGGGTTGTTGTTTTTACAGTTTCTTGCAACACTCTCAAAATAAGGAACTTTTCACAGTTATTTCCCCCTGACTGGATAGCTTAATATATATTAAAAAGACTTGTTGTTCCTTATTGTGTATTGGCGGGGTGGGGGGGTCTTCGATTTCTTCGCTCTCCTTTTAGGAGGTCTCCTGTAAAATATTCTGTACTGTATGGCTTTCCTTAGGACAAAAAGAAATGTAGTCCTTACATTGACTGAATATCAAGTCATGCAGTGATTAAAAACTTTTTAAATACCTTCTCACAGAGTGGAATCGTATTTGTAACATCTGGCTTCGTAGCCTTGAATGCTGGCATGGAAATCGAAGACAGACACACCCTAGTCCAGCGGGGAGATGTGGGTGTGGAAGCGCACAGTCGCCGGGGTTGCAGAAGTGTGCCCTTACTGCAGAGGGCTCGAGTTGAGTGACGCAGCGGTTTGTCCATTGCTGTCTGTCCCTATCTGGAGCCAGACTACACCTAGGTAGACTACACCTAGGTGTATTTAACTACACCTAGCCTTGGATTAAAGCCTGAAATTGTGAGATACTAGTAGAAACAGATGACATGGCCCCCAGTAAGTGCTAAGGCACAACTCATCTTCCCCTTAAGGAATATCCCACCTTTTACGAACGTGTACCAATATGTAATATCAATAGGGTTGCCAGGTCCCTCTTCTTGATCGGCAGGAGGTTTTAGGGGGTGGGGCTGCGGTGGCTGCGTGCAATGCATGGCAATCGACACATGACGACGTCACTTCCCGTTTTATTTCTGGAAGCGCCGCATCACCGTGGCCGATTTAATACTCAAGTCCCAAAATTTGCTAAAGCAGCCGTAGTGATGCGGCTCTTCCGGAAGTAAAACCAGAAGTTATGTCATCACAGGTGCGTGCACACTACTGCCGCTCCGGAGCGGCCGGGTGGAATGGCGGTCAGTTGCCCACCAAAACCACCCACCTGGCAACCCTAGATATCAATCAACTCATTCGTGCAGGGGTCTCCGCCATAGCACCCGCCAAAAGCTTTCCTGAAGCCCACCAAGTGTTATTAGAAAGTGGGTGGGGCCAGGTGGGGCTCCTGCCCAGCAGGGCTTCTGATTGGCTATGTGAATTAAAATAACCCTGCAGTGGTGGCAGCTACCGCCACAGTGTTGGTTTTATTCTCTCTCCTCTTACCCAGTTTTAAAAATTACTCTTCTTGTCCCCTGAACTTGGGCTTCTTCTCTGTGTGGTGTGCCTCTCACAGTGGCAGTTTTGTGGTTGGCTGCACCCCCATGCTGGCCATTTTGTGGCTGCTCTGTCAAAATTTCAAAGGTGCCCTCTCAATTTATGAACGTTTGATTGTGTTCTGGTTTGTAGACCGTGACACTTCCCCAGCGCTGGATTTATTTATTTAGAACATTTTTATACCACCTTTCCACCCAATCATGGCCCAAAAGGCAGTGAACACAATAACATTTGAACAATTAAAAATACCAAGCTTGGTAAGCTATGCTTTGGGGGGGGGGTAATGCCTCTTAAACCTGACATAATTTAAGACAGTCCAGCATGTAATGCCAACCCTGACCCTCATCCTCATGACTCTCTCTCACACTCATTCTCCCTGGGTGATTACAATTACAGTGTACCCCAGAGTAATAAAAATGGACTCTATGGCACTGAAGCCCCTCCCCTCCCCAAACCCCGCCCTCCTCAGGCTCCACCCCCAAAGCCTCCCACCGATGGCAAAGAGGGACCTGGCAACCCTACCCCCCCACACACACACACTTTGAGAACCAAGGCTTGTATTGAACACCAGAGTACAGGTGACTAATTTCCTAGTGTGTGTGTAAAGTGCCGTCAAGTCGCAGCCGACTTATGGCAACCCCTTTTGGGGTTTTCATGGCAAGAGACTAACCGAGGTGGTTTGCCCGTGCCTTCCTCTGTACAGCAACCCTGGTCTTCCTTGGTGGTCTCCCATCCAAATACTAACCAGGGCTGACCCTGCTTAGCTTCTGAGATCTGACGAGACCTGGGCCATCCAGGTCATGGCAATTTCCTAGTCCCCCGTGCCTAATAGATGGACGGGGGAACTGCAGGCCAACCAAGCAAGGATCCAAATCCAGTTCACCAGAATCCTCCTGCCAATCACCAAGTCAGGTGATTTTGGACGGCCAAACCTGTGCCACCGCGTGCGATAAGAGTTTCAGGCTCTGCTGCATTCTCCACCTGTCTCCTCTGCTTCTGACTGCTTGAAGTGCCTCCGGCCATAAGGAGTCACCTGGCAAATAGAAAGACATTAAACCTTTGCCAGCTTTGCCCTGGTAGCACCGACTGGCTAGGTGTGCATCCAGCTCCCTTCAAGAAGCTCATAATGGTCCCTTCTGTCCAGAACGTCTTGGCTTTAGCTGCGGAGCTATATTTAGCTCTCGTTACAGGCTGTTCTCTGCCCCCATTCTCTAATATGAAAGTGATCAAAGCGTGCTTTCACCTTTTTGATAGGAATGGTATTTAAAACACTTCCCTGAACACAGGTGTAGAGAACGGGCACAATTGCTAACGGAGGGGAGGGGGAGTGAGCAACGTAGGGGGAGTGAGCAACGTAGGGTTGCCAGTTTCCAGGTAGCAGCTGGAGATCTCCCACTATTACGACTGATCTCCAGCCGATAAGAGATCCGTTCACCTGGAGAAAATGGCCGCTTTGTCAATTGGACTCTATGGCATTGAAGTACTTCCCCTCTTTAAACCCTACCCTCCTCAGGCTCCGCCCCAAAAATCTCCAGGTATTTCCCAACCACTCCCAACCACTCCAGGTGGTGGCTGGAGATCTGGTCTCCATGTCACAGAGTAAAGTTCCCTGGAGAAAACGGCTGCTTTGGAAGGTGGAATCTATGGCATTATACTCCATTGATAGTTGCCAACCTCCAGGTGGTGTCTGGCAATCTCCTGGGATTACAACTGGACTCCAGTCAACAGAGATCAGTTCACCTGGAGAAAATGGCTGCTTTGGCAATTGGATTCTATGGCATTATATCCCAAACCCCACTCTCCTCAGGCTCCGCCCCCAAAATCTCCAGGTATTTCCCAACACGGAGCTGGCAGACCTATCCACTGAGTTTTCTCCACAAACCCTGCCCTTCCCTGGCTCCAACCCCCAAATCTCCAGGAATTTCCCAACCCAGAGCTGGCAACCGTAGCTGAGCAAGGCCCACTCAGTTACATCAGGCGGAAAAGACTAAAAAGCCGGTAAATAATAAATCACCATTTCCATGATCTAAATGTACCTTTGGGTCCTTGTTAGCAGGCCCTTTTAGTTCAGTGGTGGCTTCTGTAATAAATATTTTAAGAGCTCCATAGAGAAATGAAGTTCTGCCAATCTCTCTTCACTTTAAAGGTCTCAAGGTGGGGGAACGGCTTTGGTGCAGCTTGTAATTCTGATTATTGCAATCCCTAGGTTAGAAACCTGGCCATCTGTGGTAAAAATGTTTTTTGAAAAAGAAGTACCAGGACTCACATTTCCAGTTTGAAGTTGTCACTTTCAGGCAAAGAGCTTACTCAGTAGCAAGGCTATGCAAACTTCGCTGTGGGAACACTAGACTGAATTTTGAGGCACCCGTGTGCTTAACAAGGGACTAATCACTTACGAAGCAGCTGCTGGAAGATACAGGGCAGGACTTTGGTGTGATTAGCAACTGAACACTTTCCAGTTCTCACTCCTCCTGTAGATGAAAAAACAGCAGCTACCAATCCTGAAAGCTCTGCCTGTCTCACTGCTGGAACATGCAGTAATGATAACAGGCGGAGGTCCCCGATCTTGGATAAGGCGGCACTTCCCATAAAAGATCAGGTTTGCAGTGTGGGATGCAGTTTCATCCCACACTGTATACAGATGTATAAGTGGGGCTGTCGTGGTACAGGCGAGGAGCGAGGGCTGTAAGCGTAGTCTGGGGAACAGTCTAAGGTCATTCACAGTGAAGGCAGAATCCGAGATATCAATACAGGCAAGGGAAGTCCAAAGCGTTAGTCAGAGCCAGTCCAAGAAGTCAGGATACCAGGAATCCAAAGGATCGCAGGTAAACAAGGCAGGTACTCAAGAAGGTTGGTGACAAGTTGCTTGCACAACAGCCAAGCCTAACTGATGGCTTAAATCCCTTCCCCTGCTGCTGTAGCAGCCAGCTGATGCTGATGAGGCTGAGTTCACAGGTGGTGCTTCAGCCCTGCTCTTCCTCATCACTGCTACTGGGGAGGTTCCTCTGTAAAGCCTTCAGCTGCCCTAGCACTTTGCCGTCTCTGCTGCATTGCCAGACGGACCTGTTTTCTTCTCTGCTCCAGTGGCCCTGGCGAGGCCTCTGGAGACACTGCATGTTGCAAGGTGTCAGGTCCAACTGGAGTCCTTGAGCTGGCTGGCTGCAGACATGGTGAGTCATCTCCGGACCTTGGCTGATCCTCCACTCTGGCAGGCTGTAGGCCCTGTGGTTGTTCCTGTGGGACTTCTGCCTGAGGATGTCCCTCGTCGTCAGAGGAGGTCTCTGCAGGCTGACTCATGACAGGGGCCCAAAGTTTGGAGCACCTCTTTGACCAACTTTGGTTGGTACGCCAGCTGGAAAAGAATGATCTTACCAGAATGTTTAGTCTGGAGGAGGAGGAGAAGGGAAGGAGGAGAAAGAAGTAAGTTGGTTTTTATATGCCAGCTTTCTCTACCACTTAAGGACGAATCAAACCGGCTTACAATCACCTTCCCTTCCCATCCCCACAACAGACACCCTGCGGGGTAGGTGGGGCTGAGAGAGCTGTGACTAGCCCAAGGTCACCCAGCCAGCTTCATGTGGAAGAGTGGGGAAACAAATCCAGTTCACCAGATTAGTGTCTGCCACTCACGTGGAGGAGTGGGGAATCAAACCCGGTTTTCCAGGTTAGAGTCCACCGCTCCAAACCACTGCTCTTAACCTCTACACCACGCTGGTTGACAGGGGGACATGATTGCTCTCTTTAAGTATTTGAAGGGCTGTAAGTGCAGTAGGGCAGGGAGCTATTTCTGTTGGCAGCAGAGGATAGGACATGCTATAATTGGTTTAAATTGTGGGCAGAAAGGTACTGACTGGATATTAGGAATTATTTTTTTACAGTAAGAATTGTTCGACAGTGGAATCAGCTCCCTAGGGAGGTGGTGAGCTCCCCCTCACCGGCAGTCTTTAAGCAGAGGCTGGACAAGCACTTGTCAGGGATGCTCTAGGCTGATCCTGCATTGAGCAAGGGGTTGGACTAGATGGCCTGTGTGGCCCCTTCCAACTCTTACGATTTCATGTATCATTATAATAATAATAATACTGCCTGCGTAATCTCCAGGCACTATTACCGCAAATGTGCTGGAAAAGAGACGGCCATTGATAAGTCTGCTGAAACATCAGCTGAACCAGAACGTGGGCAGCCTGAGTGCAAACAGAAGTAACCAGAGGCCTTTCTCTGGGTGCTCTGCCTTTGGAAGCTGGACGGGCATCTATTGCACACAGGGCTTTTTCTGTGTTCACAACTCTGGGTTGGGAAAATCCTGGCAATTTGCGGGGGGGGGGGGGGTAGCCTGGGGAGGGTGGGGTTTGGGAAGGAGAGGGACCTCAGCAGGGTATAATGCTATAGAAACCACCCTCTGAAGGTGCTGTTCTCTCCAGGGGAACTGATATCGCAAGATGAGTTACAATTCTGGGGATCTCCAGGCCCCGCCTGGGGCTTGGCAACCCCTAGTTGGCATATCATTTATGAAACTTATTTCAGGTGGCAATTTGCCTGGTTCTAGCATGATACTCCCTTTGGCCTCAGGCAAAGTCTCTCCTGCTCTTTTGAGCTTTTGATGAATTTTCCCATCTTGCCACACAATGGTGCCAAGTTTGTTTCACTTTTATAGTTTTTCATTGTTCATCACAAAACTGTGCTGCTATTTTCACACGCTGCTGCTGCTATGTGGTGATATTGTTTTGATGATATTCACTTTTTATTAGGGACTTCCTTGAATGTTCATTGGGGCAGAAAAGTGGCATATAATTTTTAAAAGTTCAGCATGGTGAAGGAACTTATGCAGAGCAAAATGAATATGTTATTCCTACAGCCAGTATTTACTGAAATGCATTACTAGGCCTTTTCCCAGGTATGCCATCAAAGAAGAGGGGTTTACTGTCATGTCCAATATATTTTTTTAATGCGAGTAACATTTTTAAGGGGGTCTTACATTCAGCGTTGTCTTCTTTTTGAGTAAGTGCAGTAGCATGTGACTTGTATCCCACTCCGCCATCATAAATAGGTGAACCGTTATATTGACTGGGCTATTGTTTGCTATAAGCTGCTACAAGTTTTGGATTGAGGATATAAATGGTTGGAATAAATAGTATTCAGTCACTGATGGAACTCCCTGCCCCAGGATGTGGTGATGGCTGCCAACTTGGAAGGCTTTAAGAGGGGAGTGGACATGTTCATAGAGGGCTATCCATGGCTACTAGTCAAAATGGATACTAGTCATGATGCATACCTATTTTCTCCGAGATCAGAGAAGCATGCCCGTTATATGAGGTGTTGTGAAACACAGGCAGGAGAATGCTGCAGCAGTCGTCTTGTTTGTGGGCTTCCTAGAGGCACCTGGTTGGCCACTGTGTGAAGACTGCTAGACTTGATGGACCTTGGTCTGATCCAGCAGGGCCTTTCTTATGTAACTCTGGTTTCAAGCCGGTCTGTATGAGAGGATAATATTGATCAATCTGAATACTAAGCAGCCTTCTTCCACCTTCTTGCTTACTGAATCATGATTCGCTTGTTAACTGTGTCAAAAACTCTGATCAGCATATCAATCTTCGATGTTAGGGCTGGGATGTCCTGTCCATTGCGGCAAATCATATCTCTGAACACTCAATTAAGGCCGAAATGGCATTCAGAACGCATCGATCTTAAGAGTACGGGTGGACAGTAAGTGAAATACAAGCAGCCAGTGTGATGCAGCGGCTAAAAAAGCTAATGCAATCTTGGGGTGTATCAACAGAGGCATCACATTCAAATTGCAAGATGTCATAGTTTCACTGTACACTGCATTGGTCAGGCCGCACCTGACCAATTGTGTATTTTGTGCAGTTTTGGAGGCCTAACTTCAAAAAGGATGTGGACAGAATGGAATGGGTGCAGAGGAGAACGACGAGGATGATCAGGAGCCTGGAGACCAAGCCGTATAAGGAAAGGCTGAGGAAGTTGGGAATGTTCCATCTGGAGGTCAAGGGGGGGACAGGATTGCTCTCTTTAAATATCTGAAGGGCTGTCACTTAGAGGAGGACAGGGAGCTGTTCCTGTTGGCAGCAGAGGCCAGGACTCGCAAGAAAGGGGAATAAATTACAGTCTGGATATTAGGAAATGTGTTTTACAGTAAGAGTTGTTTGACAGTGGAATCAGCTCCCTATGGAGGTGGTGAGCTCCCACTCCCTGGCAGTCTAGCAGAGGCTGGACAAGCACGTGTCAGGGATGCTCTAGGCTGATCCTACGTTAAGCAGGGGTTGGACTAGATGGCCTCTATGGCACCATCCAACTCTATGATTCTATGATAAGCTGTGCCCTAGTGGAAGAAGTGAGATCGCGCTTCCTTTTCAGAAAGGAGGAGGAACTTATTTGTAACAGAGCTGTCTTACAGCACAACAGTTATAAGATGGGAAGGTTTACTCAGAGGGCTTCTGTGATGGTAGGGACCTCTTCTTTGGGAGGGTGACTGTTGGGAGTCCAGGGGCCTGGGCAGATGCATTTTAATTGCATAGGGGTTAAGAATTAAAATCCTTTTGCCATTTTTATTAAAACTCAAGGATGGGAATTATCAAGTCCCCAACATTCAGCCAAATTGCTGCCCCAGCAAGTCAGCTCATGTTGTGCAGAGATAAAAACGCCAGTTAATGCTTTGTCATAGTCATGCAAAAACTCCCATTCCTGAGATACATCCGTAATTGTGGGTAAAACTGGGCTCTTGGATAGGAGCATTCCTCGGATGAACATGGGAGGAGCCTACTCACACCCATGTCCTTTGCAGCCCCAAATTCTCCAGTCAGTCATGGGTGACCCTGAAGCTCTTTTCAACCCCCAAGGAGTCCGCAGGCAATACACTCTTGACAAGAAAGCGCACACACCCGAACACAAGATTCTAACTTAAATTAGGGCATGTGCATTTTTACCTGTTAAGAGTCCAAGAAGCTGCATTCTCAAAACAGAAAGTCAACAGTAGTATGTGCGAAAAGGATCTGAGGGTCCTAAGCCAGCGTGGCGTAGTGGTTAACAGTGGTGGTTTGGAGCGGTGGACTCTAATCTGGAGAACCTGGTTGGTTTCCCCACACCTACACATGAAGCCAGCTGGGTGACCTTGGGCTAGTCACAGTTCTCTTAGAGCTCTCTCAGCCCCGCCTACCTCATAAGGTGTCTGTTGTGGGGAGGGGAAGGGAAGGTGATTGTAAGCCGGTTTGATTCTTCCTTAAGTGATGTAGAAAGTCAGCATATAAAAACCAACTCTTCTTCTTCTTAAGTAGACCATACTCTGAACATGAGTCAGCAGTGTGATGCAGTAGCCAAAAAGCCAAATGAGATCTTGGGCTATATCAACAGAAGTATAGTGTCCAGGTCATACAAAGTGATGGTATTGCTTTACTCTGCTCAGGTTAAACCTCACCTAGAGCATTGTGTTGGGTACTGCCATTTGATACTGCCATTTAAGAAGGATGTAGACAAGCTGGAATGTGTCCAGAGGAGGGCAACAAAGATGGTGATCCCATGACTTGATGGCTGATCTGTCAGTGAAAATATCTGAACACATGCTCATTGTATAATATGCAGATTTCCTAGATGAGAAACAGCAGTCAGTAACAGGGACTTGGAGGGATAAGCAGCCCATCTTCTAGACATAGGACTTGAGGAGGACTTCAGATATGCATTTGAAAAGCACAGGAGCCAGCCAGGATTGCTCAATGCAAGGCCCTTAGAGCCCCAAAGCACTGTAAAATCTAAAACTCTTGACTGGCTAGGTTCAAAAGGAAACACGCTTTAAAAAGATGACGAAGAAATGATCCCTCCATGGAAATTTACAAGATTAACATTTGAAAGAAAGAGGGAACCAGGATGGAAGTGTTTTCACATTAACTTTCTCTTGCCTGCAGTGACATCTGTTGGCAAGTCACCCAAATAGCATTGTTGGAGGACTGGCATTACAACAGCAATTTTGAACAGAATGGACAACTCAGATCTTTCCTAACCACCTTCCATTCAGTGCAAAGCAACCCTCACGTTGCACTCCGAACGCAAGCATGGAAATTCCCTTGAATTCAGCTGGACTGACTGGAAGGGGGGAAATCAGCAAAAACCTCCCTTCCTGCTCAGGATCCAAGCCCCCGTGTACAGCATACACTACAACACTGACCTGCATAGGCACACAAAGTGGAGGCACTTAGAATCATAGAGTGGGAAAGGGCCATAGAGGCTATCTAGTCCAACCCCCTGCTCAGTGCAGGATCAGCCTAGACTAGAGCATCCCTGACAAGTGCTGCTTAAAGACTGCCAGGGAGGGGGAGCTTACCACCTCCCCAGGTAGCTGATTCCACTGTAAAAACGTTTTTCCTAATATCCAGGCAGTACCTTTCCACCCACAATTTAAACCCATCATTGCGAGTCCTTTCCTCTGCCTCCAACAGGAACAGCTCCCTGCCCTCCTCTAAGTGACAGCCCTTCAAATACTTAAAGGGAGCAATTATGTCCCCCCTCAACCTCCTCTTCTGCAGACTGAACATTCTCAACTCCTTTGGGATCCTGTAAGAACTCACGAGTGTCCCCTTCTCAGTCGAGAAGAAAACAATTCTGTTTGTGTCTTGCCATATATGTCTAAAGAATCCTTTTTTGCCAAACTTCGCATTTGAAGCAAGCATCAGCCTGCCTTGGGAGAAAGGGAAGGGGGCCTTGAATTTTCATGAATCAAATTTGCATTGCCAAGTTATTGTGAATTTAACCACACAGCTCCTTTTACTGCTATAAATATGATAAGAAAAACGACGAAACCTGCCCTGTAATTGTTTGTTCAGTTTATGTACCTGCTCACAACGTCATTTTACAAACTAGTCTCTTCACACATCCTGACAGGAATATTATAATGTCTGTCATCTTCGGTTATGAGGGTCACCACCGGCCAGGTCTCTTCTGGGTGACCGGGATAAAGAGTGATGAATTCATCTGTGCTGTACTTATACAGTCGGTAAACATGGATGGCGTGCTGCAGAGCGTAGGCCAGGAGAAACATTTCCACCTAAACGGGGAAACAAAACAGACGCATTATTCATCCCTGTGGTGAAAAAAAAATCTGCACTGGATGCCGATCTATTTCTGGGCACAATTCAAAGTGCTGGTTGCTGCCTTGACCAGGAAAGGGCAGCCCATAAATCAAATAAATAAAAATATATGGTCACAAATTGTTTGGGACTTCCTCGTCCTATCCATCCCACCAGTTAAGATCCTCCTCACAAGCCCTGGTTTTTGGGCCTCCACCTATAAAGGTAAGGCAGGTAGTAAACAGAGACAGGGCTTTTTCAGCAACGGCACCATGTTTGTGGAAAGTCCTCCCGCTTGAGCCTCACCCTTCTATTTAGACAAGAAACAAACAAACAAAAAAGCCTGAGTAAAAAATCCATGCAACTAGAGGTCTTATCTGTGACTTGTTTTTACAATTTGCTTCTTGTCTGAGCATTGTTACAAGGATTTTAGGCTACCAAACGTTTTACGCTTCTGGGATTTTATTGGCTGGCTTTTAAGTTGTCAGCTTTAATTATGTCATTGTGTTTTTCTTTTGTGAGCAGCCCTGAGCAGGTCTCTGAAAAGATGGCATATAAATGCTCTGAACAAATACTTTTTAGAAGAGAAGGAGAAGGAGTTGGTTTTTATATGTCAATTTTCACTACCTTTTAAGGAGAATCAAAGCGGCTTACCATCTCCTGCCCTTCCCTTCCCCACAACAGACACCTTGTGAGGTAGGTGGGGCTGAGAGAGACCAGAGAGAACTGTGACTGGCCCAAGGTCACCCAGCAGGCTTCATGTGGAGGAGTGGGGAAACCAACCCGGTTCACCAGATTAGAGTCCGCCACTCATGTGGAGGTGCAGGGAATTGAACCCGGTTCTCCGGATTAGAGTCTGCCACTCTTAACCACTACACCATGCAAGCATTTAGATGTCCTGCTGAAGCTTAGGACAACAGGTCCTTGGAAGCCTGCTTCCCTTATAAGGTCTCCATCAGGGTGGGCAGCCATGCGTGCAAACACCACAGTGCATTCCAGTAGCCAAGACTTGCATGTGCACACCTGTTGTTGGTTTTTTAAACTGGAGTTGTACTGGTCAGCTCTGCCGGAAGAAAGAAGAAAACTCAATCTACCCTTTCTACCACCAGACAACTATGAGCTGGAAGCTTTACCTTCATGCCCAAGGTCTCTGTGGCTATTCTTAGCCTCTTTCAGCAGGCAGGGATTTGGCTTTGGTCCTGATGTGGAGGGAGGCATGAGCGCACGCTGATTGTGGAACTGCTAGATCGGGGCCCTACAATATAACTTGTTCAAAAGCCAACAGGGGAACAGCTCTCCCCCGTACCAGGGAAGCCTGAATTATTCATAGAGTTACATTTGTCATTTTGCCTGAAGTCCTGGCATGGTATCGGGATTAGAGCAGTTTTTAATCTCACTCTTCAGAGATTAAAAATGTCCAAGGGATAACAGTAAACAAACACTAAAATCCCAACATACACACAAGCTCTCCAGAACGCGTGTGAGCCAAATGTAGTTTTTAAAGCTCCTCTCAACTCCAATTCATTAAACATATAATACCCTGTTACTAGAACCCACAACTCAGTGAATTCAGATGTAGGCCAGTCCCAACCAGGTAGTTTAGTTCCCCCGGGCTCACTTTAGGGAGGGGCCGTCGCTCAGTTGATAGAGCATCTGCTTGGCACGCAGAAAGTCCAAGGTCCAATCCCTGGCATCTCCAGTTAAAGGGACTAGGCAAGTAGGTGATGTGAAAGACTTTCTCTGCCTGAGACCCTGGAGAACCACTGCCGGTCTGAGTAGGCAATACTGACTTGAATGGACCAAGGGTCTGATTCAGTATAAGGCAGCTTCATGTGTTCACTTCCTGTTCTGAACCCTGCCCATCAACTATAATTCCACTGTAAAAAGTGACTAAGTAATCAGTTCCAGGACTCTGCAAATACTGTAGGCTCTATAGGGTCTTTCCAGATTCATCAAGCTCCAGTTGTTACCTCCTTCCTCCAACTCCTGACCCCTGTAATGTCTGGCAATAATCTTGCACTGTCTCAACCCTAAGGATGCCTGGCCTTCTGCTACAGCAGGACACATGAACACAGGAAGCTGCCTTATACTGAATCAGACCCTTGGTCCATTAGTCAGTATTGTCTACTCAAACCGACAGCGGCTGTCCAGGGTCTCAGGCAGAGGTCTTTCACATCTTTCACACCTACTTACCTAGTCCCTTTAACTGGAAAAGCCCGGGGATTGAACCTGGGACCTTCTGCATGCCAAGCAGAGGCTCTACCACTGAGCCATGGCCCCTTCCCTCCCTGAGGTTGCCCGCAGGTGCCTCAGGGGCTAGTGGAAGGAAATGGGGGGGGGGGGAGCACAAGCTGATGTCACTTCTGGTAAAGACCAGAAATGACACAGACATGCAAACATTTCACAACATTTTGTAAGCGCTAGAATTTTTTTTACTATTTGTTACGCATTAAAGCTTTGTTTATTTAACATATGTAACCTATTAGTATTTATTGTTATTTGGCCTTTTGTCAATGTTCTTGGTTACCCAGCTCCTAGCACACAGCAGGTACTAAACAGAGTTAACACTACAAGTTTCAGACGAATGAGCGAGGAACACGGCTTACTTGTTCGAGGCCTCCTGTGTGCCCCAGCTGATTCAGGTGGTTCTTCATGAGCTGGAAAGGGTCGCTGGATGTATCCCGTGCGAACAGAAGCCAGGAGAATTCGGGAACCTCCAGCCCCTTTTCGTTGTCTTCGTACAACCTGACAGCTGTGTTGAGCATGAGGAACTTCACAGCTTCATACAGACTGTACTCGTCCTCTTCGCCTCTAAAAAGCTCATCGCAGGCCGCTTGCCTCTCTGCGAGGGTCTTCATTTCACATAGGCTTTCCCACTGCAAAAGAAATTTGTGTGGATATCAGATGGGTGGAGCAAAAGGAGAATCGGGGGGGGGGGCAGGACATGCCTTTCTGGGGTGAAGAACTGCCACATTTTCAAAACAAGTGGCGTCTGGAGTAGGGGAAAAACACAACCTTAATGCCTGCATTTAAAACTGGGGCTGAGAGTTGAATCAGTAGGCTGGATCCAGCATATTTCCACTTGCTCTTTTGCTGGTGGAAAAGCAAGAGAAAGGACATGGGAGCCACTTCCAAAAAGTCAAACTTTATATCCCGAATTGTATTTCCACTTGTGCAAGATCTTGGGCAAACAATTTCCGGGTACTATAAAATATATATGTGGGGGAAAGTGGGAGGGAAAGCACAAGACCTTGCACAAGAGAACACCATTAAGTCCATTCATGATTCCACCTGCGTGCTGCTGGATTCAAGCCAGTAACATCACCAAGAACTGAAGCTCTAGTTGACTGATCGAGGAGGTCAATTTTTAATTGGTGGAGCTAAGTTGGTTGTGGTTTATTCTTACAACAGGAAATGAGAAATCCATTTATACTATTTTCTTTAACGATCAGCAGCTTCTGCTAAACCTTGTACTAATTTCAATAGAAGAACAGTTGGTTTTTATATGCCGACTTTCTCTACCACTTAAGGAAGAATCAAACCAGGTTACAATCTCCTTCCCTTCCCCACAACAAGACACCCTGTGAGGTACGCAGGGCTGAGAGAGCTCTAAGAGAGCTTTGACTAGCCCAAGGCCACCCAGCAGGAGTCACGTGGACAGGTAGGGAAACAAACCCTGTTCTCCAGATTAAAGTCCACTGCTCTTAACCACTACACCACACTGGCTAACAAAGGCATGTATGACATTTTGGTAGCATACACATTTTAAGATACTTGATCAACCTGGTGATTCAGTCATCTGATTGATCACCAGCTTTTTAAACACTCACTTGATTGAGAGCCCTACATGGTTTAATTTTCTTTGGCACAGCCGAGTTTCTTGTTGATGTAATAGGAAAGGCATTAAAATATGCCTGTGGAGACAGGTGTGAGCTAATTCCCTATGCCAGCTGAGTCTTGAATGAATCAGCAGCATCCCCACGCCTACCTAAAGCACAATTCAATCCAGGCCATTAGCAGGGCAGGCACAGAACCAAGAGTCTCAGGGGTATTGCAAGCAAGCCCAGCTATACGCTACAGGTGGCAGCCAACAAGACGCAACAGTCCGGTCAATCTGAACTGCCAGGATTCCTGACTGGCAGAGATTAAAGACAGCCACCTTCAGATTTATGGCAAGAGATGCTTCATTTGGGCACAAGTGTAACAAATCCCTTCTTCCCAATTTGATATCCCTCCGAGGCAAAGACTAGCTAAGGGACACAATACGAGCCCCCTAAACAGAAATCCTCACCATGCAATAATGAGAGTTGCGTCTAGCCCTGTGCAGCCTGCCCCTCTGTGGGCTGACTCTCCGCACAAGGAGGGAGAGCAGGCACGCCTCCCCCACAGATGCATGACAGCAAGTCATCTGCACAGCGTGAATGCTCACAGAAACTGCCTGGGTACACATAGCCTCCCTGGGATCAGCAGGGATGTACATGCAGGGTCATACTTTTATTTTTACAGAAAAAGGGAGGGGCTGTGGCTCAGTGGTAGAGCATCTGCTTGGCATGCAGAAGGTTCCAGGTTCAATCTCTGGCATCTCCAGTTAAAGAGACTAGGCAAGTAAGGTGATGTGAAAGACCTCTGCCTGAGACCCTGGACAGCCACTGCCAGTCTGAGTAGACAATACTGACTTTGATGGACCTTGGTGGTGTGATTCAGTATAAGGCAGCTTCATGTGTTTATGTGTCTTCCTGCACATGTTTGCACCATGTAAACGACTCAGTAGTTATGCGGAGGTGGAGCCAGCACGCGTATACCTGCTCTCCCTCCCCGTGAGGCGAGTCGTGTGGACAGGTTGTCTGCACAGGGCTACTGTGCGGCTTTCTTCTGCCAAACAGATGACCACACTCGGACTACCTGTCAGGAGAAGGAGGAAGAGGATTCTATCCTCAGTCTTCCATTACCCTTGCAAAACACCTATGAACAACACCCTCAGAGTTGACGGGTCTCACCAATCAACATTCTGTGCATAAGAACAGCATTTTGAGGACTGGATTGAGGATTTTTCTGTGCATTGCCCTTGTGGGCCCACAGGAATGGTTCTCAAACTGGGCACACAAGGCTGTTTCCCTACATATACCTGCCTCGCTGAGGTAGGGTGATTCAAGATGGCCACAATCCAATTACTTCTAAAACAGCCGCTAGTTTTACATGTTTATAGAGCTTGTATTAAACAGCCACGCAGTTAAAGAATGAATATGCAGCTTTCCCGACCTTTCGCTTCAGTAACAGTAAGCATTCCTTGATTTCATTGCTCCAGTTTTCTGCCTTCCCGGTTAGTTTTTGCCACTCCGTGATCCAGTTGTATTTGGCCATCAGCTTCTCTGGTAGCTAAAATTTTAGGTGTGTGAGAGAGAAGGTGAGCATTATTGAAATTTGAAAGACAGAGTAGTGTCTAATAGGTCATGTTACTGAGTCAAAATATCCTTTATCCCGGCCACTAATAACTACCTAATTGAGCATGTCCTTTGGAATACCATTTGAGGAGAGATGGAAACCACCCGGATCGCCTTTTGGTGGTGGTGGGAACCGGCCCAGGTACTTCCATGGGCTCCCAAATTTATAGATACTGGAGACTATCCCTACAGCTGGGGAGAGAACCTAAATAGCCACCTGCTATGCAAACGTATTCACTCCTTCCATGGAAGGACTGACCGGAAGTGTGAGGCCTACCAGCATAACCTCCTTGCTCTGCAGCCAGTCAGGAAGCTGGGCCGTTTGGCTGAGCACTTGAAACAACGTCGCCCGGACCGCACAGTAATTGTCCCCTCGCACTCTCCTGATCGAAATGAATTTTTGTGAAACTGCTTCATAGCCCTAGATTTAAAAAAAGAAAGAAAATATTTTAGCTGTGCGCACAAGTCATTGTTCTCTACCTGTTCTCCCCCCACCATTTATAATTTTATAAGCCTCTAAAACGTTATCCAGCCCGCCCCCAAGATTAGAAAAGAAAAAAGAACCCAGGATTTAAAAAGTTTTATTAATAAAAATGGAGTGTCAAAAAAACAAATAGTCACATCATCACATAAAATACTTTACAACCCTGTATCCGTAGCCCCTTCTCACTTAACCAAAACCATATCTTATTATAAAATGGACATTTCCATTCTTTGAATGGTTCTTGTCCATAACAGGTCTACACTATTAATATCATTATTTTTTGGGTAAGCGGTTAGATTCACTAAAATATACACCTCTTTTATTTTTGACAATCAATCATGTATCTTTAGGGGAGGTTGTCTGGTTCCACGGCCTAGCAAAGGCCATTCTAGCTGCAGTTAGCATATGTAATGCTACTATCCGTTGGTCTTTTGGAATTTCGGGAAGATCGTTCAACAATAAGGTTTCCGGCTTAAATGGAATTTTTTTCCTCAACCCAACTGACATAATTTTTACAACCTGTTTCTAAAAGACTGATGCCCTTATGCAACCCCACCACATACGAAAAAAAAACCCTGCATTGGCTTCATTACAGAAGAACCTAGGAAGTTTAATCAATGGATTGAAGTGTGTGTGTGTGGAGGGAGGGGGAGTCTTTTATTCCTGCTCTCTCCTGCTGCCTGTGGTGGCTCCGGCCAGCTTCTCATGAGGCTGAAAAAAGGAATTAGCCAAGAACGGACACTTCTTCACAGACATTCAACACTAAGGCTGTGGGGAGGAAATTCCAGGGGTGGAGGAAATCAGCAAAAGCATTTAAATACCTATGTTTTATATCAATTGCTTGTCTCAGAACTTACAAAGTTGGAAGATCAACAGCTATAGTTTTTAGGAATAGCTAAAGTACATCAAAAATACAAAACTGCAAGTGGTGGACCTGCGAGGACTCATAGGGAGCATCTCATTTTCCCTGTACCCCCCTCCTCTACGGCTTCCTCCACAACCTTTCCCCTTTTCCTGATTTCTTCTCTCCTTTCCACCCACCAGCCAACCCAACTTTATCTTGCCCCCGCCCCCGTCTTCAGAATTCCCTCCTTCCCTCCCCCTGGCAGCCTTTCTCTGGGAAATGCCAAGCACTGTTCTGTCTGTCCCCAGTGAGTCCTCCTCCATCAGGCACACAATGGGGAAGGGAGATGGGAGCTTTTCCAGTGCTGTTTTGGCCTCGAAGTTGCAGAAACCCATTCTTGGAATGGCCACTGACAGCTCGGTGGCTTTCTTTTCTTAAAGCTACAGGCATTGTTTTTATTTGGGGGAGTTTTAATCCCCCAATGTATTTTTTTTTTTACATCTCAGAGTCTTCTGCAAATGTGAGTCTGACTTTAGGTTTGTAGATAAATCTCTTCTACTTGTCCCTAGTTCCATTTTACTTATCTGTTGATCCACAATCAGATACATTATAAACAGTTTTGACAGACTGACTGTTTTTTCCCCTCTCCTCTTATACACAATACCTGCTTATAGTACTTGAACCCCAGAAAAAGTATCACCATCAAACACAGCTGTTACTTTAAATCAAGATGGCTGGAGTTTTTCCTGGTACACAAGTGTGTAACTGTCCTGGCTGAAATGAGGTAGTTTTACTCATGCAAAGGTGAGTGGATTCCTTGTGGTCAAGTCGTTTTTGCTTTAGTCTGATCCTGCACTGAGCAGGGGTTTGGAATAGATGACCTGTATGACCCAACTCTATGATTCTAACAACTATACGTCCAATTTAGTTCAGAAAAAAGTGTGCTTCGGTAATCGTAAATTTGAGAGACCCCACACTGATTGATATACAGAAGGAATATTATTATCAACCCTGGGGTCTGGACAGCACTCCTTTAGAGATAAATCCAGTTCACATTTATAACTTCTCTTGAAATTACTACAAAGAAAGGGAGATCAGACCTTTCTCATACGCTTGGCACTTGAAGTGTTTCCTCTCCATTCCTTCCGGCAGTAATCCATGATATCTACTTCTGGTGCAACACTTAGTTTACTTTCTGTAAAAACTGTTAGCAATTAAGACAAGAAAATGAAATTTAGGGGTAAGTCCTGAAACAGTTCTTCTGCAGCATAAAGAAGGTAATCTGTGTACATATTCAGAAACTACAAACCTTTTTCTTCAACTTTGGGAACCCAAGGTTTACTTAAATTCAAGTGGGAGATGCTTGGTAAAAGTGAGAGTCTGGGTACCAAATATCAGTAAAAGATTCAACTCTATTCGAATCCCATCTATTTAACTTTACACACAGCCTAGTTGCTTTGTTAACTATTCCAAATGTCATTCCCCAGTTAACACATATTATCTCTTGTAGGGGCGGACTGGCCACTTTTTACAGGGAAATTTCCTGGCGGTGACCAGGAGGAAGAAGAGGAGTTGGTTTTATATACCGATTTTCTCTACCACTTGCAGCCTCCTTCCGTTCCCCTCCCCACAACAGACCCCCTCTGAGAAAGGTGGGGCTGAGAGAGTTCAGAGAGAACTGTGATTGGCCCAAGGTCACCCAGCTGGCTTTAAGTGGAGGAGTGGGGAAGCCAACCCAGTTCACCAGATTAGAGTCTGCCGCTCATGTGGAGGAGCCGGGAATCAAACTGGGTTCTTCAGATTAGAGTCCACCGCTCTTAACTACTACACTACACCACGCTGGACCAAGCATAACCTAGCATAGCCAAGGTCTAACAACTCTGCCAGAGCCTCAGAAGCAATTTGGCTTAGATCCTTCATTGGCAATTGGTAACTGATGCGGGTTCACCAATGGTCTTTTCTCTCCGTTTTCAGGAGGGAGCAACGAAAGACCTATAATAGCCATTGTTTGCAGGGCGTGGGCAACATCATCCTCCAAAACATGGAAGAAAATCTTGCTTCTGATAGTGGTCTATGGGGCGCAACAGAGAAACCTGGTGGGGGGGGGGACAGTACCAGACATTCTAGGTCCCCCTCCTTTGACATTACCTCCAGGGATGTTGGGAGATTTTTTCCTTGGGAAGAAGGACTCAAAATGCCAGCTTCCGGTTGGGAGTCAGCATCCTGATCTCTCTCGCACTCTGCCCAGCAAGCTCCCTGTGTGAGAGGGAGTGATAGATGAGGGAAGGTTTGTTTGTTTATATGCCACTCCCTTTTTAAGACATAGCCAAGTAGCATTCTGGGAAAGGAGATGGTAGTTAGTAGACTGAAGCAGAAGTCTGCCGCCAGTGTTGTAGTGTTAAGAAAGAAAAGTCAGTGTCCACTACATTACCTGCCTTTCCCCCCTGACCGGAGTGTAACGCTTGCTGGTTCCCAACAAGGACACAGCAAGCAGTTTCCCTGAGGAGGGATCAGAGCCAACTTGGTGTAGTGGTTAGGAGAAGTGGGCTCTAATCTGGAGAACTGGGTTTGATTCCTCACTCCTCCACATGAGCGGCGGACACTAATCTGGTGAACTGGGTTGGTTTCCCCACTCCTACACATGAAGCCTGCTGGGTGACCTTGGGCTAGTCACAGTTCTCTCCCAACTCTCTCAGCCCCACCTACTTTGTAAGTTGTCTGTTGTGGGGAGAGGAAGGGAAGGCGATTGTAAGCCAGTTGGAGTCTCCTTAAAGGCAGAGAAAATTGGGGTATAAAAACCAACTCTTCTTCTTCTTCTTGAGACATGGTAGGAAGTTACTCAGGAGTTTGTGTGCATATCAGAACACAGACTCACATTTGAGAGGCGGTGTGGACCGAAACACGGGCCTGCTGGGCCACACATGGCACATCTGTTGTGGTCCCCAGCTTTAAGCTGCAAGGGGAATCTCTTCCTTCACAGCGTACAGGATAGCCATGAAAGGCCAAACTGGCTGCAGCAGGATCCATAAGGACTGTTTATAGCAGGTTCTCGCACTGTGGGTCTTGAACAACTATCTGCTGTTGTCGTGTTACTGACACCACACGAGAACACTCCTTAAGCAGACTTCCCGAAACACCTGTCCTGTTGTTGCATATGGCGACCATCTTCTAGACCAGTGATGGCGAACCTTTTAGAGACCGAGTGCCCAAACTGCAACCCAAAACCCACTTCTTTATCGCAAGGTGCCAACAGCTGGGTGGCGGGCAGTCCAGGGAAGGGGGGGGCTTTGAAGATGGGTGGCCTCCGTGGGGGTGGGGGGAGTCCCCATTGGGAAGCTTCCCCCATCACGGTGGCCAGGTCTACCCATTGGTTTCTATAGAAACCAATGGTAGACTTGGTCTCCATGGGTCTCAGTTGGGAGGCCAGGTCTACTGTCATGCAAACCAATGGGTAGACCTGGCCTCCGGATGGAGATGGGTTTCCCCCCCACAGAGGCCAGGTCTACCCATTGGTTTGCATGGCAGTAGACCTGGCCTCCTGACTGAGACCCCCCCCCCAAGGAGACCAGGTATACCCATTGGTTTCTATGCGCCTAGAAACCAATGAGTAGACCTGGCCTGCATGAGGTGGGGGGGGAGAAGAAAGCGGCAGCCTGACTGTGCCCGAGAGAGGGGGGCGGCGGCGGGGAATCGCACGGGAGAGGGCCAGGATCGCACGGGAGAGGGGGGGTGGCGGGGAAAGCGAGCCTGGCCCTCTTCGGGGCCAGGATCACACGGGAGGGGGGGGGCAGCGGGGAAAGCGAGCCTGGCCCTCTCCGGGGCCAGGATCGCACGGGAGAGGGGGTGGCGGCGGGGAAAGCGAACCTGGCCCTCTCCGGAACCAGAATCGCACGGAAGAGGGGCAGCGGCGGGGAAAGCGAGCCTGGCCCTCTCCGGGGCCAGGATCGCTCGGGAGGGGGGGCGGTGGGGGGGCAAGCAGTGCGGTTCAAAGCTCGCCACTTCCCTGGACTGCCCAGGTGGGCGGTGGGAAGTCCAGGGAAGGGGCGGGCTTTGAACCATGCCGCACTGCCTGCAAGCAGCGCAGCGTGGTTCAAAGCCCCCGCCGCCCAGCTGGGCGGCGGGCACATGCCTGCAGAGAGAGCTCCGCATGCTGGACTTGGCACGCGTGCCGTAGGTTCGCCAACACGGTTCTAGACCCTTTCAGGCACTGGAGGTGCCGGGGCTCTGTGTTAGAGCATCTGCATGGCATGCAGACAGTCCCAGGTTCAATCCCCGGCATCTTCACTTAAAGGGACTAGGCAGGTAGGCGATGTGAAAGACCCCTGTCTGAGACCCTGGAAAGTCGCTGCCAGTCTGAGTAGACAATACTGACTTTGTTGGACCGGGGGTGGGGGTGGGGGTCTGATTCAGTATAAGGCAGCTTCAAGTGTTCACGTGAGAAACCGAACTCCAGCTTTCAAAAGTTCCAGACATTGATTTTGATTCTGCTACAGAACACCCACACAGTTAATTTTCTAGAGCAAATTAATATCCTCTCAAAGAAGGAGAGTAAATTTCAGATGGAGCTTTTTATTTCTGTTTCGGAGTGGGTGAATGGAAGCCTCCCTCAAAGGATCCATGCCCCTCTGGGAAAGGCAACTGGAGGGGATGGCTTTCCCGAGAGGACCAGATTTACCCTGAGAGCCACGGCTGCCAACCCCACTTTCTGTACAGGTTCAGCTAAGGCATCACATCGCGCACACGTAGCACTGGTATGTACCTGAGGAGCCTGCCCCACAGACAAGTAACTCTTTCTCTCTCTCTATTTCATCTGCATCCCGGTACATGTCCTCCTCACTGTAATAACATCGACAAACATTATGCCTTGTTTTCAGCATTGTGACATAGTTCTAATTGCAAGCCGCCTCGAGCAGGTCTCTGAAGAGGCAACAGAGAAACAGCCTAATGTCATATAACCGCAAAAAAAAGCCTAATCCACCAATATCCATTTTGCCCAAATAATTTGTTAGAAAACTGTTATTGAAAGACAAAGTAACTCAACAGTACATTTGTCTTAGCAGCCTCAAAAAAGAAGAAAATGTTATTTTGAATCTTTGCAAGATAGAATTTATCAGGTTAAGTCATAAATTTAAAAGACAGACCTTTTTTCTCCTTTGAGGCTGCCACAGCTGTTGCAACAGATTGTTGCCTCCCTGATTAGAATGCATTCTGCTGGTGATGGCAAAACCTTTGGGATTATACAAAAGGAAAACAAAAGTCTCATTAGGTTCAAAAAATCAGTCCAAGAACGTTGTGCCCTTAAAAAAAGATCTTAACACTTCAATGCGAGACACACTATTTTTCTAGTCTTTTTTTAAAAGCAAGTTTCTAGCCCTTAAAAACACCTGTTAAATGAGCAGACCACGCCCAATGATGTCTGAGAAGGCAGAGGAGGTTGACGAAGGCGTGGGACCTGTGGCTTTCACAACTCCTTTGCTCCTCTCTGATATTGGCAAAGACACAGGAAATCGTACACAGCAAGCATGGATGTGCAACATGGAGAATTTTAATTGCCAGATTTTCTTGGCATAGAACTTAGGTTACTTTGGGGTAGCTGTGCGTGCGCTACACCCAAGGCTGAGGGAGGTCAAAGATTTACACCATTAATCTTGCTGGTGTTTTAAAAGTGGTTTGCATCAGAATACAAAAAGGATCCATAGAGCTCCGTGTGCAAACACCTGAAGGGGCTTTGCTGTGAGTCTGGGGTTTTCCTGATTTGACTTTGGGCGGATAAAGACCTTCCAGAATGAGGAATGCCTTAAATACGAAGAGCAATTAAAACATCCTGCTCAGAAGTCTCCGAACTTTGCTCTAGAACAAACGGAGGTCATGTGAGTCTACAAATGACCAATTTCATATCACTCTAAAGTATATAAGGGAAAGTCTCATAGTACAGGGGTATCCAGCTTGCAGTGAGTCCAGCAAAGAGGTCCCCCAGACTTCAAGGGGGGCTTTTTTTAGGGCTGCTACAAGGAGAGGAAGTCCAAGAAATCCCAGGACGCGTACGGAAGAAACCTCAGAAGTCTTTGGATCGTGCACAATGGATTTGACTAAATTTGTGTGGCGGTTTTAGGGAAAACATTCCGACTGGAAACATGTAAGCCGAAGTGGCTATCAGATTTTTTAAAAAGTGCCAACGTTAGACAAGGAATTACTTACTGTCGCCTGGTGAGCAAACTGCGAGGAGTTCTGGGAGTTCAGGCACATCACCACCATCAAAATGCATGCTAATTCACCCTATCGGGCAGGAGGAGACAACAATCCACGAGGGGGGGAGGAGACAGGGGGCTTGGAAAAATAAAGGTAACTTTTAGGTAACAGCACTCTGCTGAGCCTTCCAACAGCCTGAGTCACTAATTCCTCCAACATGAGGCTGCGTTTGCTGAAACACAGCTCTACGCTACCTGGCTGCTCTGCGTATTTGGGGTTTCTTTTAGTCAGAATAAGCAAATGGTGATCGAGCTGCATTACCAGCTGCGCCTGACAATAGCGATCCAAGTGTTGCACTCTGGGGTTAAAAGCTGTTCTAATAAGTGCCGTTCCTTGAAATACTTTCCGTGGCTAGTTAGGGTAGAACAGGGTGGCAGGGCCCAGGTCACAATTTTCACAAACACTACCAGGGATTAAAAGTACAGCTAATTAAACATCCTTTCTCTTTTCCCGTTCTTAGACTGAGGTCTTGAACAATAAAACCATAAAACTTAAATAAGACCAATCTCTAAAAACACCTTCCCATCCATGGGAAATTTAATCCCTTCCCAATTATTTGTTATAAAGCTGTTTATCATTCATTCCAGGAAACTGATATTCTGGCCCTGTTCAGGCAACTTTTCTCTGCAGGATTGTTCCCAACAAAGGGGCGGGGGTGAGGGTGGGGGAGACATTGGGTCCGGATCACCAGCCTAGTAGACCCCACCTCTGTCTAACTGTGCAATATTCCCAGTTGTGATAGACAGGATCTGTTCCTGATTGTGCTTTAGGTATAACCCCAAAGGGAAAATGCTGTGTGAACAGAGCTCTGCTACACCTAGATCACTTGCAAAGGAGTACATCAAAGTTAATAGATCACAGAATCTTTTACTAGCTCACCAACTCACAGATATGTTACTCATTTTTTTATTTAGAAGAGAGAACCACATTAAAAAAAGCTTCACTGCTAGGCTACCTAGACGTGATCTGGTAAGTGACTATGCACAAGTATGATCTAAATAAGCATTCATATCGAAGGCATGGATGACATACTGTATTCAGTAAAGTACAATTCCATTGTAACAGAGGCTGTTTGATACTGAGTAAAACCTAGAGCAGAGGTGCTCCTGTGATTACCTGAACAGTGTTAAACTTGCTCCAACCCACCCCACACCAAAAACCAATATTCTGACACAATGATTTGCTAATGGAGATTCCTGCATGCACTGATAAACCTACTGCTGCTTTTGACCAGAGACATCAAGGACTGATGAATATACAATATCTGAGTGCTATAAGGAGTAACAGAACCCCAGGAACACTCCCTGCCCCACCCCATGACAGCCAATAATAGTCAGACCAGAGCCCTCCAGGACTTCCTCCTATCATCTACCCTGCAGATGCCTGATCTGAAAAAAACCAACTGACTGGGTAACACCTCTGTCAGTTATGTCATCTTCACATGAAACATGATGCGAGGGAAGAGAAAAGCAGATGCCTAGAAAAATTGTACTCCTTTATTTTTTGCTGGGGACATGAAGGGAAGTCTGTCTTTAGACTTAAAAGGTTCAATCAAAGAGAGACGACACACTTAAATCGTATCGTCTGCCCCATGAAAAAATAAAAGAAGAATTTAAAGTGGGTTGCCTAGGAATGGGATCTGTTTGCCCAACAAGGGAGACCTCCTTCGGTGCAAAGTGCTGGAGACAGACTGCGCTATTGGCCGAATGTATGGGATCCACCCCCCTGTCCAATACATGCTTTCTATATATCATTAGGACACTTACCATAGTTGTTGCAAGATGATCAGCCTACAAGGAAAGACCGAGCCCTACGAGGAAAGGCTGAGGGACTTGGAAATGTTTAGTCTGGAAAAGAGGAGGTTGATGGGGGACATGATTGCTCTATTGAAGCACCTGAAGGGCTGTCACTTAGAGAAGGGCAGGGAGCTGTTCCTGTTGCCAGCAGAGGATAGGACTCACAATAATGGGTTTAAATTGCGGGCTGAGAGGTACCAGCTGGATATTAGGAAAAACTTTTTTACATTAAGGGTTGTTTGACAGTGGAATCGGCTCCCTAGGGAGGTGGTGAACTCCCCCTCACTGGCAGTCTTGAAGCAGAGGCTGGATAAACACTTGTCAGGGATGCTCTAGGCTGATCCACCGTTGAGCAGGGGGTGGGACTAGATGGCCTGTGTGGCCCCTTCCAACTCTATGATTCTATGAAAAAAGTGTCAGAGTAAAGCATAGGGCAGGTAGACTTGCCAGAAACAAGTCTGTATGGCCAACTTTACCTTCTAATACAGAAAAATCCTGCTCAAAGAAAAAGTGGGGTAAAGAGGAGCAACTAGGATTTGATAGATTGGCAAGCTCTGGCTAACAGCCAACCCAGTCAACTGCATTGAGGTGCACGCAGCATTAAAGCATAGTGAAGGCCGACAGCGGAAGAGAGGCAAATCAGCACTAGAGATTTAAAAAGCAGAGCATCCATCTCCCCATTTCCAAATCCATGGCCACCAGGAGCCAAAATGGCATCTACTCAGGGCTACAATTTTTTAATGTTGCTTTTGCCTCAAAGAAAGATCTTATGGGACATGGAAGCTTGCTCATTCTTCCAATACAACACAATGTTTTACACACTGTATTATTATGCATCAGGAAAAGAAAATATACAGCTCAACAGCATTTGAAATAGATTTCCTCAGCCAAACTTTGACATGGACTCACTAGTCTACAGAGGATCCCACAGGTAAAGAGATGGCAGATGGTTTTACTTCACCCTTGCCATAGTTATCTCGGTCGGGTCGCAACACTTGTTGAACCTCTGTTGGATTCCTCTCCGTACGATATGTGCGATCGTCTTTGGCCACTGAGGCAAGCCTCCCTTTGAGGCTGGCGTCTGCTTTGGACGAGGAGGTTTTGTCGTGGGGAGCGTGTTTTTCTTTTTTACTTTTAGTCAGCCGTAGAGAAAACATACTCTTTTTAGGTTTTTCGTCTGTAGTCAATGAAGGGCCAGGTGCTTTCCTGGCTTTTGGTTGTAACATCCCAGGGCTGCAATGAATGAATGAATATTTTTATTTGCGTATAGCCTTAGGCCATTACAAACATGTCAACAATACCACAAATACATAATAAAAGTAAAATACTAGATTAATAAAATGCTAGATTGATAATATGCATAACAAAACTATGCTAAATTGAGGCTTACAGAGCAATAATAACTAAAAATTGTGGCGGTGTCCCAATCAGCCAGTGAGACCTTGTTGCAACCATTAAACCCAACTTGAAGAATCAGCTCTCTTATCAACCATATTGGACCTTATTTTCATTGCTGCCAGAGCAAACAGGGAGGTCCTATAAGAAACAAACTCATTAGAGTCTAAAATATTGTCGAAGGCTTTCACGGTCAGAGTTCATTGATTCTTGTAGGTTATCCGGGCTGTGTAACCGTGGTCTTGGAATTTTCTTTCCTGACGTTTCGCCAGCAGCTGTGGCAGGCATCTTCAGAGGAGTAACACTGAAGGACAGTCACTTGTAGACTGTCCTTGTAGACAGACTTGTAGACAGACACTGACTGTCCTTCAGTGTTACTCCTCTGAAGATGCCTGCCACAGCTGCTGGCGAAAGAAAATACCAAGACCACGGTTACACAGCCCGGATAACCTACAAGAACCAATGAACTCTGACCGTGAAAGCCTTCGACAATATTCAATAGAGTCTTTTGACAAAAATACTAATTTCTCAGCACCAGGACAAGAAGGCCTTTAAAGGGACGAAACGCGTCTGGTCTTATTTTGCTCACTGTATGGACTAACATCAACTGTATATGCGTTGGTAATATTTGTAAATATTTCTGTTCTTTTAGGAAGCCTGTATTTTAGGCCCTGTGTTTTTAAATACAATTGTGCCCAATATATAATAAAATAAATGTATTTTTTGTTTTAGTAGTGTTTAGCTCAACCCCTTTCGTTTCCTCTAACTTTTAGGTTGAGTTTCTTTTTTCTTCAGCTGTGTCCCAAAGCAGGTTACATCATTCTCCTCGCTGTTTTATCCTTACGACAACCATATGAGGTAGGCTAGGCTGAGAGAGAATGACCGATCCAAGGTCACCCAGCAAGCTTCCATGGCAGAACGGGGATTCAAACCTGGGCCTCCCAGATTCTAGCCTGGTAGCCTGACCACCACACTGGCCCGTGTTTTAAGCTCTGCAACACAAACTAGGCTTCCTCTTTACTTACCCTTCTGGCCTGGCCGGTTCTTGGCTACCGCTCAGCCTGAATCGCTTCGTGCTGTCTGTAAGAGTGGTGATGGTAGGGCTGGCGCAAACCTGCCTTTCCGGACCTGATTGCGGTTCAGCCAGTTTGTTCTCATCAACAGCAGCGGAAGCAGCGAGCGCAGCGTTCCTACCGTTGATGGGAGGCATGCGACCCAGGTCATCCTCATCTGCGCTCATCTCCACAGGCTCTGCCTTGTCATCTCGAGCCAAATACTTTTGAAGGGCGGGGGGGACAACAGTCCATACTAAAAGAGTTGAGGGGTGCGGGGTTAGTGATGGACGAGTGACAACCACAAAATGAGAAATGTTGTTTATCCATACAGGGAATGGGGGGGGGGAGCTCCAAGGGGCATGCCATCCTCATACCACACCTGGGGGCTTCTGAAGACATCTGGACTCCGGAGGCAGCGGCCAGGCCCAAACTCTGAAAGGAGTCCAGTTCCTTTAAGCCCACAATTCAAAGTGCCGAGTGACCAGAGAAACCAAAAAATTGGGAGTCTACAGAGCTAGAATCAGGGACTTGGCCAGAGAGTCAGGTCGCTAACTTCCAGGGGGAACTATAATAAATGGCAGCACGTGGCTTCAAAGATAATATAATGTGAAATATACCAACTGAAGAAGTTGTTTTCTAACACTATATCTGCTAAGTCAAGCAAAAAGTGCGTAGGTGGCAATTTGTTAGATCTTTTATCAAGATTATCTGCAATGATGGAACGGGCCAAATCATGTGGAATGTTAGTATACAAGGCTGCCACGTCCAGGGTGGCTAGAACCGCGTTCGCGGGGACGTGAAAGCCCTCCGTTTGCTTGATAAGATCCCTTGAATCAAGCAGAAAGGAAGGGGTATCTTTCCAGTTGGTATATTTCACATTATATTATCTTTGAAGCCACGTGCTGCCCTTTATTATATTTTCTACTATTTCCAGCATAGGTATTTTCAACTTCCAGGGGGAGACTGGAGTTCCCCGAAAATTACAACTGGTCTATAAACTACTGAGATCATTTCTCCTGGAGTAGGGTTGCTGCCCCCCCCGCCCCGGCACCCACAGGGATGGGGAGGTAGGATTGCCAGATCCAGGTTGGGAAACTCGTGGAGGTTTGGGGATGGAGGGCAGGGACCTCTGTGGGGCGCAGTGCCCAAACATCCCTTTTCTCCAGGGGAACCGATGCCTGTTGTGACAGTACCCCAGAGATCTCCCGGTAATAATTGGCTTCCAGACTGCCAGGGAAGGAATTTCTGCCTAGCTACAAGCCTGCTCTGTGCACTGGGTAACTGGGCTAAGAGTCATGGAGTGTCGGAGTGAACGATAAGCAAGGATAGGAGAAACTGGATGAAACTGCAACTGTACTGAGTTGCCTTTCTGTCTGCAATACAATCACATGAACACATGAAGCTGCCTTATAGTGAATCAGACCCCCCTTGGTCCATCAAAGTCAGTATTGTCTACTCAGACCGGCAGCGGCTCTCCAGGGTCTCAGGCTGAGGTCTTTCACATCACCTACTTGCCTGGTCCCTTTAACTGGAGATGCCGGGGATTGAATCTGGGACCTTCTGCATACCAAGCAGATGTTCTACCACTGAGCCATGGCCCCTTATGCAGATATGCATAACTTGTTGATGTATCATCATAACTTCAATTTGGATAAATATCTCTTCCCCAGTATAATCGGGACTCAGAGATTTTGGCCCGTTAGGGCATCTGGATCCAGCTGCAAATAAATAAAACTGTTTTCTTGATGACGATCTTGGGTCTCCCTCTCCCCCCCCCCCCGCGAACCCCTGTTTTACTGCAACACTGTAGTCTGGAAGTGAGCTGGAATTCAAAGGGGGTCCCCCAGGTCCCACCTGGAGGCTGGCACCCCTACCCCAGAGGCGGGGAAGCTTTGGAGGGAGGGCTTTCCGGCACCCCGACCCCTTTCCAGGCCCTGGGGAGGACCCCCCTCCCGCAATTCCCTAACCCAGAGTGGACAACCCGGCCTCCTGGCCGGGTTGCCCACTCTGGGTTAGGGAATTGCAGGAGGGGGGTCCTCCCCAGGGTCTGGAAAGGGGGCGGCCGGGCTTTGGCCCAGAGAGTAAAGACCCCCCCAAAAAAACCCACTACCACCACCCCTCCTCCTCTTCCTCCTCCATGGGGCTTGCTCCCAAGGAGACCTGCTGGAGGCCGGGTTGCCCACTCTGGGTTAGGGAATTGCGAGAGGGGGGTCCTCCCCAGGGTCTGGAAAGGGGGCGGCTGGGCTTTGGCCCAGAGAGCAAAGACCCCCCCCCCAACAACCACTACCACCCCTCCTCCTCCTCCTCCATGGGGCTTGCTTGCAAGTAGGGAATTGCGGGAGGGGGGATCCTCCCCAGGGCCTGGAAAGGGGGCAGCCGGGCTTTGGCCCAGAGAGTAAAGACCCCCCCAAAAAACCCACTACCACCACCCCTCCTCCTCTTCCTCCTCCATTGGGCTTGCTCCCAAGGAGACCTGCTGGAGGCCGGGTTGCCCACTCTGGGTTAGGGAATTGCGGGAGGGGGGTCCTCCCCAGGGCCTGGAAAGGGGGCGGCTGGGCTTTGGCCCAGAGAGCAAAGACCCCCCCAACAACAACCACTACCACCACCACCCCTCCTCCTCCTCCATGGGGCTTGCTTGCAAGTAGGGAATTGCAAGAGGGGGGGGTCCTCCCCAGGGCCTGGAAAGGGGGCGGCCGGGCTTTGGCCCAGAGAGTAAAGCCCCCCCCCCAACAACAACCACTACCACCACCCCTCCTCCTCCATGGGGCTTGCTCCCAAGGAGACCTGCTCACCAGCCAGCCAGGGACACCTCGCCACGTCCTCCCAGGCCAGGAGACGCCGCGCCTCACCTGCGCCTCCACCGCCGCGCCCCTTCCGGGGGGCCGCCCGCCCCCCCTGCCCGGGACCTCCCACAATCCCTCGCTCCCCGCGCTGGGGCCGCCCCCCACGCGCTCATTTCCGGGCAGGGCGGGGCGGGGCCGGAGGGTTTGCAGCAGCGCCCTCCCCCTCCCCCTCGGCAGCGCGCGGGGACGCACTGCGCCTGCGCGAGCTCGGGGCTGAGCCCTGCGGGGGGGGGGAGGGGGAACATACACAACGTCAGCAAACGTCTTAGGGCTGTTTAGCTTGGAAAGAAGACAGTTAAGGGGAGACACGACAGAGGTCTATAAAATTATGCGTGGTTTGGAGAGAGTGGACAGGGAGAAGATTTTCTCCCTCTCCCATAATACTAGAACATGGGGTCATCTGCTGAAGCTGGAGGGCGAGGGATTCAAAACAGACTAAAGGAAGGATTTTTTTTCCACACGACGCATAGTTAAACTGTGGAACTCCCTGCCCCGGGGTGTGGGGATGGCTGCCAGCTTGCAGGGCTTTAAGAGGGGAGTGGACGTGTTCATGCAGGAGAGGGGCTATCCGTGGCTATTAGTTGGAATGGAAAATGCTAGGAAAAGCGGAGGGCAGCAGGAAAAGAGGAAGACCCAACAAGAGATGGATTGACTCAATAAAGGAAGCCACGGCCTTCAATTTGCAAGATCTGAGCAAGGCTGTCAAAGATAGGACATTTTGGAGGGCTTTCATTCATAGGGTCGCCACGAGTCGGAAGCGACTTGACGGCACTTTAACACACACACACGGTTACAATGGATACTAGTCATGCTGCATACCTATTCTCTCTAGTGTCAGAGGAGCATGCCTATTATTTTTGGTGTTGTGGAACACAGGCAGGATGGTGCTGCTGCAGCTGTCTTGTTTGGGGGCTTCCTAGAGGCACCTGGTTGGCCTCTGTGTGAGTAGACTGCTGGACCTGGTGGGCCTTGGTCTGATCCAGCATGGCTTTTTCTTATGTTCTTATGGAGGACAGGCCTATCCAAGGCCACTAGTCAAAATGGATATTAGTCATGATGCATACCTATTCTCTCCAGGATCAGAGGAGCATGAGTATTATATGAGGTGCTGTGGAAGACTGGCAGAATAAATGCTGCTGCGTTCATCTTGTTTTTGGGCTTCCTAGAGGCTCCTGGTTGGCAGCTGTGTGAACAGACTGCTGGACGTGATGGGCCTGGGTCTGATCCAGCAGGGCTCTTTTTATGTTCTTATGAGCATGCCTATTATCTTGGGTGCTGTGGAAGACAGGCAGGATGGTGCTGCTGCAGTCGTGTTGTTTTTGGGCTTCCTGGAGGCACCTGGTTGGCCACTGTGTGAACAGACTGCTGGACTTGATGGACCCTGGTCTAATCCATCAGGGCCTTTCTGATGTTCTTATGATGCATACCTATTCTCTCCAAGATCAGAGGAGCATGAGTATTATATGAGGTGCAGTGGAAGACTGGCAGAATAAATGCTGCTGCGTTCATCTTGTTTTTGGGCTTCCTAGAGGCTCCTGGTTGGCCGCTGTGTGAATGGACTTCTGGACTTGATGGGCCTGGGTCTGATCCAGCAGGGCTCTTCTTATGTTCTTAAGCCCTGCTGGATCTCTCCTTGGTCCTGGGCCGGATTTAGGTTTGATGAGGCCCTAAGCTGTTGAAGCTAATGGGGCCCTTTATATGTCCAGCTGCCCTTTGTCAACAACAAATTGTCGCTGTTTTTTTGTGTTGAATATATGCTATATTGTAATTTATGAACCTAATAGGTATCATCCAGCTCATGAGAATTGCCCGCTTGTGAGTAGCACAGTGGAGAAGCCAAGGAGTTCACAAGCAGCTGTGGCGATATCTGTGACCTGTGCAGCCCACGCTTTTCTCAGGTATATCTTTAATAACAAGGCTAAATCACACATTGATTTCCTTTTCCTAGAAATTCTTTTAATTTAATTAAATTCCAGCTTCGGACACCTCACTACCGTACTGATAGTTTTTCTTCCCTAAGTTGCTTTCATATCATATTATGGGGAAAGTAAGAGGGAGAAACTGTGTTTTTCCAAAGTTTTTCCTTGGAGCTTGGAAATTCATTTACAATGCATCCTTTGCTGGGATCTTCCTTCATCGGTTCAGGTAGCCGGCTCAAGGTCGACTTGGCCTTCCATCCTTCCGAGGCTGGTAAAATGAGTACCCAGCTTGCTAGGGGCAAAGTGTAGACTACTGGGGAAGGCAACGACAAACCACCCCGTAAACAAAAGTCTGCTTTCCGCTCAGTTCTTCTGCTGCTGCTCAGGCATTAATGGTGGTTTGGAAAGGTAAAAAACAGCGGGTTCCCTGGGGTCTGCCATTCTGTGTGCATGTGTGTGTGTGTGTACTCTTAGCACTTACACTAAAATGCCCTTTCAGCTTTTTTTTCTGGGGAGAGAGCAGGAGCCTTGCTAAACTGTGTGAAACCAGCAGGCCCTTAGATTGTGCTGCTTACAGTGCATTCCTAAGGAGAGTTACTAAACCCACTGAGATGGGTGGGCTTACTCGAGTAACTCTCCTTAGGCACGCACTGTTGATCTTGTAGTTTGATCATTTATATTTAGCTCTGTCTATGTAATTCTGAATTTTTTATGACTTTTTGCTGAGACCTTTGCTTCAAGCAAACAAAAACTGCTGGGGTGTTTAAAGTTAAACTCTGCTATACAGGCTAATCAGGTCACGACAGCTGTTAATTGACCTCTGAACTGGAATTTGGATTTCAGTTTTTAACTGTATTAAAATGAAATTAGACATTTGAAAGAAAAAACGGTAACATAAGTCTGTGTAAAGACGCACGCGTGACCACTTGGTTGTTTGCAAAGGAAGTAGGAAATGAGGAAGGTGAAGGAGTTTCCTGTGTTCCTGCTCTTTTGGATGTTGCTCTTTTCCCTGTTAACATTCTCCTATGTTATCTTCTGGGTGTCTTCGCCTAATATCATCTAACCATTGGCTATATACCAAAGTATAAAAACTGTATGACGTGTGGGCTTAAAAGAGCAAACTTAAGGATGCAGACTGCTTTAAGGGGGAAAATAACTTCACCGTAATCTCGTTTTGCCAAAAGCTTGTGCAGGCTCAGTGAATTACATCAGGGAATACTGGAAATAAAATGTTAGTAGGCTGCACTGTTGCTTTTGGGGCAGTTCCAAGCTAAAGTTAGTGTTTATGCTATTAGAGATCACAGTCTAAAATGTCTTGTGTGAATCTGTCTGGAGCCGTACCCACCGGATCTGTGGAGAAGGTGGGAATGGAGAAACATAGGTCATTTTTTTCAGGGAGGTTTGGCACGGTTTTGCCTTTGTTTTGGCCCACTTCAAATTTTTGATTTTTCATGAACGCTTCGAGCTTTAGCAGAAAAACCACGTCAACGCCGCGTCTTCTCAAACCTGTGTTGGTCCGTTCTTTGTGGTTGCTACCTGTTTTTTTTCGCTCCATGAAAAATGTTCCTGGGTTCGGACCAATTGTCCCCGCCCATGTCGGCTAATTTCTCCTCCCCTGTGAACGGGGATTGGCTGGGAGAGTTTCAAGCCCGGGGGACAGCCTCCCTCCAAGGCAGGACAGATCTCCCTCCTGCAAACCCAAGCCAAAACTCCCGTCACCCTTCTCTGAAGAGGGGCAGCCAGTCTGCTCTTGGTCTCCCTTCTCTACCTGGATGGAAGTTCCTGGCAATGGATGGCCGGAGCTCTACGGGGGGGGGGGGCACAATGATGACCATCTGTCAAAGTCTGGGAAAGGGGGGGTGGCCAAGTATGGGGGTGGGGAACAGGGAGCATGGTAAATAGAAAAGTTATATAAGGAAACCGGAGGGACTGGTGCTTTTTTTGGCTGGGTCTGTGTCCACAGAGGTGAACTGCACTGGGTAATCCGCTGGGCAGAGTTGGGGCAGAGTTGGGGGCGGGCATAAACCATGAGCTTTTCAGAAGGGGACAGACCAAACCGTTGTAGAATACTGCTTGCTTTGTTCCCATGAAAAACCAAAACTACTTCTGGATTGACGGGGATATAAAAACATGAATTTAAATCGCGCCCATGAAAAATAAATTTAAATCCCTTTTTTTTGTTTTGCTCCGGGGCAAGAGAGCATCAAAATCTTCCGTGAAAAGTGGGCCCCAATCTTCAGTCGTCATCCCCAACCCCAGGCAAGCTCCACGTGGGGCTTGACTGGGGCGGGGAGGGAATGAAGATTAGGCTGCCTCCCGGCCAGGGGACAACCCAATCTTCAGTTACTCCCCTCCCCCAAGGCAAGCTCCACATGGGGCTTGACTGGGGGGGGGGGGGACTAAAGATTGGGCTGCCTCCCGGCCAGTTTCACACAGCAATATGGGATGACCCAGAGAGGTATGCAGCCCATCATGGGAGCAGCAGAAGGGATTTAAAAATACAAAATATATATATATATGAAATAGACAGTGAATGATTGTTATTCTTGAAGGCTGATGAAGCCACTTTTTAGTGGAAAGGTGTTTCCCAACGTTTTTTGCCTGACGAACTGTACCAGGAAAAGCATCCAGCCAAGCTGACACCCACGGCTTTTTTTGAGTGAGATGTTCCACTCAGAAGGAACTTTGTTGAGCACACATGACCTGTTTTCTGGTGTGCAGCATAGTTTGCAGTACTTTGTATTATTTTGGTTTAGCATTTTGGGCACACCTTGTTGCTTGCTTGAGGCTTGCTATTTTTTTTGTCAATTTCATTGACTGCTTTTGTATATATTGTCCTTCACTGTTGGTGCTTATTCTAATTATACAGGGTCATCTTGTATTTAGAGCCTACTACTGTTTTTTGATACACCACCTGGAGGTTGGCAACCCTACAGTAAGAACACAAACAGGAATAATGAATAGAAAAAAATCAAGTACATTGAAAAATAGAAAACAATACCATACAATACAAACATTAAAAAACAGGAAATAAGTTCTGGGTGATCATATAAAAATTTGATGATAGTACAATACTTTTCCTTAATTATTAACTATTCTAGCTTCTTAATAACCGATACTCTTAATTTTGGCTTGCTCGTTCTTTCTCTAAGATGTTGATACTTTTGTAATTACATAACAAAGCTTACCTTCACTAAATATTCTACTAATTTTAATATTAGTGCTAACTTATTTTTTCCGTTATTTTCCATTGTTTACTTCTCTAATCTAAAATTATATCCAACCATATTCAATTTTGTTTATACAACATTTTATGAAACATATGACAAACCTGGTTTTATCACATCATATATGAAATGGTTCTTAGTGTGAACCTGCACCTACTGTGTAGGTTTCTTTGAAAGAAACCAGTTGAAGACTCACCTCATGTGAAACTGATTGTCTCTCTCTAAACCAATATATATCTTGAACACACATGAATGTCCAATACTACATCAGATCCTTGGTCTATCAAGGTCGATATTGGAGTGTTTTTTGCTTTTATAACTATTGAGTATCTATGTGCCTTGTAAGTTACTCCAGGTTGTGAGGATGTGTCTATGGGATAATTCATACATTACTGTTCTAATGTGGGAGCCGTGTCTCCAGGCTTCTTTCCCACACCAGCCTTGCACTTCTGTGAAAGGAAGCCTGTAGTGTTTAGATAGACAGACAGACAGACAGATGACAAACCTTAAATCTCTAGATGCACATTACTAATTTTGTAAAGTAGAAGAAGAAGAGTTGGTTTTTATATGCTGACTTTCTCTACCACTTAAGGAAGAATCAACCCGGCTTACAATCACCTTCCCTTCCCCTCCCTGCAACAAACACCCTGAGGGGTAGGTGGGGCTGAGAGAGCTCTGAGAGAACTGTGACTGGCCCAAGGTCACCCAGCAGGCTTCATGTGGAGGAGTGGGGAAACAAACCCAGTTTACCAGATTAGAGTCCACCACTCATGTGGAGGGGTGGGGAAACCAACCTGGTTCTCGACATTAGAGTCCACCGCTCTTAGCCACTACCTCACGCTGGCTGGTATGTGACCATTTGTGTCGGTACGTTTACCCAGACTTGCCAAGTCTCCCACTATAACCTCCCACCTCCTACTGCTGCTTGGTGGGGTAGGGGGACAAAACTAGGGGAGGGTGGAACCATCAGCACTGCGCTGCAACAGTGCAACATCTCTTCTGACTCAAACTGGGAAGTGATGTCACCTTTGGGTTTGATCCAGAAGTGTTATCACAGCATTGGTGATCAGCTGGACTCCAACACCCTGTTTCTCCTGAGGATGGCCAGCACTGGGCTGGCAACTGTAAGTTTACACTATTGCGCAGAGTATGGGAAACAAGCAGGAAGAACTCGAAGCCCTAATACAGGAAGGGGATTTTGACCTAATAGGCATTTCTGAAACTTGGTGGGATATCACTCATGATTGGAATATTAAGATTGAGGGGTACAGCTTGTTTAAAAGGGATAGATTGATAAGGAAGGGGGGAGGAGTAGCACTGTATGTCAAAGATGTGTACACTTGTGAAGAAGTACATGAATCTGAGCATGGTAGTGCAGTCAAGACTCTATGGGTAAACAAAAAAGGAATAAGAAATAATCGTGATATTCTCATGGGGGTCTGCTATCGACCGCCAAACCAGGCAGAGGACTTGGAGGGGATGCTCCTAGACCAGATCACAAAGTTCTCAAAGAGACGGGAAATGGTGGTCATGGGAGATTTTAATTACCTGGATATCTTTTGGAAGTCCAACGCTGCTAAAAATGCAAGATCCGATAAATTCCTGACTTGTCTTGCTGACAACCTCCTATTCCAGAAGGTGGGCAGGGAAACAAGGGGGTCTGCTATCTTAGACTTCATTCTCACCAACAGGGAAGAACTGGTCGATGAGGTTAAAGTAGTAGGCACCCTGGGTAGTAGTGACCACATACTCTTGGGATTTACAATCTTGGGGAGAGGAAAACCTGTACGTAGCCAGACATGTAGGTTTGATTTCAAAAGAGCAAATTTTAACAAACTTAAACTTATGCTGGGTAGAATCCGTCTAGACATTAGGAAGAATTTTCTAACAGTTAGAGCTGTTCCTCAGTGGAACAGGCTTCCTCGGGAGGTGGTAAGCTCTCCTTCCCTGGAGGTTTTTAAGAAGAGGTTAGATGGCCATCTGTCAGCAATGCTGATTCTGTGACCTTAGGCAGATGATGAGAGGGAGGGCATCTTGGCCATCTTCTGGTCACTAGGGGTGTGGAGTGGGGAGATAGTTGTGAATTTCCTGCATTGTGCAGGGGGTTGGACTTGATGGACCTGGTGGTCCCGTCCAACTCTATGATTCTACCCCATAGCAAATAGAAGCTAGAGTGTGAGAAGAAAGGGTCAAAGCTCCTTATAACCATGCCACAGGTTCCATATTCTCTCTTCCTCTCTCTCTCTCAAAGCCAGAGATCCTTTCACAAAGGACTTGACCTCAGGGCTGTTAAAAGGCACATCTTGACCTGACAAGTTAACGGGCTAGATGAGATAGGAGCAAACCATCAGTTAATACAGTAGAGCGAGTAGAAGATCCAGGAGAGCAACTTTCTATGCTACTCTGGTAATACATGAACAGTTCGCCAAAATAAGTAATTGCTGCTCTCCTTTGGCCTTTATGGCCTACGCTCAGAAAATGAGCAGACGTGGCCCCTGACCCCTCTCGCTATGGGATAGTGTACCCTGAAGCATGCTGAAAGCAATGTTTACACTTCTGCTTTGTATTTTAAGGCATAGCTAGGCTTAGCACTGTTACAGTTACTCAGGGTCTAGCATCCTTCTGATGTTTATCACAGTCACCTCATTGAGAATGAAAAGAGTTTTGTTTTTCACCCCTCCAAAGTATGTTTTTAGTCTTTGGCAATTGGCCCGTTCCTTCATTTTTCCTTTTAAAGTGTACATCTATCTTCATTTTTAGCTTCTTCCTCCAGTAAAAAGAGAACTGTAATTAATAGTCCCTTCAGTTTTGTTGCCAAGAATTCCTAGCCATGAATCCTAAGATTTCTTTTCACCCTCCTCCTTTGTAAGTGCAGAACTCTGTGCCTTGTTCACACATTGTTTGGTTACTCTCTCATTTCATGATGATTGCCATTGAACAGCTGAGTCCTTGAAAAGAGAGAGAGACTAGACATTCGTGAGGAGTCTTTCTCTTTAAAATATATTTATTTGGCAGTTTTCCTAAATGCTTAAAGTGCTTCAGATACATGGGTATTGGTAATCCTTAGTAATGGAAATAAATATTTTTAGCAGTGCAAGACAGGGTGTACAAACAATTGTAAGAGAGAGAAAGGATTTGGACACCCCCTTTCAAATTTATTCACTCAGCGCTGATTACACAAGGAAAACTACTATATTTGAGTAATGTTAGTAGACCAGACATAGCTGCTGCAGTTGGAATTCTGAGCAGAAAAACTAACGCATTTACAGAACATGATTGGAATGTGATAAAACACCTGACAGGATACCTAAAAAAAAAATCAACTTGAAATTGAAGATAACTCCAAATGATTAACCAAGACTCATAGGATACATGGACGCTGATTTAGGTGGAGACAAATCAGACTGCAAATCTACAAGCGGATATTTATTCTTCTTTGAAGACAATCTAATTTCCTGGACAAGCCAGAAGCAACAAAATGTTGTAACCTCTTCAACAGATGTTAAGGCAGAAATTCTTGATGAAGTTCATTCTGACCTTGTTGGGCCAATCAAAGATTCTGCTGGAGGATCTAAATACGTTCTGCATTTTATAGACAGTTATTCAAGATATGCATATGTATACTTATTGAAATCAAAGACTGAAGTAGTTGATAAGTTTAAGACGTATGCTGCCATGGTGAAGAACAAGTTTAATAAAGGAATACCAGCGCTTAAACAGAATCTCTTGGGCAGAAAGGATCTGAGTCTAAACAATCTTGTTTATGCATTGAAAGAATTGGAGAATTATCAGAAACGCTTATGTGAATTGTCAGATGGGATATCAGTTTTGAATCTGCATGAAAGGAAGATGTTTAAATGTTTTACTTGTGGAAAAACTGGGCATAGGTCTTTTCAATGTAGACAAAATATGGCGAAGGGGGATTCCCCCCCCCCTTTCTCACCCAAAGCCCGCGAAATTCAGACAAAGGCCGGAAAGGCAGCAACCACGCCAATCAGCCACAAGAGGGAGCTATAGTACAACTAAAAGGCCGAATGATAGTGCAAAGAGGCCCAATGACCTGGCAACTTTAATGGTGAAACATACTTTTCATGATGATTTAAAGGCTAAAAGTGAGTCCAAAAATGTTAAAGACATTATACTTGACTCCGGTGCCGACTGCCACCTATGGGCTAAAAGGGAATGTTTTACATATATGGAATTATGCAATGAAACACTTAAAATTGCCAATGGAGAGTCAATCATTTGCAAAGAAAGGGGATCTGTGACTATATAGAGAGAGAGCCTATGTGGAAATGTAATGCAACTGAACAGCGAAAGCGCCAAGAAAGGAAGAAAACTTATTCGACTCAAGACTGCCTCTGTGAGAGACAAGCAACAAAGAGGACTTTTGAAAGTGAAGTACTGTGAGAGCAAAGAGATGGTGGCAGACATTTTGACAAAGCCACTGCACAAGCAACAATTTGAATATTTGCGTGATGCTTTATGTTTGTATGCCTGAATACTATGGAAACTCGAAAAGGGGTTTGTTGGGTCTCAGGTAGCGAGTTTCATTGTATTTCAGACAGTCAAGGGTTAAATTGTTTGTAACCAAGCTGACCAGATCAAAAGGTGATGTGACCTACAGTATGTGTCAACTAGCTATTGGTTAAACAGCACAGTTGTAAAAGTATTTGCATATTAGGAGCTTCTTCTTTGTTTAGCAAGAAGAAGCCACCGCCATTGTATTTTAGATCTTACCATGTGAAGATGTGGCTACACATAATACCATATAAGCCACGTGTTTCTTAAGCCATAGAAACTCCCAGATATGAATCTGGGAAGTGATAGGAAACTTAGAATGTAGTAAGGAATTTGTTATTTTGAACTCAAGTTACCCTTCCCTGATGTTAGTAAGTAAAGTTGATTTTTGCTAAGAGAACAGACTGCGAGTCTTTATTGTGTGCATGCAGCCTTAATTAGCTTCTACCGCTCATACCATTAATATTCAACGATCCATTTCCTCTGACAAGGGTATTAATTCCCATCAACAATGCACAAGGGGATGCTGCTACAGGAATAAAATCCACACTTTATTTTAGGAAAGGAAGAGAAGTGCTTAACTGTCAAGCAACTACAGCCGTTTCCGCACGAATCACTTACAACAGATTTTCCACGTGGTCAATCTGCGAGGCTTGGAATCGATTTCCACAGTTTTTGTCCCCACGCCTCCCTTTGCAACGTTGCTTTCTGTGTTCCCATCTCAGTTTTATCCTGTTCACAATTTTCTCTGAAGGCAATGTTTTCAGGTGGGGAGCGACACATCATTTGTGACGTCACAGATGATCGTGCTGGAGGCTTCCCTCACTTCCCCCTACTGTTTGTTTTCTCGCACATGCTCCCCAGCGAAGAAGTTGGCTCAAAATGGCAAATGTGCGCCACCCCCTTCTCCTCAATCCACCTTAAAAAAAATTTTTTTTGCAGGCTCAGATCAGCAATAGAACAATGGATTGATAGAAGATTTAATTGTTCTATCTCTGGTCTGAGAGCCTCCCAAAAATTTTTTTTTAAAGGTAGATTGAGGGGAAGTGTTTACATCAGTCTCCTGTGTTTTCTGTAGAATCAAAAGTAACCCAATTAAAGAGATCTGTTTTGGAAAGAAATGCGGGGGGATCTGGACTTTTGTTAACATGCACAGGAGTGCCGATGAGAGCGAAGACTGTACATTTCAGATTAAAGTGAGGGGAGGAAGTTACAAACATGAGACCCCCCTTTTTTTTGCATTGCCTTGGATTGAATGCAGAAAGGTGGGAGGGTTCTCGTATTCATGCTACACTAAATCAAACCTCTGCCTGGTCTGTGCCACCAAAATTGCTTCAGAAAGGCATAATCAGGAATGATGCAGCACCTGACATTTCTTTTTTGGTTATTTGAGGTTCTCTTTTTATATCGTTGAGGCCATTGTATTTGAGAAATCTCTTATGGCCTGGCCATAACATTTTCTTGCTCAGTCCTCCATCTTCTTACACATACCTCGCAAAGCTCATGTTTTTGTCCACTGTCTTGGTCCAGTCATGGCAGGACTGGGTGTTTATCTTCCATTTGTTTGATTCACCTGCTTTCATTTTGTGTTCTTGTTTCTTTGAGATGTTCTAGCCATGCTAACAAATATAACTTTTCTCATTTATAGAGATCTGTTAGTTGTTGAGTCTAGGATTTCTTAGTATCTAGCGGTTGCCATAGACATAGACTTTTTTTCTCAAGAAAACCCAGAGGAGAAGGGAGGGGTCGAATGTGGCAAAATATGTCAAAATGATTTTAATGGATGCATTCTTCATCTAAGTCAAACTGGGGATGAAAGTGTTTGCCAGAACAAAAAGCCAACTAGCTTGTTAAGCAGTTTCATAAACAAAATATTACTGCTCTTGTGGTACACTCTTGGACTTTGAAGGGTGTAACTCTGTTAAGGAGCACAGCAGTTAATATTCCGTGCATTGTTCTGTAGGACAAACTAAAAGAATCACCGGCTTACTCTCTAATAACAACTGCCACTGAGATAAGCCAAGTTCAGAATGTGTTGCAGACAGTATCTCTGCAGGTCCTTCAGGTATGTTGCTCCCAAATACAGTCATGAAATTTTTGGGGGTAAATTTCAGGTTTGGGTTTATTGGGCCCAATACTTTTAAGTAAACCTGGAATAAGCCGAATACCCATACCGGTAAAGGGGTATTTCGGCTTTGTTTCCAAGTTTACTGAAAAAATTCAGGTCCATTATAGTCTATGGGTATTTTTTTGAAGCTCCTGTGGGGACATTTTTGGAGACAGAGTCACCAAATTTGCAGCATAGCTGCAAGGGACTGTCCTTAGATGCTCATCAAAGTTTGGTGAACTTTGGGACAGGGGTCACCCCCATCCTCCAGGCATTTGTGAGCCGAGCTATCCACCGGTTTTCAGGTTCAGCTTTGCCAGGGACTGGCAGAAAGAGCAGATTGACAGGCTGACACATCAAAGTCTGGGGCTGCCTTTGTATCTGGGGTGCACAGCATGTCCATGCAAATTAGCTTCTAAACTGAGGAAAAAGGCTTAAATGCAAGAAAAATAAGACATGGAAAACATTACTTTTGTTGGCAAATTACATCATGTGAACAGTCTTTTATTATGGTGATAAAAATCTGATTTCAAGAGATGGCCACAGTGCCGGGAAACAAAGCCTCTACTTGGGGCGACCTTCAGTTTGAGAACAGGTTTTCGGGTGGTGGTGGTAGTGATACAGAGCCAGCCGACGTCATGACCAAGGCAGCTCTTGTGAAGGGGATTGCTCATCCACATGGGTGAGGAGACTTCTTCAAAAGCCCAATAAGTAGCCATGGAAGTGGTTGTTTTTTAGCTGGAGGGTATATCCCTCCGGAGAGGACTGGGTGAGCCCCATCTTTTAAAATGACCCTTCCAGGCTAGTTTGGTCTGACCAAGTTGGCTCCGATTACACAATGCCTACCTCAAAAGGGCCCCAACTATGGGGCCCTAACAAAACTAGTCAAAGAGAGAAAAACAGGATAAAACACAGAGCTGTGCATCTGAGCAAAGTCGAATATCAAAAAGCCGAATATCTATTCGGCTTTTTGGGAATTGCCTATTCAGCTTTGGGCAGATTCCCAGGTTTTGGTATTCAGTCGACCTGAAACCCGAATATTGCCAAATAGAACAAATAGAGCAGTGATGGCGAACCTTTTAGAGACCGAGTGCCCAAACTGCAACCCAAAACCCACTTATTCATCGTAAAGTGCCAACACGGCAATTTAACCTGAATACTGAGGTTTTAGTTTAGAAAAAACAACTCATACGTTAACATCTTATGCTCACAAGCATAAAATGATCCAAACAAAGTAAGGAAAGCAATCCCAAGTGCTTTCATTGATTTAAAATTATTTGGCAAAGAATTCCACACTTTAAGGATTTCATTTTCAGAACTAACTGTACTATCCTTTGTCATCCATAAAATTAAATCATGGCAATGACTGACAAACACCCTTTTCCCCATCTGCATTCTCAAAACTCTGCAGGGGGGCTTATTGTTGAGTTGTGCATCTGAGTGGCAAGTCCAAGGCTAAGCCTCCCATACACAAATGGACAATAACCCCCCCCCCATGCAGTTTTGAGAATCTGGATGGGGGAAATGTGCATCTGAGTGGCAAGTCCAAGGCTAAACCTCCCATTCACAAATGGACAATAACCCCCCCCCCATGCAGTTTTAAGAATCTGGATGGGGGAAATGTGCATCTCAGTGGCAAGTCCAAGCGAAAGCCTCCCGCCACCCCGCTCCGCCTAAGTAGCAGCGCCGCTGCCCCACCCAGGCGCCGCTCTGGACCTGCCGCCGCCGCAGCCGCTCATGCTCGGCCCCAAGGGCTGCCCTGCCGGCCGCCCCGCTCCGCCCGCCGAGTCGCACCCGCCCCTTGACAAAGTTGGCTGTGGCGCGGCGGAAACTTGTGCCGAGGCCGCGAGGAGGGGCGGAGGAGGGGGACGGGCAGCCAAGGGGGCGGAGGAGGGGGCGGGGCGACTCGGCGGGCGTAGCTGTGCGGCCGGCAGGACAGCCCTCGGGGCCGAGCATGAGCGGGCGGCGGGGGGTCTGGAGCGGCGCCTGGGTGGGGCGGCGGCGCTGCTGCTGCTGCTAAGGCGGAGCGGGGCGGCGGGAGGCAGATGGCGTCGAGGCCGCGAGGAGGGGGCGGGGGCGGGGGGGCGGCTCCACACGTGCCCATAGAAAGGGCTCGGCGTGCCGCTTGTGGCACGCGTGCCATAGGTTCGCCAACACGGAAATAGAGCAAATAGAATCTTCTCTGAAAAGATGGGGTTGATAGATTTTTAATACACTTTATATTTTTCATTTTTATATTTTTAATACACTTTATATTAAGGGCTTTGTGGAACCCTGGTTTCAGTTCAGTTTCCAGCTGATTGTGGAAGAGAAAAATTCAGCAGCACAAAACAACCCCCTTGTGGAGATTCCCTAAATGAGCTTAGATACAAAGAATTTTCTAATAGCTGGTCCCTTTAGTCCTTTAGCTAACCCCATTCTCACCTGCATCTTTTCTTAAGAGGTTTATCCTCAACTTTGTTTCTTGGTATAAGTGCATGGGAACCCTAAATGTTTTGTTGGGAATTGCTTCAGTAATAAACTCGATGTGCGTTGAATTACCTTAATCTTTACAAGCTCACAAGCATTTTAACATACCCCTCTCCACCCATTAAATGCTGCAGGATGTAAAGCTGTTACCCTTTCCAACCTAGAGAACTGCTCACCATAGAGTTGACAACCTTCAGGTGGGGCTTGGAGATCTCCTGAAGTTGAAACTAGTGACAGAGATAAATTCCCCAGGAGAAAATGGCTGCTTTGTAGGGGGGACTCTGTGGCATTATACCCAATGAGGCTCCTGCCCTCTTCAGGCTCCACCCCCAAATTTCCAGGAATTCCCCAAAAAGAATTTGGCAACCCTAGCTCACCAACATTTACTGTGAAATGCAACTCTCTTCAAGAACTATGATATGGCAGTAATGGCCATAATGCCAACTGTCTTTACTTAGTTCTTTGGCATCTAAACTGAGTTATACACACCTGTTTCTGTTTTTCTTTTTGTTTGTTTGCTTGCTTTTTGGATAGCCTGGACCAGGCCCTCAAAGTAGTTTACAAAGCATAGTGTTATCCACAAGCGGTAGCCAGTTGAATTCTTCTGAGTGCTGAAAGGTATGTGAATATTTGGGGACCCTGGCTAGTGTAAATACAGCTGCTTCCCTCCTGATCACGGTGGTTGGCAAGATCATGTGAATCGGATCCTGCCTCACCTTGAAGAGTCCCAAGTTGGTCTCTTCCAACTTAAGTCATGATGCATACAATGGATCCTTTTCAGTGGAAGAGATTGTCTCTGTGTAAACAGCTTAAAGGACTGGGAAACATGTGGAAAAGCTGTCTCAGTAATCCTCAGGGTCTCCTTCCTCTGATACTCCAGGACAGCTACCAAGCTGAGTGGTTGAAGGCAGTCCAGAAAAGTATCAGTAATCTAGGCTTATCCCCTCAGGCCCTCCTAAAAAGTGGGCTTGACCAAGAAAAAACCTTATCCAGCAAAGGACTGAAGATGTAGAACACCAATCTGATATCTCTAGATCACCAGACTTCAGGTGTTCATTGAGTGCCAAATATGTTGTTGCTCCAGCAGCCTACTTGGCCTTGTTAGAGATTAACAACTCTAGAAGAACATTTACCCTTGACAGGTATGCTGGACTTCCCTCTGCGGTGCTTGAAGCGAAATTCAAGAAGATTGTGTTCCTCAAAAGGTTGTGTTCATGCCCGTTAGGTAGAAACAATAGAACATATGCTGTTGAGATGTCCTCCCTATAAAGTGGCCAGGCTAAAAATTATTAATCTGCTATTAGTTAGGATTTCTGATGAAACTGATAAAATTAAATTGGACTATTTGTTACCAAATAAGAACTCTCACAGAACTGTTAAGATATATGTTAACAGCGGCAAGAGTGACAATTGCATTTAACTGGAAATCAGAAGCTATACCTTCGATCGATGAATGGCTGGAAAAATTAGCGGAATATGTAGTGATGGCCAGATTGACAAAAATAGTGAACAGAAGGCTCATGGAAGAATTCAGAAGAACTGGAAGATGTATTTTGATTATATAACAAATTAATATATGTGTAGAGGTGCGGGCAGAAAAATGTTACTATTAAAAAGAATACTAGATAATTCTTTTATTAACAAAAAATAAATATATACTTCCATGTACATATGGATCTCAATTATCATTAGAGATTATGCTTACTACATAGGCTGTTATGAACAGATACAGATATTAAACAGTAGGTTTGATATAAAGAAGCATTACTTGTCAGGCTTAGTAAGGGATATCAATATTTTAAATCAATATAATCTTAAATATGATAAACAGTTCAGACTACATATAGGTTAAAGAATAAATGGTTATATATTTGCCTAACTAAATAATTGTTTTTGTAGATTTAAAGAATAGAATCAGATGACACAGAATGTATTAGGATTGCTCTGTTGGTTATTTGAGGAGAATCCTGTTGTAGACATGGAGTATGAGGAGTGTGTGATGTATGTGAGTTGTGTTTTATGAATAATAATATATATATTTTTAAAAAGATAACTCTCAGACACTGTGCACACAGAGGCGCCTACAGGAGAGGCAGTTCTGCCGCCTCTCTGCGTGCCACAGGGGCAGCAGCTGCCCTCCTTGCCGCCCATCCCAGTTTTGGCCCTGGTCTTCAGGATGGGGGAAGGAGAGCAAGTCGTATGAGGATGACAACAGTCTAGTCATTTTCTCACTGTGATGAAAAGTCCATGTCTGGGATGCACTAGAGTGCAGGAGCAAAACTGAATATATATTTGTTCCTGAACAAAGAAAAATAGCATGTCTACAAGAAGGCTAGGACATAGTCCTCTCTTTGTCCTCTAGTCTTCTACATTAAGGTAATTTGGTATGAGAGAATTCAGTGGGGTGAGCACCCCCTTGGCAGTGTGAAGCTGTGTAGGCTAGGCACACTTACGTGAGGACTGGGTGTTTCTCTTCAGCCTCAGACAAGAGGTTCCCCCGTGATATATAGGGTTGCCAACTACCAGGTAACAGCTGGAGATCTCCTGCTATTATAACTGATCTCCAGCCAATAGACATCAGTTCACCTGGAGAAAATGGCGGCTTTGGCAATTGGACTCTATGGCATCGAAGTCCCTTCCCTCCTCAAACCCCGCCCTCCTCAGGCTCTGCCCCAAAAACCTCCCACCAGTTGCAAAAAGGGACCTGGCAACCCTAGTGATATATCCATCGTGGGCAGATGGCAAACATTTTCATAGTTTTTTTTGAGGAAAAGCCTTTTGGATTTTGTGACCTGGCCCTAAAATGGTGATGGAGAACAAATTATCGTTCCTGCCAAGAAACATTTTAGTCACCTTCTAGTACTAACTTGAAGAACAGGGTTTTTGAAATAAGTTTAATTTTTTTTTAGTAGAAGCCAAAGTCTGCTCAGAAGCAAAGGTGAGGCATGTGTGTTCCTACAATTCATTTGTCAGGCTATTACAGTCCAGGAACTGTGTGATTATTTCCATGATACCCAAAGCAATATTTCCACAATAATTAGTAGAGACAATATGAGGTTATAAACACAATGGGGAAGTCCGGCCCATTAAAACAGACTGCATTTTGACTTTTGCAGGTTTTTAATGTGTGCGTGCCGAATGGTTTTTCCATGTTAGGAAACAGCAGATCTGGCAAGTATCAAAACCTTCTCTTGCTCCCGAGTTTATGTGTGGCAGGTGGTATTTTCAGCATCTGAAGTCTGTTATCTGCTACATTCTTTTTTTTTTTTTATAATTTTTTTATTTTCATAATAAACACAAAAAAAAAGGAAAAAAAAGAAAAAATAATAATACAAAATACATATACATAAAAAGAAAAACAAAAGTTACATGTTCAGCGCACTATTTATCCGCTAATACAATATTCAAATCACTCTATAAGCCATATCGTGCCCTGAATCCAAATCCCATGGGATTTGGATCTGCTACATTCTTAGCACATAAGTTTGCCAACCTCCAGGTAGTAGCTGGAGATCTCCCGCTATTACAACTGAACTCCAGCCGATAGAGATCAGTTCCCCTGGAGGAAATGGCTGCTTTGGCAATTGGACTCTATGGCATTGAAGTCCCTCCCCTCCCCAAACCCTGCCCCTCAGGCTCCGCCCCCAAATCCTCCCACCGGAGGTGAAGAGGGACCTGGCAACCCTACAGTCTAGCCTCCCAGTTCACCTCAATTAAAAGTTAATTTCTTTACATTAATAGAAGGCAATAATCCTATCTTCTTTACAGTGTGAGGAAAACCTGTTCCAACTTCCTCAAGTCATTAGCAAGTTATGGATGTCGTTTCTCTGGCAGCGAACACTGACTAATCTTTCGGGCTTCAAGGGCCAGTCAGTGGTTAGGATGACCCTGTTGCTGTTTTTGGTTTGCTTTTTTGATCAGCTGCAGTAGATAACAAAGTTTTTTTTCCCCAGTAATGTTAACACGAATGAAGAAACTCTTAAGTGCTTAGATTTCGATTATACAGAAGATTGCCTCCTACACTGTGTTTTGCTTATTGTTTGGAAATGGTCATAAATGTGTATATAATTCTGTGTAGTGAATATAAGTTACTTCTTGCCTGAAATATACGTGCTGGCGGAGCATGCTGATGCTCAGAGCTGTGAATGTTAACAGCCAAAGGACTCTGTGTAGATATTGTAAATAAACTGTACATAGCAGAACTGCGTGGTGTGAAGTTGCTACCAGGTAAACTCCTGAAGTCCAGACAAGCTGTGCGCGACATGGAGATCAGTTGTAATAACAGGGCAGTAAGGAAAATGGAAGGACATATTTTCTATCCTTTTCTGCATGGAGGTGTTGTTTAGGGTGAAGGTTCAGGTTAAAGTTGCCAACTCCAAATTGGGAACTTTTCGGTGATTGGGGAAGGGAAGGACCTCAACAATGGTATTAATGCCATAGAATCCCCCCTCCCAAACAGCCATTTTCTCCAGGAGAAATTAGCTCTGTTGTCTGGAGATCAGTCGTGATTGTGGGAGATCTCCAGGCCCCACCTGGAATCTGGCAACCCACCAAGAAGGTCCGTGGCCCGCAGACACTGAAGAAAAGCGAGCGTTTCTTGCTGACGTCGACCACGTCGTTCGAGTCCAAGAAGAACTCGAGGCGGGCAGCATAGCTCTCCCACTCGGTGGGAAGGGCCGGGTCGAAAACCTCCATGGAACCCTTGGTGGCCATAGCAAGTTGCGATGTGTCTCTCTTTCGTGTATCGGAAGGGATTCAGCCCCAGATCGCCGGGCTGCCCACTGGCAAAACAGTGATTTCAGTGGAGCAAGCCGGGCTGCTTACCGGCCATGAAGTGATTTCAGCAAGGAATAGCCGGACTGCCCACCAGCCTTCGTCGCCACTGTTAAGTCCGTGTGGGTGATACACGAGACCGGAGACGGAGTTCCAACAACAACTGCTTTATTGTGTGAACAATAAAGGCCGCTGCATATTGGGATACATTGGCAAAAACGGATCTTAAAAGTATAGTTAACGAATTATAGTACAATGTGCTTTTTAAATAACGATATAATAAGAGAATTTTTATGTATTGTCACAACATTCCAGCGGAAGTCCAATGGTGAAGGGCACTGTGGTGGGGGGTGGGATTTGGATCCAGGGCACGATGGGATATTATGATAATGTAATAGCAGTTAATCAGTGCTCTGTATATGTATTCTTTTTTTCTGTATTTTGTTTCTTTTTTTCTTTTTTCTTTTCTTTTCTTTTTTGAATTCTTTGTATGTTTCATTGTAAAAACGCAATAAAAATATTATATATATATATATATATATATATATATATATATATATATATATATATATATATATATATAAACAGAACTGAACTGCTGAACTGTGCCCAGACCCTTGCTTAAATGCCCGCTCAGCCACCCAAAGCCACTCACCCCCATTCCGTGACTGGGCTGCTGTTGCCCGGGGTCCAATCTGGGACACGCACGTCAGGAGCCTGGCGAGGATTCAAGCTCAGCACAACCCCAGCTTCCTGCTGCATACATAACACAAACCCTGAGTGATGATCTCAGTGAATCCCAGCCTTCTGTTATTCTCATTGTTAAAATCAGGCAGCTCTGAATTCACTCCGGAATTACAATTGGCCTTTTATTTCCGAATCTGACTCCAGTGGTGGATTTGTCCCTTGGGTTCTGCTCTTAAAGAAGTACAAGCTATTTTGTTAGGAACTATAGGCTATATGCCTGGCTTCTTGTCTGCCTCAAGAAAAGGGAGATTTTAATTGCAGATGTCTAGCAGATGGTGTTTATTTAAACAAAGCATGTGCGTGGAACAAAAGTACTTTAAAGAAAAGGGGGAGAGATGGCAGTGAGGTTTCTACAGAGATGTCTTGAAACCCATCAAACTGGTTCTCTAGAACAGCACTGAAAGTGTACTAGGGTTGCCACCGGTAGGAGGTTTTTGGGGCAGAACTTGAGGAAAGCTGACCACCCTAGCTGCACGGCAGCCCCTCGCCCTCTGCTCCTCAACTCAGCCACAGCATGCTGGGGGAGGCAGGTGGGCACCGAACTTCTGTCCTTCACCGGTGCCCCTTGGGTCACTGTTGCAGTGGTGACAGAGAGGGCAGTGGCAGCCAGGGCAGTTGGGAGAGCCAGAGCAGGGGGCCTGGGCAGCTGCCCCAGTCGCCCCATAGCCAAGACCTCCAGCGCTTCTATTAGTCATTGCGTAGGCACAAATACGCATGACTTTTATTGAACTGTAATCATCATCCATAACTAGTTGTCTGGGTTCAGTCATGTTTCCGAAGTGTGCTGATGCAGTCCTAAACAGCCCTGCCCAGAAGAGCACTGTGCTTCTCTGGTCGAATGCATATAGACAGCCTTGAGAAACGCAGATTTCTGTATTGCGTGGATCAGATTCTGTGTGTAGGAACAGGCACCATTTGAAGAATTCTCTCTAGCCACCTGCAAAGAAATTGAACTCCATCCAGTTGTCAGCATTTTCTCCCTGTCAGTGCCAGCAGGCGCATGGAACACCAGCCACCCTTGCTGACAGAAACTGAATGTAATATTAAACTCAAAAGTAACTGCAGCAATTCCCCCCATTCAGTTTGTAAAGTGTTTTTGCAACGGTTCTACCTAGGACCAGCAGGGAAGCAGCGAGGCATTTGGGCACAATCTAATGGGCTGAAATAACAGTCAAACAACTGAAGAAGAAGAAAAAGGGGTGGAAGAAACTCAACCTAAAAGTTAGAGGAAACCAAAGGGGTTGAGCTAAACATTACCTAAAGTAAAGTAAAGGTCCCCTGTGCAAGCACCGGGTCATTCCTGACCCATGGGGTGACGTCACATCCCGACGTTTACTAGGCAGACTTCGTTTGCGGGGTGGTTTGCCAGTGCCTTCCCCAGTCGTCTTCCCTTTACCCCCAGCAAGCTGGGTACTCATTTCATTGACCTCGGAAGGATGGAAGGCTGAGTCAACCTTGAGCCGGCTACATGAAACCGACTTCTGTTGGGATCGAACTCAGGTCGTGAGCAGAGCTTTTGACTGCAGTACTGCAGCTTAACACTCTGCGCCACGGGGTTCACTCAAACACTACCTACTATAGCAAAAAAAATACATTTATTTTATTATATATTGTGCACAATTGTATTTAAAAAAACAGGGCCTAACTTAAGGCTTCCTAAAAAGCACAGAAATGTTTACCAATATTACCAACGCATATACAGTTGATGTTAGTCCATACAGTGAGCAAAATAAGAGTAGACACGTTTGGCCCTTTAACGGCCTTCATCAGTGGCCATACGTGCCTAATTTTACAATACACATCCTGACATTTACACAGACGTAATACAAGGTAAAAAAATGTAAAAGCCTATTATTCTGTGTGCCTTTATATCAAAATATTTAGTCCATATGTCTTCAAACCTGGCTCACGGGTTCAGTCTTGCATCTTTGGTTTAAGGAGATGGAAGAAAGCAAGACCTCTGCCTGAGACCCAGGAGAGCTTTTGCCAGTTAAAATCAACAGTGCTGGTCTAAATGGGCTGATCCTCCAACTCCTAGCTAATTCGGGAATTGGCGTTGAAAAATAATTATTTTTTACTTGGAATATTACAAATGTTCCAAAGCCCCTCTGGCACCGCCAGTCTGATTCTCTGAACACTGTTAGGAACATTTTTCTTCTGTGTTGTTTTTTTTTAATGGAAAGGCTTAATAAATAAAATGAAATGGAGTTCCATAGCTATGGGGCTGACCCCCCGCCCCCCAAAAGCACCTCTATGTTTTTGCCTTTCAACCATGGCACCTGGTGGGGTTTGAGCATTTTTCAAATTGGGAGGGCAGGGTTAACATGAGAACAAGAGCATCACATATTAGTTATGCTTTTCTTGGCTCAAAATTCAACATTACATTTTACAGTGGCAATATCTGCTCGGTTTTATGGTACATATAAATGCAGCCTTAACCACAATAAATCCAGATAAGGCTATAAAAATTCAGCGTGACTGTAACTTAAAGATCTGAAATTGAGGGATGCTGACATCTGAACATAGTCTTTTTGCTAACAAATGTTTGCACTGGGAATTGATAGGAACATTCGAAGAAGAATATGCTGCTTGGATCCCGTGGTAGTTCATTTTAGGGCCAGTGGACCTCCTTAATGTGGGATCGCCTATGCCCAGGTGCCAGACAGCCGGCCTCTATATGCTGTCCTTTTGAAGCGTTCTTAGAAAGCTCTTGCCTTTTTATTTAGACAATTTATATGCTTTCCCTCCAGACCAGCTTGGTGCAGCTCACAACAATAAAATAGACTGCTAGTCGCAGTCCTCTTAGGGCTCTCTCAGCCCCGCCTACCTCACAAGGGGCCTCTTGTGGGTGGAGGGAAGTTGATTGTAAGCCGCTTTGAGACTCCTTATGGTAGAGAAAAGCAGGGTATAAAAATAACACTTCTTCTTCATCTACTATCCAACAAGTATTTAAAACATGACGGTGAAATTCTAATCCATCCCATAGATAATGGGGAGTAGTTCAGGTTAACTCGTTTAGAATAACGTCACCTCATTTAGAATAAAAGGTCTGGGGGAGCAGGGCCAATCCTGGTCAGGGGTCTTGGCAATCCTATTCCGTGTGGAAGTTCCACTTTGGTGAACAGAGATGTGGTTGAAGCACGTTGAAGAATGATGACGTGTTAGTTCTCATTCCTGCTAGTGTTTGTGGTCATAAGAAAGTGCCGGCGGCTCGGAGCAGCAGGGACAGGTGAGCCTGCCCTGCCTGCTGGATAAAAGGGGCCGACTTTTCTTCCTTCCCTTGCCGCTTCCCCTCTGCTTTCCTGCTGTCACTTCACATTACGCCGCAATGCACTGCTTAGCGTTGACTTCAGTGGGCATCTGGACCCATTAAGAGAACAAACTGACCTAGAGAGTCATTTGCAAGGCCCAGAGCTTTCGAATGTGCACTCTTGATTTAATTCCCCTTTCAAAATCAAAAGGTGAGTTGAGAAGAAAATCAACTCAGTTCATTCTTCAAAACAAGCCAACAGAGCTTAGACATATAGATGTGAAGACATCAGCCAGTGTTGTTAAGTTCTGCATGTTTGAATCTTAAAGCCATCCTATTTAACCCGAGAGCTTTCACTTTTTCACTAAAAGCAGCCCTAGCAGGGGATGGGTTTGTATGGGGATTTTTCCTAATTAGCAGTTTGAGATGGCTGTGTGGATAAAAGCACCCTACAGGGCTTGCTGGATGTTTAAGTGCCAGCCTTATTATTTGGTATTAGTGTTAAATTGCCCAGTCTCCTCTTAGCCCTCAGTAGGCACAGGTATTTAGGCTTCGTTATTCTCCTACACCATAATGCAAGTAAGGAAATAAAAAGGTAACCCCCCACCCCCAAGTATAAAGCCTGGGAGAAGTTCTGAGGCCATTGTTTGGGTTAATGTGCCTTTGCCCTAGACAATACTCAAGCATTATCCAATTCACTGAATTCTTGGGACACAAAAGGAACTCTAAATTCTATTATTAACCATCATTACTGGAACTGCACAGTCAATGTTAGTTCAAATTAATTTGTGAAAAGCCGTCCCTGTAGGTCACAGTGTTTCAGCAGAAATGACAAGGGGCAGAATTCTCCTTCTATGCAGCTTTTAATTCCTTTCCCTAGATTTAACAGCCATTGGCTGATCATCTACCATTTCACACTTTAAAAGGGGGGGGATTAAATTAAATTTTTCCTTGATACTATACAGAGAAAAGTTGTCACATCTCTCACACAATTGACCGATCTAGTTGACAGCAGCTATAGCCGCATCCACTTCTCAGAAAGTGTCTGTAGCTGTTTTATCCATGGAGCACAGTTTTGGGAACCTCTGGCCTAGAGCATCCCTGACAAGTACTTGTCCAGCCTCTGCTTAAAGACTGCCAGAGAGGGGGAGCTCACCACCTCCCTGAATAGGTGATTCCACTGTCGAACGAGTCTTACTGTACAAATATTTTTCCCTAATATCCAGCCGGTACCTTTCCACCTGCAATTTAAACCCATTATTGCAAGTCCCATCCTCTGCTGCCAACAGGAACAACTCCCTGCCCTCCTCTAAGTGACAGCCCTTCAAATACTTCAAGAGAGCAATCGTGTCCCCCCTCAACCTCAAGACTAAACATTCCCAACTCCCTCAGCCTTTTCTCATCTGACCTTTGTATGTTAACAATGCAATCCTGTGCAGAGACCTGAAAAGAAGACAAAATGTTTCTCATATGTTATCTCAGTCAGACAAAATCTGTGATCATGCGTTAAGTGACATCAAGTTGCTTCTGACTTATTTATTTATTTGATTGATTCGAATCCCGCCCCTCCCTGGCAATGCCAGGCTCTGCAACCCTATGAATTAATGACCTCCAAAATGTCCTATCGTTACCAGCCTTGCTGCTCAGGTCTGCGGCTTCCTTGACTGAGTCAATCCATCTCTTGTTGGGTCTTCCTTTTTTCCTACCACCTTCCACTTTTCCTAGCATTCTTGTCTTCTCAAGTGACTCCTTTCATGCCATTGGCATGATGACAATAGCCTCCCCAGTTTCTTGCAGTATCTTTCCACTGCTGCCCAGCTGAGCAGCAACGGGCAGAGACAGCAGTGGGCAGGATTTTCTACTAGAAACGACTTCCTATGTCGTTATTGTTCTCCTGTTTAACATGCACTCTCTTTCTGTCCACTGGCCTGGGTGTATGTGTATAATCCTGCTGTTTAAACATTTCCACAACCTCTTTTTATTGAAAGAAAAAAATAAGTCCACTAAATCTGGATGCTATTCATTTCTTTTCTGTTATGTGTGCAAAATGTGGATGCAGGGAAACAATTTGGTTGTTTTAAATGTCATTGCCGTGAATGTATTACAATACAGTTTGCATTTTTGCAGTTAACCCAGAGCATTAGCAAGGCAAACAAATATGCACATTGTTTTCTAAACCATCCCCAGATGTGCTTAATGGCTAGGGTTGCCAACCTCCAGGTAATTATTACAAGAATATGCTACAAATAAATGCAAAAACAGTTTGTATTGGAAAGACCAAACAACAACAGCAAAGTGCTATATACAAGGGTGAATGATCACTTCAGTGAAGTGCTATGTACATAAATTGCATATACAACAATATAGGTTCATATTTTGTGTCCTAAATACAGGTAGATGTTCGATGGATGTTCATCTTACTGAAGAACAAGGTGGAATGCTGGGATACGATCGTTTCGGAGTCTTCTTCAGTCCCACATCTACTCACAAATACACAATACACAAAACTATCTATACAACCATCAATTTTTAGTATACATCATATCAATAAAAACCTTTTTACTTAAATTTCACCATAAGTGTATGCATCCACTTCAATAAAAATTGGCAAGTTCCTCATGTGGCTACATGGTGTTGCCACATTCAATTTTTATAAAAATCAGTAGTGCAATAGTCTCAAGAGATTTAAAAGCGGATTAAATGCATAGCTTCTTACAATGGCTGTAACAAGTTCCTCGAGGGATACAAAGTATTGCAGCTGTAGCTTCCAAAATCTCCTGCTATTACAACTGATCTCCAGCCTTCCTCAGGCTCTACCCCCAAATCTCCAGGGATTTCCCAAACTGGAGCTGGCAACCTTAGTACTAGTGCTGAGAATTCTCTGTCAGAGTTTCCTAGCCCTTCAGTGGCTCCCAGGGTTTTCTAGAGAGAAAGAATGAATATAAAACCAGGTTGGCCACAGAGCAGAGGCATGCCCTCAATGTGCCTCTATAGCACCTTTCCATTTAGTAACAATGGGGGTAGCTCAATGTCAATCAAAAAGAAGATCCCATTAAAAGGGTTGCCAGGTCCCTCTTTGCCACCGGTGGAAGATTTTGGGGGTAAAGCCTGAGGTGAGCAGGGTTTGGAGAGGGGAGGGACTTCAATGCCATAGAGTTCAATTGCCAAAGTGGCCATTTTCTCCAGGGGAATTGATCTCTGTAGTCTGTAGATCAGTTATAATTCTAGGAGAACTCCAGCCCCCACCTGGAGAATGGCAACCCTAGCCCTCACCAAACTTCATGTTTGGGGGTCATTTGGAAGAAGCCATGACAGTTAAAACATTTTTTTTCAACCAACAGTAGCAATAACTGATACTGTGTAGAGAGGCTTTTTTAAAATATATATTTTATTAACACTTTAAACATTACAAACACTTAACATACACATACACATACAGATTAAGCTTCTTCCAAGGAAATCAATTAACCATTCTAAATAACACAGTAATTAATCAATGCACTAATTTGTAAAATCATTTCTACTTGATAGTAAACTGTTTTATCTATATCTCATATAAGCCTTCTATTCTTTCGGACTGCCAGTCTTCTGATTATTACAAATTCTAAATTCTAACATTATAAACCATATCTGATACTTCTGGTTTAATCTTATTTATCCTCCTACTATAACTCTACTATAAATTCTCTCCACCTTTACTATCTGTTTTCCCAAATCTACATTTAATCTTAACACCTATAAATCCTCAGAAATACCTTATTTTATACTTTCAGGTTAGCATAGTCAAAATAGTACTTCCATTTATTTTGAAATTCAACCATCGTTCTCTTTTTCAGCATGCTAGTTAATTTGGCCATCACCGCATATTCTGCCATTTTTTGTTGCCATCTCTCTAGTTCCGGAATGTCTTCTTGCTTACACACCATTGCCAGAACCACTGTTGCCGCAGTCGTCATATAGCTAAATAGGTCCCTATGGTTCTTTTCCAAATTTTCTGGTTCTATTCCCAATAACATGGTTTCAGGATTCAAAGAAAATTTGACTTTTAAGACATTCTGCATTTCTTGATGAACCTGAATCCAGAATTTCTTTACTTTTTTACAAGACCACCACGAATGAAAGTAAGTCCCATCTTTATTTTTCCATTTCCAGTAGCAGCTATCGTATGATTCATTCACCTTTTTGATATCCATTGGTGTTGTATAGCATCTAAAAAATTGCTTGTATCAGTTCTCTCTCAAATTATTGTTAGATGTGAATTTAATTGATTTAGTCCATAGTCTTTCCCATGGTTGCATTGGAATCTCTTTCTTGAAATTCTGCATCCATTTAACCATGCATGTTTTAACTTGTTCTTATTCTGTCTCATATTTAAGCAACAATTTGTATACTTTCCCCAAAATGTGATCAGCTTCTTTGGTTATTAAAGTTTCAAATTCTGTGCTTTCTTTTAGTTTGCCTTATTAATAGCAATCTTGTTTAAATTTCTCAATCATTTGGTTGTATGTTAACCAGCCTATTTTCTTATTTTCTCTCTTTATTTCTTCCCAAGGGGGAGGGCGGGCTACAAATACAAAAATAAAAAATAAAATAAAAAAGGCAATGTGAAATCCTTTCAGGAGTTAATAGATGAGAAGATCAGCCTATCTTGGTTCCCATACATCCCAAAAATCTCACACACTAAGAACTGAATATCTCTCGAGAGGAAAACAGAGAAAGCAGACTGAATTTGAATTAATAATAAAAAAACCACAAGATCATCTATTATCAAAAATTTACAAAATATTATTGGCACTGGAAACAGCTTCAGAGCAAGTAAAAGTACCGTATTTTCCGGCGTACAAGACGACTGGGCGTATAAGACGACCCCCCCATTTTTACAGTTAAAATTTAGAGTTTGGGATTGTCCCGAGTCCACGGCCTAGGGTCGGCCCTCAGGACTGCGCCCCAACCCCGCGGCCGCCCCCAGACCTCCTGGAGTGGCCCAACCCGAGTCCGCGGCCTGGGGCCAGCCACCGGTCCTCCTGGGGCGGCTCAACCCCCGGGGACATGGACAGAGCGGAGGCGGCTCCCCAGGGAGATTCTCCAGTCCGGCTCGGAATTCAGCATCCGGCGTATAAGACGACACCCGGCGTATAAGACGACCCCCGACTTTTGAGAAGATTTTCCTGGGTTAAAAAGTAGTCTTATACGCCAGAAAATACAGTATGTATGGTGAAATGGATGCAAAATTTCAGAGAAATGATACCCTTGCAATCATGGGAAAAAATGTGGCAACAAGACATTAAATTTTCAAGTTCTCAAACAGTCAGAGAAAACTGGTATAAGATGTTTTATAGGTGGCATTATGCCCCGAAAGATCTTCAAAAAATGTACAAATCCAACCAGGCTAACTGTTGGAAATGCTCAGAGACAGATGGCACATTCTTTCATCAATGGTGGAATTGCAGAAAGGCACAGAACTGTTGGAGAGAAATACATGGAGAAATACAAGCTATTTTACAATGGAACTTTGACCTACTGCCCAAATATTTCTTGCTGGGAATGACTCCTCCACAATTAAAATCTTCAGATAAAGAACTTTTTTTATATGCGATGACAGCTGCAAGAACACTTTATGCTAGATATTGGAAGGACAAAAAAACACCATCACAAAACCAGTGGATTACAAAAATGTATGAATACGCAGAAATGGAGACTCTCAAACTGGATGAAGAAGAAACCACCAGAAGAATACAAACAGAAATGGCAACTATTTTACAAAAGATACACAGTGAATTTAAGTTAAACGTGCTGGAAGCAAAATCTGTAGATGAGATTATAGATATTTGTATGAATAGACATAATGAAAAGTGATATTATTACAGTATTATTATAGTATGAAACTTGTGAAATATTATAGACAAATGAAGTTAAAACTAGACATAAGACTAAAACAGATCCGATAGATAATAGAGACAAAAATGAATATGATAGAAGTGAAACAGGGATAGGATAGTTGAAGAATTGTCCGGGACATTAACCCCTGAAATGTTGTTAAATTTACCCCATCACCCCTCTATCCTTTTTCTTTTCTTTTCTGTATCCCTAATAAAATCAATAAAAAATATTAAAAAAATAAGTAATAATTGAAGCCACGGTCCCATATTCCTTTTTCCATCTTCAAATTTTTTTGTTCTGGGTCTTTGATCCGATCAATTATCCAAGATAGTCCCGCCACTTGATAATAAAGTTTCAAATTTGGTACAGCCAACCCTCCCCCTTTTTTCCCCATCTTGCATAACTTTAAAGTTAATTCTTGGTTTTTTCCCGCCCCAAACAAATTTATTAATTTGTCTTTGCCAACCAACAATCGTTTTTTCCTCTATGTGTATAGGTAACATTTCAAAAAGAAAAATCAGTCTTGGTAATACATTCATTTTTCGCTGCTATTCTTCCCATCCACAACAATTTCAGTTTGCACCACCTCGTCAAATCTTTTTGTATTATCAGCCACGTCTTTTGATAGTTATCTTTAAATAGTGTCTGGTTCTTCCCGGGGACATTTTGACTAGCAGCCATGGATAGCCATGTTATGTATATTTATAAAGGCATTATCTTATGAATGCATTATATTCCAAATCACTTTGGAGCCAGTGTGGTGTAGTGGTTAAGAATGGTGGTTTGGAGCGGTGGAGTCTGATCTGGAGAACCGGGTTTGATTCTCCACTCCTCCACATGAGTGGCAGAGACTAATCTGGTGAACTGGATTTGTTTCTCCACTCCCACACATGAAGCTAGCTGGGTGACCTTGGGCTAGTCACACTCTCTCAGCCTCACCTACCTGACAGGGTGTCTGTTGTGGGGAAGGGAAGGTGATTGTAAGCCTGTTTGATTCTTCCTTAAGTGGTAGAGAAAGTCGGCATATAAAAAACAACTCTTCTTCTTCTTTTCAGTGCAACCTGTTTCAAAGATATTTTCAGGAGCTAGCGAGTCACAACTGGAACAAGTATTACGGTCTCCAGCCCCTAAAAACAGCCCAGCTTCCAGGGCTGTGGCAAAATGTTGGCTGTTGCCAACCTTGAGATGGTTGTGTGAATCGATCCTTTGTTTGGAGAAGTTAGACTCAGATTGCAATATTTGCAGTGACTCTGTGCCCTTTATCTGTCCAATATTAAATACATGTATACACTTAGGCAAGGAACTGACAGATTAATTGGAAAAGCCTGTTAGAAAAAACAGCGATTTCCTCTTTCTTTTTGTAAGCCATGTTTGTTTCACTGCTGTACCTGCTAACCGCCGAGTGGCCCGCCCGGCTCCTGCCAGGTGCAATTATTCCAGCCACAGCATAGCCGACCTCTTTCAAAATGTCATCTCCTTTGAGCCCAGCAGGTGAACCCCTTTGTCGGCTGTGCTGTGGCAAAGCTGCTGGGCAGAAAAGGTAGTTTAAACTGCATAATCAAAGGGGAGGCGGGTTAATTTGACCCATATGTTGGGTCTGCAAGCCATACAGACAGGGAAGTGGAGAGAGAGAAACCCTGAATCAGCAGTAAGGAAGACTATACAAGAACAAACAGACTGTATAAGAGCAGGACGCGCAGAACTGCAGTATGACGGGAGGCTGGGGAAGGAGGGAAATGGGCTAGAATTTCATTGAACAAGCAGCTTATCCCCCCCCCCCTCCAAAGAGACGTGATGAGATCAGTACACTCTGGAAGGTTTTGTTTTCAATACGTTCTGACAGTCCTATATTTTCATATGGGAACCAGTAAAGAAGGGGAAAGGCCATGGTAGAGCATCTGCTTGGCATGCAGAAGGTCCCAGGTTCAATACCCGGCATCTCCAGTTGAAAGGACCAGGCAGTAGGTGATGTGAAAGACCTCTGCCTGAGACCCTGGAGAGCCACTGCCGGTCTGAGTTAAGAATAAATAACCTCCATAGATAGGGTTGCCAGCTCTGGGTTGTGAAATACCTGGAGATTGTTGGGGGCAGAGCCTGAGGAGGGCAGGGTTTGGAGAGGGGAGGGACTCCCATGCTATAGAGTCCAATTGCCAAAGCTGCCATTTTCTCCAGGGGAACTGATCTCTACCGGCTGGAGATCAGTTGTAATTGAGGGAGATCTCCAGCTACTACCTGGAGGTTGGCAACCCTATTTGGTGGACAGAGTACAAAGAGGGAGAGTGGCGTGAAACAGTGTCACTTCTGGGTGTGACTCACGAATAGGGTTGCCAACTTCCAGGTAGTGGCTGGAGACCTATTATAACTGATCTCCAGCCGATAGAGATCAGCTTTGGCAATTGGACTCTATGGCATTTAAGTCTTGCCTCCCCAAACCCTCGCCCTCCTCAGGCTCCGCCCCAAAAACCTGCTGGTTGCAAAGAGGGACCTGGCAACCCTACTCACGAAAGCTCATACCCTGCCAGAAATTTTGTTAGTCTTTAAGGTGCTACTTGACTCTTGCTCTTTTCTACTGCTAGAGACAGACTATTGTGATCTATCTCCATAATAAATCAATGAGTGACTCTTCAGATTTATGGGCCAAAGAGTGTTGGCTATACATGTTATGTTTTGAAAATACACCTCAACACGATAGTTGTGGCTTCACATTAAATAGACATGACTTGAAGCTGCTTGCTGAGTTTTTGCAGCTGAAATAAGTAGAAGCAAAGAGAGCCATAGGAGAGGTGAATGATAACTAAAGTGTGTCTCAAGGATCTCAAATTTCTCTTGAGGGTGATTCCAACTTGGATACCACCAGCTAGATCTTCAGATAATTTATATCCACAGAGGACATGTGATTAAAATGGTTCCACTCACTTTTTTTCCTTACCATAAATCATCTCTAAACAGGTGCTCTATTGAAAGGGAAACTAGAACCCCACCCTCACTCCAATCCTGCCCCAGCAATGGGGAGGGGGGAGTAATCATACAAGCATGATTGTATGGGAACATCTGTTACCATTTTCACAAGGATTTTCTGGTTGTCTTCTCAGTTACACTGAAGCTGGAAAAAAATATTCTCATACTTTAAAAGGGGGAAAAAACACACCCCAAGGTATAGCCTGTATTGTAGAATTTACTACTGCCAAAGTGCTAAATCTTCTGGGCACATCTTAACTGAGGTTGCTGATCCTTTGTGCCCTGCTTGGCAAACGTGTGCTTTCGAAAGAGGTCTGCTATGGAACGGCAGCACTTGGTGCTCCACGAAACATCTTGTTACATGAAGAGATTGGAAACAAAAATACTACTGTCATTCGGTTTAGCATATAGGTGCTAGGTGAAAATTAGCGCTCCGTGATGAATTTCTCTCCTGAAAGTGCTCCATGACTCAAAAAATTTGGGAACCCCTGGTTGGAAGCATCTATACTACTATCTATAGCACTGGTTCCCAACCGGGGGTCCGTGGACCCCCAGGGGTCCGCGAGAACTAAATTAAGGTCCGCGAAACAAAGTTATAAACCCATAATAAATTAATATTTTCAATTAAAAGTTCTCTATTATAAAAATATATATTCAAATATTATTCTAAGTTTAATGTTTAACTAACAGTTATGATTCAAGTTTATTTTCAAATTCTCAGAATTTTTATTTTGAACCTTGGGGTCCCGGCACCGATCGAAAAAGTCCTAGTGGTCCCTGGTCAAAAAAAGGTTGGGAACCACTGATCTATAGCTTGCTGAAACAAGGATCCTACTATGGAATTCTGAATAATTTAATACGTCTTGTTAGTATTTATGCTTTGCTTCAGTTCTGTTTTTATACTTCTGGTTGGTTCTGCAACCCTAATCCCTATTGCATTGTTTCTTGACTGTCCCATCCATCAATTGTATCAACTCACTCTGTGTAATCTGCCTTGAGTCCAAGTGAGAAAAGCAGACTATAAGTAATGTAAATAAATAAACAAACAAATAAATTTGCAGGAATCTCTAGATTATACTTTTTTGTTTGAAGTTTTGACCAAAGAGGTGGAACGAGAGGATGGATGGGATTTATGTGATGGGCCATTAATGCATGGGCGTGTGTGGATTTATTTTTCCCTTTAATACTGCACGCTTTCCCCAAAAAACTGTATGCATGGGGAAAAGGAGCGCCTTGCCAGAGCCGCTGCCACTCTGCTCTCCTCCACCTGCCATCCCTGGGCAGAGGTGAGGGGAAGCCAGCGGAGAGTGGAGGCTGCTGTGGAGGGGGAGGGGAGATAGAGAGAAAGGGGGCCATGGGGTTGGGGGCGCTGCCACGGGGTTGGGGGGAGAGTCGGGGAGTCGACCCGGAAGCTTATGCTCCGGCAAGCTCTCTCGTTTGTAGTGGGGCTTCAGTAAAAGTTGGAATAATGCAGTAACTTGCAAACTCGGGGAAGCTCCGGGATGGGCTGGGCCGAACACGCAGGCCATGTATCTTGACAAGGTTAATTCGCACCATGCACAGGAGATTTCCGGACTAAATGACCATGCGTTAATGGCCATAGTTGGATGCCGCATGTTGGTTCTTAATTCTTAAACTACCAATTTATTCTGAGATTCTCTCCCCACCCCCAGTGCCTTTAAGGTGTAGAGCCCTGCTCAATGGCTTGCTTCTGCCTTCTGCGACATACAGTGGAGTCCTACGCAGAGTTAGTCCAGCCTAAATCCATTGAAATCAATGGGTTTAGATTAGAACAATGTTGCATAGGATTGCATTGACAGTGATGGGACTGAAGAATTTGAGACTCCGAGGTAATTCATCTTCTGTTCACTTAAGAATGTCCTACAGTTACAGGTTTTAAATGGTTTAAGCATGTAGATGAATCAATTATGGCTGTTATCGATTATTCAAGTAAGGATACCTGTTAATCATTGAGGACCAGTTTTAATTAGTGGGGCTGAAAATTAGGTACACACTTCTATATTTTTCTCATGTTTGGGCTTGTTGCTTTAATAAGGAATTTTAACAAATGCCCTTCTAGCAACAGGGGGTAGCTGTGGTTTATTCCTTCAACATCTCAAAAAACAAAAACAAAACAAAAACGAATAAGGATAGGGAGAATTTGTCTAAATGATGGTTTAAGATCATAAGGTTAATCAGCTAAAATGCTTTTACATGCTACCTCTGCATACCTGCTCCTTGCTGGGGGAGGGGGAGGGAGATTTTTAAATACATGAAATTGAGCATCATCTGCCCCAAACCCATGGAGCGCCTTCATGACTGTCACTCACTGAGCAGGTTTCACTGGGGTTTAAAAAACGAGATCACACCTCCACAGGGGCTATGCCCCATTGCGTTCTCATTGCTGCAGGGGCAACAGAGGGTCCACCTGGAGGTATTCTCTGTGGTATCTCCCCCCCCCCCGATGCTCACCATTTCTTCCTTCTTGCCACCAGCATAGGGTGGCCAGCCTCCGGGTGGGGCCTGGAGTTCTTCTCCCAGAATTACAACTTATCTCTAGATCGCAGAAATCAGTTTCCTTGGAAGGGACGCATTTCATGATAAGCTTCCAACACATTTCACAATAAGCTTCGTCAGGGTATCTAATAAAACAAAGTTAAAATAGATACCGTTACATCAGTATACATCGATACCAATATTATTTCATTTAGAATAAACATACAAATAACTATTTTTTTCAAAAAAAATTAAAAGTAAGGCTATTAAAATTAAAACTAAGCATGGTATAAGGAACCTAACACATTTTCAAGTTTGCAGAAAAATCTGAAATCTACAAAAATAAGTATAAATAAAGATTCAAGGAGCGTCTGTAGCTTTAATGAACAGATACCTTCAGTGGTTGACCCTTTCCGGGGTATTTTGGCCTTTGAAGGAGGACTCATTGGCCGGAGCCACTGGGCAAATTGATACCACCCAAATTGCATGACTCTCCCAGGCCAGGCTTAGGGTTGCCAGCTCCAAGTTGGGAAATACCTGGAGATTTTTTGGGGGGGGGGTGTAGCTTGAGGAGGGCGTGGTTTGGGGAGGGGAGGAATTTCAATGCCATAGAGTCCAATTGCCAAAGCAGCCATTTTCTCCAGGGGAACCGATCTCTGTCGCCTAAAGATCAGTTGTAATAGAAGATCTCCAGCCACTAGGGTTGCCAGGTCCATCTTCGCCACCAGCGGGAGATTTTGGGGGCAGAGCCCAAAATCAGAGCAGGTGGGGTTTGGGGAGGGGAGGGACTTCAATGGGGTATAGTGCCATAGACTCACCTTCCAAAGTGGTCATTTTCTCCAGGTGAACCGATCTCTGTTGCCTGGAGAGCAGTTGTAATAGTGGGAGATCTCCAGCCACCACCTGGCGGTTGGCAACCCTACCGGTGCAGCTCCTGAAACTATCCACTGCACACTGGCTTGTGTGGGGTGGCTGCGTTGAACAGTAGCAAGCAGCCAGGAAGGGGTTGCCAACCTCAAGGTGGTGGCTGGTAGGGTTGCCAACCTCCAGATAATGGGAGAAAATAAGTACCAACACAACGTATATGCAACCTAAGTTTAGTACAGTGAAAAAGTGCACAGTGAACAAACAACAAACATTACAAGCAGAAAAAATACATGGCTCTCAAAGAGTCTCACGGAATCTTCAACAATCTTCACTGAAGTTCTTACTCAAGTCCAAAAGGCTTCAACAAACAAAGTCCATAAGAAGGACGGTGGAAAAAACGGATTGTGTGAAACGCAGTCCGGATTAACTTTAACGTTTTCACCGCCGCGCAAGTGGCTTCATCAGCACACCGTTCTAATATCGGGAGACAAGGCTCCTTTATAATAGGGTTTACAAAAATCTCAGGACAATTTAACAGCGCTGCAAAGCTGCTCCGTTCGAAGTCCGGCGGTGAAAACGTTAAAGTTAAGATTGTTGAAGATTCCGTGAGACTCTTTGAGAGCCATGTATTTTTTCTGCTTGTAATGTTTGTTGTTTGTTCACTGTGCACTTTTTCACTGTACTAAACTTAGGTTGCATATACGTTGTGTTGGTACTTATTTTCTCCCAATTCCATTAGTACCAAGTGCCTCTTTTCTCCAGTTCCAACCTCCAGATAATAGCTGGCGATCTCCTGCTATTACAACTGATTTCCAGGCGGCAGAGATCAGTTACCCTGGAGAAAATGGGTGCTTTGGCAACTGGACTCTATAGCATTGAGGACCCTCCCCTCCACTGAAGACCCACCTTCCTCAGGCTCCACCCCCAAAATCTCCAGGTATTTCCCAATCCAGAGCTGGTGATCCTACACAGAGACTGGAAACACCAGGCCTGGTTCAGCAACAGGGGTTTGTGGCAGGGAGCTGTGCCTGGGCTCAGCGGGTGGGTTGGGAGGATGAGATTCTCCCCCCATGAGTTTTGTGGGGCCCCACGTGTGTTTTCATATGTACTTTTGTTCATTATTTGTCTACAGCATCTGCAGCAACTGAAAACTGATGCAGGCTTGATGACTGTACAGGTTTTGAGATGCCTCTTGGCTTGTGATTTTTGTATAGATTCAGTTACTTTCTGGTTTTTATTAAGATTTTTTTTTTTTATAACAGCTACTTACTTTGCGCCAATATCTGCCTTGAAAATCAGGAAAGATTGCTTTTTGGAAAGAGGACAGTACTTTGGCAAATGCAAGAGGTATCTGATGCCAAAAGTCTGCCGACGTGCATGGTTATTGCCAATTAGTTTAGTCAGAGTACCATAAATGTTCTGGGGCTTTCCCGCATGGCTCCGGCCCTCTACTGCTTCGGTTTATCCCCTGATTTCTGCATGCATTTTGGTGCCTTTAACTCCGCCCCACACACACATTTTCTTATGGCTCTTTTGAGACCACTTTTACACCAATGTTTCTCTGGAAGATGATTTTGAGTGGGCTTTTTCCTTGTGGGTAATGTTGTGTTGGATGAGAATGTTACAGGTACCGTGGACTGCCAAAAAAAAAAAAAGAAATCAGTGGGTTACAGATCAAATCAAGCCTGAACTGACCATAGAAGCTAAAGTGACTAAACAGAGGCTGTCGTACTTTGGTCACATTATGAGAAGACAAGAGTCACTGGAAAAGGCAATCATGCTAGGAAAAGTGAAAGGCAGCAGGAAAAGAGGACGTCCCAACATGAGATGGATTGACTCAATGAAAAAAACCACAGCCCTCAATTTGCAAGACCTGAGCAAGGCTGTTAAGGATAGAACATTTTGGAGGACATTGATTTACAGGGTCGCCATGAGTTGGAAGTGACTTGAAGGCACTTAACACATACAATGTTTCGGTCAGGTTTTTATCCCACTCACTCCCACCCACCTTAGGGTTGCCAACCTCCAGGTAGCGACTGGAGATCTCCTGCTATTACAACTGATCTCCAGCTGATAGAGATCAGTTCCCCCGGAGAAAATGGCTGCTGTGGCAACTGGACTCTATGGCACTGAAGTCCCTCTTCTCCCCAAACCCCACCCTTCTCAGACTCCACCCCAAAAATCTCCTGCCGGTGGTGAAGAGGAACCTGGCAACCCTAACCCACCTCCTGCCCACTGTTCAATTATTGGACTGTCATGGTCAAACCTTCTCCTCCCCCCTACCCTGAAGACAAGTGATTTCTTTTCTTTTTTTTAACAGCCCTGAAATACAGAGGGGAGGGGCTGTGGCTCACTGGTAGAGCATCTGCTTGGCATGCAGACGGTCCCAGGTTCAATCCCCGGCATCTCCAGTTGAAGGGACTAGGCAAGTAAGGTGATGTGAAAGACCCCTGCCTGAGACCCTGGAGAGGCGCTGCTGGTCTCAGTAGACAATGCTTACTTTGATGGACCTTGATGGTATGATTCAGTATAAGGCAGCTTCATGTGTTCATGTGTTCAAGATGTGTTGTTGGAGTATTGTAACAATAGGCTTCACAGGTTCTCTGAATTCCCAGCTTTCATTTTTTAAAAAGTAAGTCTCTAGTCCCTACCCACACAGAGATATAAGGAAAAAGGCATATCTCTGCAAGGAAAGAGGACAGAGACTTACTTTAAAAAAATATCTGAGAATTCAGAGAACCTCTTAAGCCTATTCTTATAATGCTCCATTTTTTAAAGGACAGGGGGGTGCTGTGATGCTACCAATGACACCAGGACCCCACCCTCCCTTTAAAAAAATCTCATTATTGAAGACACAGGTAGAAGAAAATACTGACAGCAACAACAAAAGAGGAAAAAAACGTAATCCTAAAAACAACAGAATTAAGTACCCAAAGGTACTTAATCAGCTTCCAAGGCCAAAGAAGAAGGCCATTTGGCTGAAACGTGTTTGGTCAAAGTCTAATTCTGTTATTTTATGTCTATTTGTGTTGTACGTCTACATGAATATGTTGGTTTGGCAGGCTATTGCAGGGCCTTATATATATTATTGATTTTAGTCTGTCATAAATATATACATATTTTGTATTGATATAACCTGTACATTGTATAATCTTTGGCCTTGGAAGAAAATACTGACTCCACAACTGTGAAAATGTATAGGGAAGGTAGACATGAAGAACAACCATGCCCAAACCAATTCCAATGCTTGTGGATCAACTCGTGAGAAAATTAGGAGTAAGTTGAGTGTGCAGAAAAGCCCTGGTCTTTGAAGAAAGTGAATCAAGAATCAAACCAACGACAGCTGCCAGCCTATGCATGCTTCTTCCCCATTAAAGTGTCACTAATTTATGCTTGGTTATTACTCAGGACAAAATATTTTAAAAGTGAACTTGACCCGTGCTGTCTAATAGACCCTGGAGGAAGTGGCAGGATCAAAGAAAGCTTTGACTGAGAGCTGGTGTGAAAGAGGGAGTTGATCTCCTCTTCATGAAAGGGAATGTATAGACCAGGTTGACAACCTCCAGGTGGGGCCTGGAGATCTTCTGGAATTTACAATTGATTTCCAGACTAAAGAGATCAGTTCCCCTGGAGAAAATGGCTGCTTTGGAGTTGGAAAAAGGATGCTAGACAAGATAGAGCCTCACGCTCAAAGTACATTTGTGCTCCTCTTTAAAATGAAAAACGCCAAAACCAGCTGTGTGTTGGGAAGGTGGAGAGAGTCGTTTTTCAGTGGATCAGGTCCCTCCCCGACCTGCTTGTTTGTCCACAAGGGGAAAGGGGCCTTGTGCATTCTCTGGATATTCATCCCCCTCACCCACAGGTGGAAAAGCAGCTTGGAGAGGGGCATTGTGAGGTGGAAAATGGCCAGAGGTGACAGCAATAAGTCCTCTCAGTTGCTAGCCTCCTGAGACCTTTTGGCTTTAAAAACAACAACCAATACCAATCAAGAGTTCTCCACATTTGAGGTGATACGTGGCATTGAGCCAGATCCAGAAAAGAGATTCTAACCTTATGGTATGTAGACAGGGAGGAGGGAAGACTTGCAATAAGGATGAGAGCTTTTGCAGCATTGGAAAAAAAACCTTTCCCAGAATGGAAAAGCCCCTTTCGTCCCCCTTTCTCAGAATGGTGGTGCAGCCTTTACTCCAATATGCAAGGTTGGTTTTTCCCCCAGGTAGCCCATCAAAAAAAGGGGGGTCATCTTACATTTGCATACATGTTAGTTATGTCCAGTAAGAATTGTTTTTTTTCAGTGTATAACTTTTTTCTTATGGGGAGGTCATCTTACATTCAGGGTTGTCTTCCATTTGAATAAATACAGAAATCTCTCAGACATCTCTTCTCTATTTTAATACAAAAATTAATTAACGTATTTTAATATTTATCAGCAGCCTTTCTGTTTAAAATGTGCTTAATGCAACATATAATGGCAAGACCACAAAGTCTGCAAAATGCCTCGAAAGATCAAAAAGCGAGAAACAGTTTAGGCAGTCAAAAGTTGTCACCTTAAAAGCCTCTGGGAGGAGGGTTGCTCCTTTTGTGCAACCCAGAAGAGCAAATATTTCTTAAAATCCCCCTCTGTAATCTCAATAAACTGGCCCAAGGGAGAACTGATTCCCTCTGCCCCCAGCAAAACAGCCTGCAGGAGTTAACTGCCCTTAAAGGACCCCGACATTCCTCAGGAATTGTGCTTAGAATAACTGTTTTGTTGTTGACTTTGCTTTGATCAGAATTATAGGCAGCAAGTGTTCCAGTATCAGCAATGCAACCCCATTTTTGAGGGGTATCCTTGTTTTTATGGCACTGTCATTCTGAATTAGAACGATCAGGGCTCCTGATTGTAGTGGAAGGATGGGAAACTCAACTATGGCTGCTTGCGGCTGCCAGCCTGTGATATAGCAGGGTTGCCTTGCTCTATTGTTTCTCTAGGAAGGGAGACAAGCTTTTAAAATGCTTCTCTGGCATTTGCATTTTTCAGATACAAATGATGAACTATTAGTCAGTCAGAGAAACATTCTTTTTTATTGGGTGTCACAGCCAAGAATAAACAGAAAAGAATCCAGAATGTTTGCTTTTTGCCAAATGCGTTTCTTCGACATACTCATTTCTGAAGGTATGGAATAATATTACTCCAATGAAATAAATCAAATGCAAGCAGAATGCATTCCTCCTGTTGTAGTTCTACGATCTACTGAAAATGGGTGTGATCCAGGAAGTACTACCACTAACCAGCATCTGTTCGTTGAAGGGTGAACACATACACTTGAAGATGCCTTCTACTGTATCAGACCATTGGTTTACCAAGATCAGTATTGTCTACTCTGACTGGCAGCAGCTCTCCATAGGGTTGCCAGGTCCCTCTTCACCACTGGTGGGATATTTTTGGGGCGGAGCCTGAGGAGGGCAGGGTTTGAGGAGGGGAGGGATTTCAATGCCATAGAGTCCAATTGCCAAAGCGGACATTTTCTCCAGGTGAACTGATCTCTATCAGCTGGAGATCAGTTGTAATAGCAGGAGATCTCCAGCTAGTACCTGGAGGTTGTGCAACCGAAACAAAAACTAGTGCCCCAAAAGTGACTACTGGAATTCACAAGCACTTATGGCAAAACAGACAGAAATATGCTGATTCATCAATCACTATATTGTGCATACAAACACAAAATGCAAAACAGTGTTATACACAAATCAATTCCAAAGAAGAAAGTTCAAAATAGGTTTCCGGTAAAAGTCCTATTTCGCAAAACCGCTTTTTCATCATTGGCAGTCCACTATAACATTATCCACAGAACGTATGTTCTGGCTGAACAAGCTCTTAGCTCACTTGTAAGATGGATGGCGAATCTGCGAAATACGACTTTTACCAGAAACCTATTTTGGCGTTCACCTACACAGCTGCAAGGACTCCTTTACAAGCTGCAAGGACCTTAAATTATACGGGCTGTTGAACTTTCTTCTTTGGAATTGATTTGTGTATAACACTGTTTTGCATTTTGTGTTTGTATGCACAATATAGTGATTGATGAATCAGCATATTTCTGTCTGTTTTGCCATAAGTGCTTGTGAATTCCAGTAGTACCTGGAGGTTTGCAACCCTAGCTCTCCAGGGTCTCCGGTCCAGGCACTTACCGTAACCCTTGAGAGTTGAACTAGGGACTTTCTGTTAGACACTCCTCTGGGTTAAGCAAGTGAACAGGCAATATTGTAAAAGAGACTCTTAATGTAGAAGCACAACAGATATATAATTGCTGAACCAAAAGAGTCAACGAAATCAACTGTTTAATATGGCAGTTGGCATGGCCTGAAAACCATCTGCCATAAAAGCTAGTTTAAACGTGGAAAATGTAACATTGGACAAATAGGATGCTCTGTCACAATCCTTTTTTACATAGCATGAAGTGCTGGGGGGAAATGGTGTCCTTTCCTGTTAACAGCTACTGTAAACTGCTCAGGTTAATTCCACCTGAGAGTGGGAATTGTCCTTTTTTAGCCAAGGCAGTTCCTGGCATCCAACGCAAAGCGACAGGGCCCACCACACCGCAGTGGGAAGTAGGGTTGTGTCCAAAACCAACAAAAGAACATTGAGATTAGGGATGTATGTATTTGATTGGCGAGTAATAGGAAAGGAAAGGAAATTGCTGAATGGCATGTTCTGAAAACACCTTGCTGGCACTTTCTCCTGCGCATGAGTTTTCTTAGGCTGAGCAATAGCTTGGAGCATTTATACCCCCAAAATGTGAAATCTCCACAATTTGCATGTGCCATAAGATCAGCTGATGTGTCCAAATAAGACTCTGTTTTTGCATTGTTTAAACTCTTACATAAATGTAGTGGAGGCCCAGAAGGGGCAGACTCTGCTCAGTTTCAGGGGTTGGCCTCTCTCTCTCTTCTCTCTATTTTTTGCTTGGAGTAATGCAGATGAGAAATCCATCTCTAATTAAAAGCAAACACAAATACATAGCTCCCCCCCACACACACACATACATACATTCCTTGCATACATTTGAGCACAGTGTTTTCTTTCAGCTCAACGTCACTGAGCTATGTTCAAGGAGACCTAGCTGGGGCAAGCAAGAATGGATCGCTGTTAAGAATGAACATCTAACTTCTTTTCTGTTTTTTTATAATTAAACAAGTAAAAAAGCCACCCTAACACTGAATTATCAAAGTGTGAGAAACAGAAAACAAAGCACTGCAGTAAGATCCTGCATTGGGACAGCCTCCACATGAGACCTGGGGATCCCGCAGGATTACAGCTCATCTCCAGAGTACAGAGATCACTTCCCCTGGAGGAAATGGATGCTTTGGAGAGTGGGCTCTATAGCACTGTACCCCTCTGAGGTCCCCAGGCTCCACCCCCAAATGTCCATGAGTTTCCCAACCTAGATCTGGCCATCCTACTCCCCCATCCCCAGCCAGTGGCCAGAGTGTGTGTGTGTGTGTGGACCCGGCTACCCTAATTAGGTCCGTCTGATTTCCCCCCCCCCCCAAAGCCTTGGCATCCTGGAGGAAGGATCAGGACCCAGTGGCAAAGGCATAAGCACAAATTAAAGAAGAAGAAGAGTTGGTTTTTATATGCTGATTTTCGTGACCTTTTAAGGAGAATCAAACCATCTTACAATCTCCTTCCCTTCCTCTCCACACAACAGACACCTTGTGAGCAGGGGTGTAGACTTTCCTATTTCCCAGGGAGGGGGTGGGGGTAGGCAAGAGGCATTGCTATGACATCATAGGGAGGAGCCAGTGACATCACAAGCTGAGCCTGATTATCATTCTGGCCTTTCCAATCATCTTTTTTTACCATATCAGCAGGATATTGTAGTTGCAAAAATGCTCGTTGTAACTCCTTCAAGTGACTATCTCTGACTGAGGGGTTGGAGCAAATGCAACTATAGCGTAGGGCTTGACCATGGACTGTTTGACATGGTTGGGGTGGTACCTGGAGGCATGTAGATATGTTTGCTGATCTGTTGGTTTCCAGTATAATGTGGTGCTTGTGAGTCCCTCGGGTATCCTTACTGTGGTGTCCAGGAAGCTTGTTTCTTGTTCAGAGAAATTCACAGTTAAATTGGTTGTGAGGTGGAAGTTGTTGAAAGCCTGGTGAAATCTTTTGAGGGCTTCTTTGCCATGAGTCCAGACAAGGAAAATGTCATCAATGAATCTCAAGTAAAGGAGAGGTGCCAATCGGTAGGAGTTCAGAAAACGCTGTTCTAGATCTGCCATGAAAATATTGGTATACTGTGGAGCCATGCGGGTGCCCATGGCTGTGCTACTGATTTGAAGGTATAACTCCTCACCAACCCTGAAGTTGTTGTGGGTGAGAACAAACCTGCAGAGTTCAGTGGCAAGATCCTTTGTTTGGGCCATAGGAACAGGTCTTTTAAGGAAATGTATAAATTCTTAATAAACACACAAATACATATTAGCAAACAGGAACAAAGCTCCAAAGAATCATGGAAATTGGACTGTGCTTCAGCTGCCATTGTAACTGAGTCTCTCATGTGGGCACTGGTTGCCCGGGGTGGCTCAGCCCCCCCGGCCAAGTTCAGGGGGGCTCGAGCCGCTCAGCTCCCCCCCCCCATAGTTTACGCCTATGCTTGTGAGGTAGGTGGGACTGAGAAAGTTCAAAAGAACTGTGACTAGCCCAAGGTCACTCAGCTGGCTTCATGTACAGGATCAGTAAAACCATTGTTTTAAAGCAGAAATCTTCCCTTCCTTGCAGTACTCTTTCATGTCAGCTTTGGGCCAGTTCTCAGGACACATTTTGGCATAGTCATCAGGTCAACTAGGAATTCACTGCCTGCGCTAAGCACTGTAATACCCTTTGTTATAGGGCCCTCAGCATTTGTGGGGGGGGGAGGGTTAGAATCACAGAATCAGAGTTGGAAGGGACCACCAGGGTCATCTAGTCCAACCCCCTGCACAATGCAGGAAATTCACAACTATTCCCCCCACACCCCCAATGTCCCCTACTCCATACCCAGAAGATGGGAACAAAAACCCTCCAGGATCTCTGGCCAATCTGGCCTGGAGAAAAATTGCTTCCCGACCCTAAAGTGGAGATCGGCACTACCCCGGGCATGCAAGAAAGGGCCACGAGAGCCAAACACTGATGCAAACCTTCCTGCCCTCCCTCTCATCATCTGCCTAAGGTCACAGAATCAGCATTGCTGTCAGATGGCCATCTAGCCTTTGCTTAAAAACCTCCAGGGAAGGAGAGCCCACCACCTCCCGAGGAAGCCTTTTCCACTGAGGAACCTCTCTAACTGTTAGAAAGAATACAAAATGCCTGTAGCATCTGTCTGGGAGAGGGGACCATCTTCCTGGTGGAGAAGATAACCGGGAAAGTGATATAACCAAGCTTGGAGAAACCTCAGCTAAAGGAAGCAGAGCTGAATGGAACCCATGACAGTTGTCTTTCCTAACGGTAATTAATTTTGTCTGTAATACAAGTGACGCTTACTTTACATTTCTTCCACACTCCCTCCTTTTTTCTTTATTTTCATTTCTGCCTCCCAAGAGGTGGAGCATCCTGCATTTATTTCTCAGGAAGGATTCACTGGCTACTCTGCCAATTGCATACACTCTACTTTTCCCCATGGTGCCGTTCTCTTCAGTATGGAGGACTTCTTTCGGTCTCCTACTGAGAGAGCTGCACAGAACTTCGCCGTGTTGAAAAGATGATTAATGAATCTCTGAACTGGCACACAACGTACAATTCGCTTGGGGGGGGGACAGGGCAAACTGCACAGTAAAAATGTGACATTCAAGAACTGTGTGCAAATGTGTGCGGAACTGCTGACAAATTGCCTTCATTAAACTTTTCAAAATTGTACGTTTTCTCCATAGTGTCGTCACTGTGTCGAAGCACCCGGAGAGATGGCTCCTGTGAGGAAGTGATTCTTTGAACTACACTTGTCTAATCATATAGCTACTCTGTTTTGTAATAAGAAGCAAATAGAGATGCCCTGTAATTTCTTTTTCCTTGTACATATTTCCCTTCTAGGATGTGGAATAGTATAGTATAACCTGCTTTCATCAGATCTTGGAAGCTAAGCAGGGTCGGTAAAGTTTATTTTCCCCCTCCCTTCGCATTATCGTCTATGGGGAATCTTTCCAGAGCTTTGAGGGGGGGCTGCTTTTTTAACATAGAGGCACCAAATTTGTAGCGTAGCTTCTGGTGACTCTCCTTAGAAGAAACACCAAGTTTGCTAAAGATTGGATCAGGGGGTCCTATTTGGGGGACCATAAAATTGGATCCCCAATTCAATTTTTAACAACCTTGGGGCTCTTCAAAGGGGATTCACCAGCAGCTATGCTGCAAATTTGGTGCCTCTGTCTTTAAAAACAGCCCCCCAGAGCCCCAGAAAGACTCTCCGTAGGCTATAATGGAGCCAAATTTTTTTTATTCCTGAAAGAAAGAAAAATCATACCAGTGTGGGTATTCAGGAAAATTCGAGAATCCTGAACATTTTCAGGTCTAATATATCCAAATTTGATTTTTTCCTAATTTCGTTTTGCACACCCCTGTATGGCAGACCTGGGAAAAGTACAGAAGAGGGCAAGCAAGATGATTAAAGGGTTGAAGCATCTCTCCTATGAAGAAAGGCTGAACAGTCTGGGACTTTTCAGTTTAGAAAAGAGATGACTAAGGGGGGACATGACAGAGGTTTAGAAAATTACGCATGAGACAATGAGAGTGGATAGAGAGATTCTCCCTCTCCCCAAATGCTAGAACTCAAGGGCAACCAATGAAGTTGATGCGCAGTAGATTCAGGGCAGAGAAAAGATAATACTTCTTCATACGAGTCATTAAAATGTAGAATTTGCGGCCAGAGGAGGTAGTGATGGAAAACAGGCTTTTAAAACAGCTTTAAGAAAGGGGTTTAGACAGATTCATGGAGGAGAGGTCCATCAGTAGCTACTACCCATGGTGACTCAAGGGAAACTCCATGTTCAGAGGCAGCACAACTCTGCATACCAGTGCTGCATCAGGGAAAGGCCTCTACACCCTGTTTGTTGGGTTTCCATGGCACATGGCTGGCCACTGGGTGAAACAGGATGCTGGGTTAGATGGACCCCTGGTCTGATTCACAAAGGTTCTAAAATTCTTATGAGAAATTAAAGTACCGCTGCTGCATGGTGTAGTGGTGGAGAGCCAGCGGGGTGTAGTGGTTAAGAGCGGCGGACTCTAATCTGGAGAACCGGGTTTGATTCTCCACTCCTCCACACAAAGCCAGCTGGGTGACCTTGGGCTAGTCACAGTTCTCTTAGAGCTCTCTCAGCCCCACCTACCACAGGGTGTCTGTTGTGGGGAGGGGAAAGGAAGGCGATTGTAAGCTGGTTTGATTCTTCCTTAAGTGGTCGAGAAAGTCTGCATATAAAAACCAACTCTTCTTCTTCGGTGGTAGCCATGAATTTAATGTAGCAGGTAGCTTTCTTCTTTGCTTGCTCGTCTTCAGAGCCATTCTCGTTGTTTCCTTTTGCTAGATAGTATCTCCTTTCCACTGCTCCGTGGAGACTTCCTCAAAACCCATCTAAGGCTGGTCCCTGCATCTTGTATCTTATTGGATACCACTCCCAGGTCTGTTACATTTTGGGGTCCACTAAGAAGATCAGCACGTGATGCCGGGGTTCCCAACAATGGCATTCCCAGCACTGTTGGCCTTTAAAACTCAGACACAGAGGAGGTGACTCCAGTTGGGACTGGAGCAGGACGAACGGGGTTAAGCCTCCGTTCTAGACTATTTCCCTGATTCAAATTCTCCCAGGGAGCTGCTATTTGCCCTGTTGGGACAGACATATAGATACCCACATCAGTACAGAGGGGGAACGAGATCGTTCTATTGTGTGTGTTAAGTGCCATAAAGTCGCTTCCAATTCACAGCAACCTCTCAATCTATGTCCTTCAAAATGTCCTATCCTTAACAGTGTTGCTCAGATCTTGCAAACTGAGGGCCTTGTCTTCCTTGATTGAGTAGATCCATCTCATGTTGGGACTTCCTCTTTTCCTTTCCTTGGAATCATAGAGTTGGAAGGGACCACCAGGGACATCTAGTCCAACCCCCTGCACAATTCAGAAAATTCACAACTACCTCCCCCACACACACCCAGTGCCCAGAAGATGACCAAGATGCCCTCCCTCTCATAAACTGCCCAAGTTCATAGAATCAGCATAGCTGACAGATAGCCATCTAGCCTCTGCTTAAAAACCTCCAGGGAAGGAGCACTTACCACCTCCCGAGGAAGCCTGTTCCACTGAGGAACCGCTCTGTTAGAAAATTCTTCCTAATGTCTAGATGGAAACGCTTCTGATTTAATTTTAACCCATTGGTTCTGGTCCGACCTTCTGGGGCAACAGAAAACAACTCGGCACCATCCTCTCTATGACAGCCTTTCAAGTACTTGAAGATGGTTATTATATCCCCTCTGTCTTCTCCTTTTCAGGCTAAACATACCCAGCTCCTTCAACCTTTCCTCATAGGACTTGGTCTCCAGACCCCTCACCATCTTTGTTGCCTTCCTCTGGACACGTTCCAGCTTATCTACATCTTTCTTAAATTGTGGTGCCCCAAACTGAACACAATACTCTAGGTGAGGTCTAACCAGAGCACAGTAAAGCAATACCATCACTTCACGTGATCTGGACCTGTTAATGCAGCCCAAGATCACATTGGCCTTTTTAGCTACCGCATCACACTGAAGACTCATGTTCAGTGTTTGGTCTACTAAGACCCCAAGATCCTTTTCGCACACACTACTGCTAAGACAAGTCTCCCCCATCCTATAATTATGCATTTGATTTTTCCTACCTAAATGCAGAACTTTACATTTATCTCTGTTGAAATGCATTTTATTGGTTTTAGCCCAATTCTCCAGCTTGTCAAGATCATCCTGTATCCTGTCTCCTACCATATTTGCTACCCCTCCCAATTTAGTATCATCTGCAAATTTACCATATTTTTCCGTGTATAAGACGACCCTTTTTTCTTAAAATGTTAAGTAGAAAAATAGGGGTCATCTTATACATGGAATGCAGGGCAGGAAGAACCCAGTTGCCCTGGTGCACCAGCTGACAGGCAGGGGAAAGAGTGGAGGAAAGAGCCCGGTTGCCCTGGCTGGCTGGTGACTGGCCTCACCAGGGTCCCCGCTCCCTTCCCCGCACGTCAGCTGATGGGCAGAGAAGAGAGCAGGCGGGGAAAGAGAACGGTGGCCCTGGCCAGCCTGTGACCAGCCTTCGCAGGGTCCCCCCTCTCTTCCCCGCCATATTTTCCCCTTCGCCCCCATGTATAAGGCGAACCGGTCATCTTATACATGCAGGCATCTTTTACGCGGAAAAATACGGTAATAAGCATCCCCTCTATTCCTTCATCCAAATCATTTATAAAGATATTGAACAACACAGGGCCCAGGACAGATCCCTGAGGCACTCCACTAGTCACTCCTCTCCAAGTGGATGAGGAACCATTAACAAGCACTCTTTGGGTACAATCTGTCAACCAATTACAGATCCACCTAACAGTAACAGGATCTAAATCACATTTTCCCAATTTGTCAACAAGAATATTATGGGGAACCTTATCAAAAGCCTTACTGAAATCTAAAAAAACTATGTCTACAGCATTTCCCTGATCCAGCAAGGTAGTAACTTCTCAAAAACGGAGATAAGATTCATCTGACATGACTTGTTCTTGAGAAACCCGTGCTGGCTCTTAATAATCAGATCCATCCTTTCTAAATGCTCAAGGACTGACTGTTTGATGATTTGTTCAAAAACCTTTCCCGGTATAGAAGTCAAGCTGATGGGTCAGTAGTTCCCCGGATCCTCCTTTTTCCCCTTCTTGAAGATGGGGACAACATTTGCCCACCTCCAGTCTTCTGGCACCTCACCTGTTCTCCAAGAATTCTCAAAAATAATGGTAAGAGGCTCAGAAATTACATCTGCAAGTTCTTTAAGTACCCTTGGATTCAATTAATCCAGACCTGAGGACTTCATTTCATTTAAAGAAACTAGGTGTATGTGCACTACCCCAATGCCAATCCTCAGCTGCAAATCCCTTCCCTCATCATGGGTTCTGTTTATGCCATGTTGAGCACCGCTTCCCTCACAAGAAAAGACTGAGGAAAAGTAGGAATTGAGTTCTTCTCTCTCTTCATCTCCCGTTACAATTTCACTTTCCCCACAATGGGCTTATCTTGTTCTTATTCTTACTCTGTACATAGGAAAAGAACCCTTTTTTGTTGTGTTTAGCATCTCTTGCTAGCCTAAGCTCATACTGAGCTTTAGCTTTCGTAACACTCTCCCTACAAGCACTAGTTATTTTATATTCCTCTTTGGTTATAAAGCCCTCCTTCCACTTCCTAAAGGAGACTTTTTTATTTCTCAGCTCTTTAAAAAGCTGTTTATGGAGCCACCCTGGGTCTGTTTAGGCTCTTCCCATTTTTCATTCTCATAGGAATGGTTTGTGACTGCGCTGTCAATATTTTATTTTTTACGAAACTCCCACCCTTCTTGAACTCCCTTCTCCTTAAGTATTTCTGACCATGGGATTCTACCCAGCATCAGTTTAAGCTTGTTAAAATTTGCTTTCCTAAAGTCCAACCTATATGTCTGACTACGTACAGTTTTTCCTTTCCCCAAGTTTGTAAATTCCAAGATGACATGTGCACTACTACCCAGGGTGCCTACTACTTTAACCTCATCAGCCAGTTCTTCCCTGTTGGTGAGAATCAAGTCTAAGATAGCAGATCTCCTTGTTTCCCTGTCCAATTTCTTCCACATTTCTTTCCACTTTCTTTCACATTTCGAAGGAATCTACTTTCTTCCTTTCAGCTTTCTTCAATGTCCAGCTTTCACTCCCGTACATAGTAATAGGGAATACGATGGCATGGATTCTATTAGGCACATGTGATTATCGCAGAATAGCAAATGGTGAACTCCCTTCACTTTCTACACATATTGACTAATTGCTATGTCAATTTAAGTTGCAGGAATACTATAACAGATTTTTAAAAACTGTGGGAGGAGGTCACACACACACACACGCAAGTGATTTTAATGCATACATTGGAGAAAGTGCATTTGGATGCCAGTGAATGGAGCAACATTACTATACTGTCCAGAAGCGACAGCCTGATTTTAATTAAGCCAGAAATTACTCACTTTTACAGCACTCGTAAACTATGGGAAACAGTTAAACACATGCTAATTGGGTTGGCCTGACATCATGCCCCATGAATGGAATGCCCTTCTGGGGGAATGAATCATGGCACACAAGAGACATCAGGCTCAGAAGAGAAAAGAAAGGCTTTCCACCCTGGGTGGATCGGCTGTACCTGCAGGAGATGCCAATTGTTGTGTGAGTACACCAGTCTTGCCAACTGTGTACTTCACAGCCCAAGACGACTGCAGTGTTGTAGCCCATCTTGTGTACTGAGCAAGAGAAAGGAGGGGTCCTGCACTTCTTCCCAGCAACACCCAAGGAGAAAGGTCTGCAAATGTTTGATCATATTTCATACAACTGGTGTCATATCTGTTAAATTTTTTTAGATATCCAGCATGGTGTAGTGGTTAAGAGCGGTGGTTTGGAGCAGTGGACTCTGATCTGGAGAACTGGGTTTGATTCCCCCCTCCTCCACATGAGCGGTGGAGGCTAATCTGGTGAACTGGATTTGTTTCCCCACTCCTCCACATGAAGCCAGCTGGGTGACCTTGGGCTAGTCACAGCTCTCTTAGAGCTCTCTCAGCCCCACCTACCTCACAGAGTGTTTCTTGTGGGAAGGGGAAGGGAAGGTAACTGTAAGCCAGTTTGATTCTTCCTTAAGTGGTAGAGAAAGTCAGCATATAAAGACCAACTCTTCTTCTTCTAGAAATTTATACCCTGTTTTTCCCCCCAGCGGGAACCCCCAGTGTCTTACCACCACCTCCTCCTCTATTTTATCTTTCTAATAGTCCCGTGAAATAGGTCAGGATAAGAGTAATGTGACTTGCCCGACATCAGCCAGCAAGCTCCATGGCAGAAGGAGAATCTGAACCCGGGTCTTTCAGATTCTATTCTGACACTCTATAACTACTGTACTGGGCTAGCTCTCATGAAAGATTCGTTCCAAGTATAAGAATTACACACCAGGGAGCTTTGAGAAAAAACCCTATTTCATGTGTGTGTGTTTAGCTGGCTGAACAATCCTTAGGGATTGTGTTTAGCTTGCTGAAACTAGGATCCTGCTATGGGATTTTGCATCATTTCATGTGTCATGTTAATACTTATGCTTTGCTTCAGTCCTGTTTTTAGACTTCTGGTTGGTTCTACAACCCTAATCCTATTGCATTGTTTATTGAAAATCCCATCCGTCGATTGTATTGGCTCACTGTGTAATCCACCTTGAGTCCAAGTGAGTTAAGGTGGGCTATAAATAATGTAAATAAAAATAACATAAATTAAATGAGGATTCCGGTATAGGGAACTTCAATGCCATAGAGTCCAATTGCCAAAGCAGCCATTTTCTTTATCGACTGGAGATCAGTTGTAATAGCAGATCTCCAGCCACCATCTGCCACGCTCTTTTTGGTGGGGTTGTCACTTCATCAGAACAAAGGAGAGGCTGGCCACCCCATATGTGCGAGTGGGAGTCACCTTCTTTCAGTGTAACTTTCTGAGGGTAGCAAATGTGGATTTTCAAAATGCATATTAACTAGTTTCCCCTATCTGACAGCCAACAATTTACCAAGCATATAGTGAGTTGCTCTACCAATGGATGTCTTGCCAATATGGTGGATACATCTGGCCCTGGTCGGGCTCGTCCTGAAATGGAAGCAATGAGGCGTCAGCTCCACATTAACACAAGGAAGATATGTATCAACGGCCAGGTCTGTCACGTTTTATCTAATATGACTGTATATTTTAATTACCATTTTGTTGCCTGGGCTGTCCTGGTTGGTTTGAAAGGGCTGAAACGGGTGGGGGAAGGAGCTTGCCCCTCTTGAGTGGTGCTGGGGGAAAAAGGAATGGAACCTCTAATTAATTTGGGCTGTAGTGGAATAATTTCCCAGCATTGTTCTTTGCAGGGTTGTACAGTACCCAAACAAAGTCTTATAAATTGTATGGCAAAGCAGAGCGTGTGGACAGAGTTCATCTCCTTCTTAAGTACTGCGAGCGAACGTAACCAGCTGTGTGCAAATATGCGCCCGTATCTTTCATGGAAGATGGTTTTTGGAATTTCTGGGAGGTGTGGGCTAGCATCTGTTTCTCTTTGCTTCTTCACAACTCGCTGTCTGCAACCCAGATTTAACAATTTGACTTTTGTTCTGGAAGATTGGCTGGGCAATCCTATGCAGGGTTTCTTCAGAGCTCACGGAAACCAGTGCTTGGGATCACACTGCAATCCTACTACAAACCTAAGTAGAGTTACTCACTTCTAAATCCATTGATGTCGGTAGGCTTAGAAAGGCGGGGCTTTAACTAGGATTGCAATGTAAATCACTTTGCAGACTGTCTTTCCCCCTATGGAAAATGTGTATCGTAACATCCAGTTATGGATGGATAACGTCTGTTAACTAGACAATGTGCACATTTTAGTAATACTTTTAAGAACAAAAGGGGGGGGAAAAACCACAAGGTACTAGCTGTCAACACAATCAGTTTCACATATGCAATGCGCTCTTTATTAGAAAGTTTCAAGGGCCGGATCAAGTCTGAATCATCACACTTAACTGGCTAATGTTTTCATTATTAGGGTTGCCAGCCTCCTGCTATTACAACTGATCTCCAGCCGATAAGAGATCAGTTCCCCTGGAGAAAATGGCTGCTTTGGCAATTGGACTCTATAGCATTGAAGTCCCTCCCCTCTCCAAACCCTGCCCTCCTCAGGCTTCATCCCCAAAATCTCCAGGTATTTCCCACCCTGGAGCTGGCAACCCTATTCATTATCCTTGTGTCAATCTGGCTTTAAAAAACAACACACATTTTAAATCATCCTGGCTGGATTGGATAATATCTCTGAAGCGCATATCTCTTGCCCATTTATAGTATGCATGTGGCTTGTGTGTTCTGGTGTGTGCATTCAGGGTGAGGATGTTCCTCAATGAGTTTTGAAAAATCAATTGCCTGCCCTCACAAGGCTGGGATGTTTCAAGATGTGTTTTGACTGGTCTATAATAACAATTTATTGTTACAGCCATTGGCCAGTATAAAAAAACAAAGCGGTACAAGTATCTATATGACATTAAATAAAAACAAAAGGAGAAAGAAAAAAATGGAAAATGAAGTAAAATAGCATAAAATAAACTGATTGAGAATATTATCAGCACAATAGAGTATCAAATAAACATTTCACATTATACATTGTGCATTACTTCACTTGTCACTTATCATCTGATGTATCACTAATAATATAACTCTTTTTGTTTTGCACGTTCCTTTTAGCAATGCCCTTCCAACAAAATTTAGCTACATTGTAGGAAATAGCGGGCTTTTTATCTTCAATCAGAAATTGGATATCGTAATTGAACTTTCTTCAATTATAGATTGATGCAAATGACCAAATCGTTGTAACCAGGGATCAACTGTAGATCTTCTAAATTCCGCATAAAATTCACAGTATAATAGAATATGTGACAAAGACTCCTCTACTCTCGCTGAACACAAACATTTTCTCATCTCTCTAGGATGATTTAAAAATTTACCCAGGAGAACAGCTGAAGGGAGGGCATCAAAACGTGCTCTCGAGAATGCCCATCTCAATTGGGGTGAAGTAATATTGAAGAGATATGGGGCCTGTTGGGTCTTAGATAGCGAAACCCAAGATCCATCACTCTGAATGGTAGCAGATTAATTAAGTAAGTTTCAGATCCTAACAGGGCCATGGCTTTGTCACCACCAGATAATAAATTCTTATATACCCCAGAAAGTTGTGCAATCTCTGACTGGAGCTCAATATCACACAGCTGTTTGTGGACCATAGCTTTTGCTCTGTCCAGCCCTAGGTCCATCAAACACACAGGGTCAATGCACATTGAGGCAAGTTTTTGAATCATCTTAGTTGACCATTGTGGGTATGGAGTAGCTGATAGAAAATAGCTTAATAGACCAATTGGGTTGAGGTACACTTTCAGCCAATAATTAATGATAATAAGCCATACCTTTGTTTCTACTTTAAGAAGGTCCTCCTCCAATCTAAGTACAACATTCGGTACACAGTTATTTACTTTAAAAAGAGCCCTAAGATAGATAGATTGGACTATTTCTAAGATGATGAAATTATTGTAAAAACCTAATTGTGCTCTCTAGCAAAGCTGGGATAGGGATTGGGCATTAAATACCTTAATGGCTGCAGGTATACATCCCCCACCCCTTGTCCTGACGAACTTTAAAATAGCATTAGCACTCCTTTGTGCTGATGTGATTGGGTATGAGCCTTATTCTTACTATTATATGAATATACTACTCCCAAGTATCTGAAAAAATTAACTTGCTCAATTATTTGCCATGACTTCCTAAATCGTGAATTGAACCACATTATTTTAGTCTTCTCATAATTAATCACTAGTTGATCCAACTGGCATTGTCAAGTTATTTTCTCTAGTGCACATTTTAGTCCCTTCTTAGCAAAAACCACTACATTGTTGTCCGCGTACATAAGAATGGGGAGTCTTTTCTGAGTGGATAAATATGGAGCAGTTACATTCTCATTCTGCAAGCATGTTATAAGAGAGTTAATATATATATTTAAAAGGAAAGGGGCTAGAAGGCAACCTTGCCTAACACCTCTCCGTGTAGGTACAGGGTTAGACAATTGGCCATCCAAACTGACTCTTATCTGCAAATTTGTATTTTCATGTAATTTTACAATTAGATGGAGTAGCCGTTTATCCATTGTGGAATTCATCATTTTGCTCCAGAGAAGTTCTCGGGGGACGTCATCAAAGGAGGCTTTTAGATCTATAAAGGCCGCAAATAGACTACCCTTCGCAACACGCACGTATTTTTCAGTAAGGTATTCTAGAACTAGACAGTGGTCCAATGTCGATCTACTCTGTCTAAAGCCTGCCTGAGCCTCATCCAGATAACCTTTGTCCAACCAGGAGCATAATTTTAAGCAAAGGTGTTTTGTATACAGCTTGCTTATAATGTTCAAAAGGCTAATTGGTCTATAATTTAACGGATCAGATTTACAGCCTTTCCTAAAGATTGGTACTACCACTGCAAGGCCTCAGTCTTGTGGTATTTGAGCTGTCTGATCGATGTATGTAAAAAGGACAGCTAATATCGGGGCCCACCAGTCTGTATTTGATTTCAACCATTCGGCTGTGAGTTTTGACTGGTCAGCATTGGGGCGACTAAGACGGAGGCGTTGCTCCTGGAGCCATCTCTCTGCACAGTGAAAGCCGTTCTTATCTTGGACAATGATGGAGACCGTCTCTTTGCCAAGTACTATAACGATACCCTATTGTCAAGGAGCAAAAGGCCTTTTGAGTAGGGTCGCCAACCTCCAGGTACTAGCTGGAGATCTCCTGCTATTATAACAGATCTTCAGCCAATAAAGATCCGTCCCCTGGAGAAAATGGCCACTTTGGCAATTGGACTCTATGGCATTGAAGTTCCTCCCCTCCCCAAACCCTCTTCAGGTTCCACCCCCAAAACCTCCTGTTGGTGGCAAAGAGGGACCTGGCAACCCTACCTTTGAAAAGAAAACCTTCAACAAGACCCACCGGACAGACAGTGAGATCACTCTTCTGGAGGGACTGACGGTCATATACAAGGGCAGCATCGACCTGTATTGCAATGTTATCGGCAGTTCCCATGAAAATGAGCTGATGTTAATGGCCGTGCTCAACTAGTGGCAGACCTACATTTTTGGGAGCCTGAAGCTTGAACTGTTCCGGGGGGCCCTTTGCAACCAGCAACAATAGAACAATATCCAATAAGGTCCAAAGGGCCTTGCTGCCCTTGCAAGGACCTCGAGGCCCAAACGCCGGAGAACAGGGCGGTGGGGTGGAGTCCTTGAAAATGGGCCATACAGTGAGCCCCTTCCACCAGCAACAAGGTCTGGGTAACCGCTGTTATCTTCTTCAGTGGGGTTGTTCTATGGTAGATGTATTGGTTCGTTCTTTAATAGAGAGGTAGAAAGTCATCAGAGGGGGTTCGATAGGGTAAAGAGGTTAAAATCTGATTTTTAGTACTAATATGCACAAGCGAGATGAGTGCAGCTTGAATTCAGATTTCAGATGTCTTTTTACGTTTCAGATTGGCTCTAGCCTAAGGGCTGAGCTTTAGGTCTATTAAGCAGTGCAACAACGAAGGATTCAAGGATCCAGGTGCCAAAATATAGGCTATGAATGAATGATTCTGGTGAGCTCAGGGAGCCCTTACAGCTGGGGTTCGGGTGCTTCAAGCCCCTGAGAAAATTTTGAAATCTGACCAATTACAGGGACATTTTGAGGCCTTATGAAATGGGTATTAGAGCATATTCTAAGGCCAATATTAAGCACTTCAACCCATTGGCTTATCATTTTATCACTAAAATAGCCTTATTTTAATAACAAACTTTAAAAAATTCCACTGATTTGGTTGAAAAATTCACTCATTAAAAAAAAAAGTTGCTTCAGGGCCGCTCCGGGATTAGGTGCTCTTATGTTCTTATGGTCTTAATTGGTGTAAATTGCCAATTTGGACTGAATTGTTCTTCAGATGGGTGGCATAGTTTGATCCATCGGTTCCTGATTTTTCCTTTAATTTAGTTTTGTAGTCTCTGAAGTGAACATTTGTTGTTCATAACTGCAGGAACTGCTCAATAGAAGTAATTGCTTAGTCTATAGAACAACAATCAAACACGTGTTTTTGAAACTTGCAATTTTTTTCTGGATTCACTGATATCTTCCCTCGCCTGAAAGAAATTATAAAACTCATTTACAATTATGAAAAATAAACAGTCTTTAGAAAGTTTAGTCTTCTTGACAGAACTTTCACACTGTAAAAAGAAGGAAGGATAATAGATGAAATCCTCATAGCAATTAAAACATAAACATGTAACTATATTTACAGCACTGCAGAAAATTTTCAGGCTTACTACATTCTCTAAATACCAGAGCCCTGCAACCTAATGTTTGAATGGTTATATAATAGTAATATAATCCCACAGACCTATTGTCAATTCTTATGCAGCAAAATAAAAATATTGTCACATTGGGAAGTTGTGCATAATATACGGTGGGAATCCATAATTCTTTCAATGGTTTCAGGAAGTTTTACAAAGTAAAAACAAATTCATAGCCAGGCAAGTGTTAACATCAAAAGAATTTGATGGGATTAATTTTTAATGACTCAATCAAAAGCTATCCACCCCACCCCACCCCAATAATTTACAATCTCATCAGGGATGTGGTCACTGTAGGAAATTCAAAACAGTTTTTGTTCTAACAAAGTGGACTGTAGAATTATGGGAATGAGACTCTTTATGCACCATTTGATTGTGTGAAATAGACAATTATAAGAAAAAGTAAAAAAAGAATGATTTCATATAGTTTTTAAAATTGTGGTATTTTTCTGGAGGACGTTCAAGACAAATGCCTGCATTCAGGTGAATAGATCTATTTTGCCTGGTTGATTTCAGACTCTAAAACAGTTCGAACCTGTGTTGTTGTTTTTTAAATCAGACATTAAGTGGGATGGGGTCTCATCCACCCCACCCAGCACCATAATGTCTCTTGTAGATTTCCAGAAGAGCACCTTTGTTTTGGTAAAATCCCGTTCACAACTCTGCTGAGAATTGTGTCTTAACAGGTGGGACTTCGTCCCCTGTATGACTTGGTTCTTATCTAACAGCAGCCAAGGAGAGTTCACTGCCGGCTATCAGCCCTCAAGGCAGGTGGCTTTCATTAAAAGTCTCCTTTGCTATGCCATGAATCAGTCACAGGGTCAGAAGTGTTCAGCCATGTGAAGAAGAAGAAGAAGAGTTGGTTTTTATATGTTGATCTTCTCTACCTTTTAAGGAGAATCAAACCAGCTTACAATCACCTTCCCCTCCCCACAACAGACACCCTGTGAGGTGGGTGAGGCTGAGAGAGTTCGGAGAGAACTGTGACTAGCCCAAGGTCACCCAGCTGGCTTCATGTGGAGGAATGGGGAAACAAGACTGGTTTTCCAGATCAGTTCTTAACCATGACGCCACGGTGGCTCTCTCAGTTCAGCCTGGATTGGCCATGGCCAGTCTCCCCACCCAACTCTGCTCTCTCAGCCATTTTCAAAAAGGACGAGAGGTGCTGCTCCAGCAAAAGGATCTTTGGAGCAGAGCTGTCCTTCTGAAGTTCTCTGGTGTGATGGAAGGTTGTAAATAGCCTGTTGTCTAGTCAGTTGCCAGTGGCAAGGATGAACTGCCTCCAGGCAACCAGGCAGGGAAGGTTTTGTAAACTGGAAGAGGGTGGTGTCCTTTTAACGTTCCTTTAGGCCAGCGATAGGGAGGGGAGGCAGCATGGTACAGCCCAATCTCATCAGATCTTCTGCATGCCAAGCAGATGCTCTACCACTGAGCCACAGCCTCTCCCCTAGGGGCTGTGGCTCAATGCCTTGAAGGCCCCTTGCTGGGGTTACCATGTCAGCTATGACTTGACAGCACTTGATACACACACACACACACACACACACACACACACACACACATGCGTGGCCAGTGATTCCCCTTAAATTGGTTGCCCTGAAGACTCATAACATAACCCGCTCTGAGCCAGCTTTGGCCAGGGAGGCCGGGTTATAAATCACAAAATAAATAAATAAATAAATAACATACACTGCTTTATTTGCAAAGGTGTAATTTCAATGCAATATCATGCAATGGCAGACCACCCCGTAAACACAGTCTGCCCGGTCAACGTTGGGATGTGACGTCACCCTATGGGTCAGTAATTACCTGATGCTTGCACAGGGGACTACCTTTACCTTTAATTACATAAAACACAGAGAGTTATGGTTGGGGGGGGGGGGTGCAGTGCCCTCAAGCAGGAGTCCAGAAGCAATTTAAGGACCAGCAAGATTTATTCCAGCATCAGCTTTCATGAGCCCAAACTTCATTTCCTGAGATGCTCCAGGCAGATGTTTGGGATTGGGTGCTAAGCAATGAGCCTCAAATTGTTTATTTGTGAATAGTGCTGCTTTAACCATTGGGTTAAGGTTAGCCTTTGGTATGAAGCAACTTCACTCCAAGTTGGCCATTGCCCTGTCTTGCGATGGAAAACGTGACCAATCTAGGCTGGGGTAGAGCTTTGGAAGGGGATTTTTTGGGGAGAATTTGGGACAATAAAATAATCTTCCTTCCTGCATTTTTTTGAGATCAGTGTGTTTAGATGCCAGGTTGAGATTCTGAGGCAGCTCTTTATGGCAAACAGAAGAACATGCAGGGCTGAGCTAGTACGCACTTGTTCAACAACAACAACATGCCTTTATTGGCATATAAAAAGAAGAACATACATTAGGATAAACCCGAGTCCAAATAAATAAAATTGGATAAAACCATCCCAAATCAGCCATTAAGGAAAACTACACACCATTCACGATATCTGATTGCTAACTGTAAGAACCTTGAAACTGATTCAATTATTTTGGGGGTTTGTGTGATCATAAGATAGGGTGTCTTGATTTAATCAGAGAGCCATTCCCTGTTCAATGAACAGTGGGTCAATGAACTGGGATTGGCTACAAGCATGAAAGGAACAATTAAAAAGAACATGCACAAGGGATTCAATTTCACCATTCCCGCAAGGGCAAACTCTATCCGGAAATGGCATTTTATCAATGAGGGTAGTGCATTTAGCCCTGCAAGCATATATGCTCTATGCTGTTGCGGTGGTATGCACTTGTTGAAATTCTCCTCCTTAGGGTATGGGCTTATAGCAAATGGCAGGCGTATTCCCTCCTTATATAGCTAAAAATATTAACTTCTGCAACAACTCAATATGAACTTATTTTCTTCCCTTTGGAGATGGGAAACTCTGACAACTTTCTTATTATAAATTAATTAAACAGTATAAGTCCACTTTGGGGAGGAGATTAGCTAAGCCAAATCCTGAACTAATTTGCTTGGATCCTTGCAGACCCAGGTCCTCAATGGGAACTAAGAAGTTCTAAACATCTTCATCCTACATGTTCAAGAATGCAGAATTGTCAGAGCCCCAGGCGGCAGGAGAAGATGGAGATTAAAAGGGGGGGCTCCTAAATTAAAAGCAGAAACCTGTATTAGACCACCAGCTTGGCTAGCAAAGCAAATTCTTGTGCAAACTAGTGATTGGGAATTTTGCCCTAAATTGTTAAATAGTTGGCTCGCAAGCGCTTGCATATTTTCCTTGCACTTCTCCCAAGGAATTCGCCTTTCTAATTTATCAGGGGCCTTGTTAATGGAAGTTATTGTGTGCCTGCAATTCCACTGACTCCCATGAAGACACTCAGTCCCTTCCCCCATTTTCCAGGATGGGATTCGACAAAGGCAGCTGGAAGAAGCTTTAATTAACTGCCTGGTTTCAATGGGATTACTGCCCGATTAATCCTGCCTCTGTCTGCCTGTCAATCATGCCTGTCATTTTAATTGTCAGCTATATAGCCACTAACTATGTGAAAACTCAGTCGGGCTGCCCTTTATTTAAATGTGGAGTTTCAGATTTTTAAAAAAATGTCTGGCTGAATGAAACCTATTTTCCAGTCTCCAGCATTTCTCAGGAAGGAGACCCTGCCCCTTCAGTCACCACCTGCAGTCCAACCCACCTAGCAGGTAAGTCCCACTGAATTCAATAGAACCTACGGTCCAATAAGTGTGCATAAATTCAAAGCCTATTGGTTCAACCTCACTTGCCTCTTATAATATGGTCAGTTCTTTTGACATCAACAAAATTCTTGTCGGTGTGCATATTTTTTTTGGTTTAGAATTTTTATTTCACTACATAAACATAGACATACATAAAAACAAAGAAAAAACAAACAAGATATATACATACATATACATACGACTTCCGCTTTCAATTGCAAAGGATACATCTGTAATAACAAATTTATTTCTAGCTCTCTAGTTGCCTTTTATACTCTATGTCTTACTTTTTGTCTTTATTGTCATAATAAATTATCTACTTTCCTCTATTATTCTTAAACTCTTATTCTTTTAATCTTCAAATCCACATATCATCAAGCCAATTTTTCCTGATTTCCGTATGAAGTCTATCAGGGGATTCCAATTTTTTCATTTAGATTCTTTTCCCTAGTTAACGCAGTTAGTTTTGCCACCTCTGCTAATTCTAGTGGTTTCATCAGCCATTCTTCTTAAATGGGTACCGCTGGGTTCTTCCATTTTTGTGCATGTAACAATCTTGCTGTTGAGATCATACATAGAAACAAAGTTCTGTATTCTTTTTCAAACTGTTTGGATTTGGATTTTTTTGTCAAGTTACACAACCTGCATGGTTGTCTGTGTTTGAGCCCATCCACTTTTGTTACCCAAATCGGATAGTCTCTGCTCTTATTGGGGGAATTAGAGTTGGAGACTGAGCTTGGTAGCATTGGGGGGGAGATAACTCGGGGATCTTTTAACCTGTGTATACGAGGATAAGTCCCGTGGAAAACTCGCAATAAAGAGGCGATTGCTGAAATAAAATAGGGTTTTATTACAAAATAATAATCTCAAGCACCAAAGAAAACACTATACGCACAATTCAAACAAGAGCTACAGAAAAATAAGGGTGAAGGGGTGGGAGACATAGATTTAGGGAATGGGTGATATTTACCAGTCTAGGAGAGCAATGTCCGGTGAAAGCAGTGCTGTGTAGAGGGAGAAACTGCCTGCATTTCTGGAGGTAAAGATGGCAGTGACCCTACACACAAGTAGGGGGTGTATGGTCAGATCCAAGGTGCACACACACACCATGAATAGCCAAAGGACCAGTATTTATACATGAAATGGGTCTTGAGGAGACATGAGGTAACTAGTAAGTAAGCCAGGGACAAAGAAATGATTACTTTTGCAGGGACCAGGCAAAAGGGAAGGAGACGCTTCATGCGTCATCAGGAAGCACAAGAATACCTGAATGACTCTTCTGGATATTGACTGATTGCTGTGATAGTTGCAGGTATGAATCCCTGATGAGCTTTCAGGATGCAACAGAATGCTTGGAGCATTCTCCTGAATACTGAGCGATTGCCAGGATGGGTGGAGATAGTGCAATGAATGGTCTGCTTGGGGCACTGATTGAATCACCTGAGAGTGAGACAATGGAGATTAACTAGCCCCATTGTCCAACAAGGAACACCTTAGGGCCAGGAGGGAAATGCCCAGCTGCCAACTGCCTTCCTGCCCAAGTCACACACACAAGATGAACTTCGAACTTCTCTGAGAAGCATCCATTTTGTGTGAAGTGTCTTGCTCTTATGCCAGTTTCAAGCCCCTGTGCCTATAATGGCACCCCATTAAGGGAGGTCTGACGGCTCACACACTCGTCTGTGCTAATCCATGACAGATGGCTCAAAATGACTCTTCCCTCATAAGAACATAAGAAAGGCCCTGCTGGATCAGACCCAGGCCCATCAAGTCCAGCAGTCTGTTCACACAGTGGCCAACCAGGTGCCTCCAGGCAGCCCACAAACAAGACGACTGCAGCAGCATTTATCCTGCCAGTCTTCCACAGCACCTAATAGGCATCCTGGAGAGAATAGGTGTGCATCATGACTATTATCCATTTTGACAAGTAGCCATTGATAGTCCCGTCCTCCATAAGAACGTAAGAAAAGCCCTGCTAAATCAGACAAAGGCCCATCAAGTCCAGCCATCTGTCCACACAGTGGCCAACCAGGTGCCTCCAGGAAGCCCACAAACAAGACAACTGCAGCAACCTTCTCCTGCCTGTGTTCCACAGCACTTCTATAATAGGCATGCTCCTCTGATCCTGGAGAGAATAGGTGTGCATCATGACTAGTATCCATTTTTACTAGTAGCCATGGATAGCCCTCTCCTCCATGAGCATGTCCACTCCCCTCTTCAAGCCTTCCAAGTTGGCAGCCTTCACCACATCCTGGGGCATGGAGTTCCACAATGTATGAAGAAACACTTCCTTTTCTCTGTTTTGAATCTCTTACCCTCCAGCTTCAGCAGTTGACCCCACATTCTGGCATCATGAGAGAAGGAGAAAAGCTTCTCCCTGTCGACTCTCTCCATACCATGCATAATTTTATAGACCTCTGTCATGTCTCTCCTTAACCATCTTCTTTCCAAGCTAAACAGCCCTCGGTCTTCCATACTGACTTTTCCATCATGTCATCTCTCCTTCGGTCAGATCCCATCTCTGATAGCTTGGTTATCATGTATGGGACAGCTAAGGGTCCCCATTCTTCCACCCACCAATCTATCCCAAGCTATATCCATGGATGGATGGATAGTAAAAGATTGGCCAGAAACACAGAGATCCCAATGGATCTCTCAGAGAGGTCATGTGTCGACTCAAAAAGAACTCAAGCCAACTTCAGCAGGACTTATTCTCAAGGTATCTACAGGCCCGGAGCCTGTCTGCATGGCTCTATACAGGTTTGGCTGGTTTCATAGGAGTTATTCCCTTGGAAGTGAGTTTAGCATTTCAGCTGTGTAGCAAAGACACTGTGCAAAATTAGGGAGGCTGAAACCAACTGATCTCTTAGGCACACCTAAGGCCGAATTCTTAACTTCCATGGAAAGCTTTTTGCAACAGGGATGCTGAGAAAATCACAGGGATTGTGACCGGCATGCACGGTCACCTTGTTCAAGCTGTTTGCTTTTTTGTCTTTTCTCTTTTGGTTGCTGGGGAGGTTTGCTCACAAGCAGTACTGTAAGCGAGACTGCGCATTTGTACATCAGGAGCATGATTTGGCATGGCTGCTGATCACTGATGCTTGATTGCTCTGCCCAGGGTCATCATGGAATGCGTCTTTTATAAAAAGCAGCTTTGTTCGTTTAGAACAGGGATGGGGAACCTGAGGCCCCCGGGCGGTAAACGGCCCGTGGGAGCTCCAGGGCCCTGCCATTGAAACGCGGCCCAGCACGACCCTTCCCGAAACTGTTCCGGAAGCTGCAGCATGCAGGAATGCTGTGGCACCCTTTAAACCTCCTCTCGCCGCATATCAGCTGTTGGATGGGGAGAGGGAGGGGGAGAGGACGAAGCTAGCTGCGGGCGTGCGGGCGAGGTAGGAAGCCTTCAGCCCTACTGGCCCGTGCGGGTGTGCGCATGTGGGGGGGAAGGCGGTGTGTTTGCGCTCTTCCCTGCTGACCCCCTCGAAGGCCTCCGCCAGCGGCAGCAGCACCGAGCCCAGCCCGGGGGACAATGGCGGCGGAGGTGGCCTGGAGCTGGACTTTTGGGAGCCGCCTGAGGGGGCCGAGGAGGAGGAAGGCGGCAAGGAGGAGCTGCTGCTGAAGCCTGGAGGAGGAGGCCCGGCCTCATTGCTGCTGGCCTCCCCACCGCCGCCGCCGCCGTCCCCCGGGCTGGGCTTGGTGCTGCTGTTGCAGGCCTTCGAGGGGGGCGGCAGGGAAGAGTGCAAACACACCACCTTTCCCCCCGCATGCGCTTCAGCAGGGCTGAAGGCTTCCTTCCTCGCCTGCACACATGTGGCTGGCTTCTTCCTCTTCCCCCCTCCCTCTCGCCGCCCAACAGCTGACAGGAGGTGGGGAGGCAAGCAGCAATGAGGCCGGGCCTCCTCCTCCAGGCTCCAGCAGCAGCTCCTCCTCCTCGCCGCCTTCCTCGGCCCCCTCAGGCGGCTCCCAAAAGTCCAGCTCCAGGTCGCCGCCACCGCCATCGTCCTCCTCCTCAGGCGCCTCTCCCTGGCCGTTTTTGCCTGCCTCCTCCTTCTCCTCCTCCTCAGGGCGCTCGTGGAGGGCCAGGCGGCCCCTCAGCAGCCGCGCGTCTGCCACAGAAGGGCCTGCTGTCTCCCTCTGTCCTTTCTCTCCCCACTCTCTCTCCCCCTCTCTTTCTTCCTTCCTTTCTCCCTTTCATCCTTTCTTCTCCAGTTCCTTCCTTCTCTTTCCTTTCCCACTTCCTTCCTTCCTTCCTTTCCCTCTTTCTCTCTCCGTTCCTCCCCTCACTTTTTCCTCCTTCCTTCCTTCCATCCTTCCTTTCTCCTTTTCATCCTTTCTTCCCCAGTTCTTTCCTTCTCTTTCCTTTCCCAGTTAGTTCCTTCCTTCCTTCCTTCCTTCCTTCCTTCCTTCCTTCCTTCCTTCCTTCCTTCCTTCCTTCCTTTCCCCCTCCCCCCTTTCTTCCTCCCTCCCTTTCATCCTTTCTTCCTCAGTTCCTTCCTTCACTTTCTTTACCAGTTCCTTCCTTCCTCTTCCTTCCTTCCTTTTTTTCTCCGTCCCTCCTCCCTCCCTCTTTCTTTATTTCTTCCTTCCCTTTCCTCCCTGCCTTCCTTCCTTTCCTTCTTTCCCTCCCCCTCCCCTTCCTTCCTTTCCTTGGGTTGCCAACATCCATGTGGTAGTATTCAAAAACAGCTAATAAGTGCTTACAGGAGGTTAGAATTCAAAATATGGCACTTAAACAAAAATATCCAAATCAGGACAGTCACAATGCAAAACTTGCAGTTAAAGCAATGTATTAGAACATTAGAAACAAAGCCACTTCTAACGCAACAAGTACAGTTAGAACAGAGTTCCAAAACAATTACTAATATAATTTCTAAGGATATGCCGGCAACGCTCGGCGAGATTCAGTTCGTAATCTGTAGTGTGCTAAACAGTCACTTCATGCAGTCTTACTTTTGTCCCAAGAAAGAAGAAAAGGCACACTCCTTCAAATTCTGAATGAATATTGCACGGAACTTTCAAAAGGCTTGAGAAAGTCTATACGAAATGGAATTTTACCAGATATCCATTGCTACTCTCCTCTTGGTTCCTGGTGCTGCATGAAGTGACTGTTTAGCACACTACAGATTACGAACTGAATCTCGCCGAGCGTTGCCGGCATATCCTTAGAAATTATATTAGTAATTGTTTTGGAACTCTGTTCTAACTGTATTTGTTGCGTTAGAAGTGGCTTTGTTTCTAATGTTCTAATACATTGCTTTAACTGCAAGTTTTGCATTATGACTGTCCTGATTTGGATATTTTTGTTTAAGTGCCATATTTTGAATTCTAACATCCATGTGGTGGCTGGAGACCTGGCAACCCTAGCATCTCCTCCCTTCCCCTCGCCGGGAGATCTACGCCTGGTATGGCCCCCAAATGATGTTATAAATATGCAAATGGCCCTTGGCAGGAAAAAGGTTCCCCACCCCTGGTTTAGAACATAATAACAATATAAGAAAGGCCCTGCTGGATCAGACCCAGGCCCATCAAGTCCAGCAGTCTGTTCACACAGTGGCCAACCAGATGCCTCCAGGAAGCCCAAAAACAAGACAACTGCAGCAGCATTTATTCTGCCTGTGTTCCACAGCACCTAATATAATAGGCATACTCCTCTGATCCTGGAGAGAATAGGTATGCGCCATGACTAATATCCATTTTGACTAGTGGCCATGGATAGGCCTGTCCTCCATAAGAACATAAGAAGAGCCCTGCTGGATCAGACCCAGGCCCATCAAGTCCAGCAGGCTGTACACACAGTGGCTAACTAGGTGCCTCCAGGAAGCCCAAAAACAAGATGAATGCAGCAGCATTTATTCTGCCTGTGTTCCACAGCACCTCATATAATACTCATGCTCCTCTGATCCTGGAGAGTTTGTGTGAATTGCTTTGGTGCCTGCGCAGCTAACAGAAGTTCCCCTTTTCCTCCTCTTCCCTTGTTCTTCGCAACAGAACCTTTTCCTTTTCTTATTGTGGTTCTAGATATCTTGCTGATTGATGGCCAAGAAAGCCTTGGCCAATTTCATTCTAACTTCCTAGCCTCTGGCCTGCGCTCCTCCAGACTGATATATGAAGAGTCCTGACCCCAGTGTATTGAAGCTGAAATTGACCACATGTGTGTAAAGTGCAGTCAACTTGCAGGGAACTTATGAGGACCCCTTATGGGGTTTTCAAGACAAGAGACTAACAGAAGTGGTTTGCCATTGCCTTCCTCTGCACAGCAACTCAGGTATTCCTTGGTGGAGTCTCATCCAAGTACCAACCAGGGCTGACCCGGCTTAGCTTCTGAGAGGGGAGGGGCCATGACTCAGTGGTAGAGCCTCTGCCTAGTCCCTTGAATTGGAGATGCCAGGGACTAGGCAGGTAGGCGATGTGAAAGACCCCTGCCTGAGACCCTGGAGAGCCGCTGCCGGTCTGAGGGGACAATGCTGACTTGGACCAAGGGTCTGATTCAGTATCAGACAGCTCCATGTGTTCATGTGAGAGCTGAGGAGATCAGGAGACACCACACTGCCTTCTCTCCAAGGAAGAAGAAGAAGAGCTGGGTTTTACATGCTGGTGTTCTCTACCATTTAAGGAAGAATCAAACCAGCTTACAATCACCTTCCCTTTCCCTGCCCACAACAGACACCCTGTGGTAGGTGGGGCTGAGAGAGCTCTAAGAGAACTGTGACTAGCCCAAGGCCACCCAGCTGGCTTTGTGTGGAGGAGTGGAGAATCAAACCCGGTTCTCCAGATTAGAGTCCGCCGCTCTTAACCACCACACCCCGCTGGCTCTCCACCACTACACCATGCAGCAGCGGTACTTTAATTTCATATGCCTGGAACATACTTGACAACAGTTATTCCTTATGAGAAGAAAAGTGGACCTCCATCCATTGAAGATCTCCAGACACTAACAAAAATTCTTCATGTCATGAAAGAAGATAGTGAGAAAGTGCCAAGCTTATTAACAGACTACATCTTGAAGGTTCTGTGCCCTACATGAAGAGTGCCGTTTGGGAGAAAAGACAACCATGCTCATTCCTGTGAAGAGGATCGGTTAAAGCCTTTCAGTTTAATTTGGCACCGTGATGACTTCTAATGTCTTTACTACTTTTATTGCCTGCTTGGACTTTTGGATCATGGACTTGGGAGCATGCAGAACTCCTCCGTTCGCTTTTTTCTCCACTTAACCATGAAGTATTCAGACCAAGAACAGAGACTATACAGTCTCAGAAGAATTTTAGAACCTGTGTGGATCAGACCAGGGGTCCACCTAACCCGGCATCCTGTTTCACCCAGCGGCCAGCCATGGGCCATGGAAACCCAACACACAGGGTGCAGAGGCCTTTCCCTGATGCGGCACCGGTATGCACAGATGTGCTGCCTCTGAACATGGAGCTTCCCTTTAGGCTCTCAGAGAGCTGCGGCTAGCCCGAGGTCCCCCAGCTGGCTTCGTGCGGAGGAGTGGGGAAAGCAACCCAGCCCCCCAGATTAGCCTGGAGGAGTGGGGGATCAAACCCGGTTCTCCAGATCCGACGCACCCCCGCTCCAAACCACACCGCACCCCGCTGGATCCCGACCAGAAACCGACCAGGGCTTTCTGGAAATACAGAAGGGGTGGGAGCGGAGCACGAAGGTGAGCCCGTCCCGTCCCGTCCCATCCCGTCCCATCGGTTCCGAAGCCGCTCCGTCCGAGCGACGCACCCCAGCCTGCCCAGAAGGGGCGCGGCCGCCAGGGGGCGCGTCCGAGGCGGGCCGGGCAGCGCGCTGTCCGCCCCGACGGCGCCGCGGGGCTCTCGGAGGGGCCGCCCAGCCCCGACGGCCGCCGCGCCCCCCTCCCTCCGTCCCTCCCTCCCTCCGCAGAGGGCCGGCCGGGCGGGCTGCGCTGGGGCGGGGAGCGGGGCGGAGCCGACGGGGAGGGGGCGCCTCCGCCCCTCCGTCCCTCCGTCCGCCCGTCGGGGCGCGGCCGGCGGGAGGCGCTTGCCGAGCGGCCGCCCACTCCCCGCGCCCCTCCGCCGGGGCTGGAGCCGGACCCAGGCGCCGCCGCCGCTCGGGAGCCTCGAGGGGGCGGGCAAGCCAAGCCCTCCCCCCGGGGACGGGGGTCTCCGAGCCCCCCCCTCCGCCGCCAGCGGGGCTGCCCGGTCCTTCTTTGTCCCGCGGAAGAAACGCCCAGCCCGGACCTCCCCGTCGGGGCGCCATGGGCGAGAGGAGGCGGGGGGGCTCCTGAAGGGCGCGGGATGGGCGCCGGCAACGGCAAGCAGCCCGGCAGCGAGGGTGAGTCGGCCGGGGGGGGGGGTCTTTGTGTCCCCCCTCCCCCCAAGTGCTGCGAAGCCGCCGTCCCTTTTCCGGGCGAGCCCCGCCGAACGGGGCGGGGTGGGGGGGTTCCCCTTCCCCTGCGCCCCGGTTGGCAGCTGGAGCCGCCGCCCTGCGGCTGCCGTCGGGGGGCTCCGGACTGGCCCCCAGGGGAGGGGGCTGGAGGATCCGAGAATCCTCGGGCGGGCAGGGACCGCCGGGGTCATCTAGTCCAACCCCCTGCTCAAGGCAGGGAACTCACAACTGCCCCCCCCCGTGACTCCTACCCCATGCCCCGAAGATGGAAAACAACCCCCCCCCCCAGGATCCCTGGCCAACCTGGCCTGGACGAAAAGGGCTTCCTGAACCCGAACCTGCGTTGGCCGAGAAGAGGGCGCTGGGGGTGTTTTTCTGGGGGGTGTTTCCATCAAGGTGGGGGGGGCGGCACTTCTGGCTCCCCCCGGCGTGCTTATTCAAAGGCTGTCAGGTAGGGGGGTACGAACATTTGCCCCAAGGCGGCACCCCCTGCCAGGTCCCCCCAGGCTGGTCTTTGCGCCATCGCAGGCAGCGCCCTCCTCCTCCCCAGGTCTACTCCGGGGAGTAGTGAAGAGAAAGGGGGTTGGCAGGGCAGCTCTCCAGGCCGGGGGCATTCTGCTGGCTTCGCTTCTGCCCAAGTGCTTGACCCCCCCCCCCCAACTATGACCCGTGCAGAGCAGAATCCGTCCCCATGTCCTGCAGCCGTCTCCAGGCCTGGAGATCATTCTCCGCGCCCCGATTTGTCGAAATGTTCTGTGTAGCTGGTTCTCTCCTCCCTTGCCACTGTGGAGTGGCACTTGGGTGCTGAATCTGAGGCAGCCTGCCAGGGGGCAGCCCTCCTGTCCTCAGGGGACTCCCGGTCTCCCCTCAGGTGACACGGTTGGGGTTCCTCAGAGAGCAGCCCAGGCCGTTCCTGGAGGAAGTTGGTCACCTCTGCTGTAGTGATCCGGTTGCCCTGAAATGGGGCGGCAGGCAGCTGCTTTGCCGGTGGAACCCGCGACAAGGAAGTGTTTATTTCTCATTGTCAGGGAGGCGACAGACGCCGTAAGTCTGCGGTTATGATCTAGGAAACAAAGCGCTTCCGCTCTGAATTGCCGTCCGACACTTATATTGAAGGTTTCATGAGTGAAGCGTGCAAGGTAAAGCACTCCTTGTGTGTGTCGATCACATTGCTGTCCAAGGACCTCAGGGCGGCTTACGGGGGTCTCCCCTGATTCCATTTTGCTCCCACTACAACCCTGTGATGTAATCAGGTGTAGAGGAAATGACCGGCTCAAGGTTCCCGTCCTTGTTAGTGGGCTTCCCAGAGGCACCTGGTTGGCCACTGCTGGACTTGAAGGGCCTTGGTCTGATCCAGCAGGGGTTTTCTGATGCTCTTATGAGCCTGCCTATTCCATTAGGTGCTGTGGAAGACAGGGAGGAGAATGCTGCTGCAGTTGTCCTGCTTGTGGGCTTCCTAGAGGCACCCGGTTGGCCACTGTGTGAACAGACTGCTGGACTTGATGGGCCTGGGTCTGATCCAGCAGGGCTCTTCTTATGTTCTTATGGAGGACAGGCCTATCCATGGCCACTAGTCAAAATGGATACTAGTCATGGCGCATACCTATTCTCTCCAGGATCAAAGGAGCATGAGTATTATATTAGGTGCTGTGGAACACAGGCAGGATAATGCTGCTGCAGTCATCTTGCTTGTGGGCTTCCTAGAGGCACCCGGTTGGCCACTGTGTGGGTTTTGGTCTGATCTTATGTTCTTAATTAGTGTAAATTGCCAATTTGTCAATTTGGACTGAATTGTTCTTCAGATGGGTGGCGTAGTTTGATCCATTGGTACTTGATTTTTGCTTTAATCTAGTTTTGTAGTCTCTGAAGTGAACATTTGTTGTTCGTAATTACAGGAACTGCTCAATAGAAGTAACTGCTTAGTCTTTAGAACAGCTATCAAACAAGTGTGTTCGACACTAGCAAGTCCCAGCACAGTGAGTTCTTCTGGGAGCTGTAGGGTTTGGGTGTGATCCAAGTTGCCCCAATTCTCCTCGTCAACAGGCAGGAGTTGATAGCCATTTCTGCTACTTTTCTCTTAAAATGGATCAGCTCTTAAGAAAGAAAGGGGTCAATTCCTCCCAGTTATCGTTCGCTCCAGCTCTGTCTCAGCTCTCCTTGCAATAACTAGCAGTCTTCCTCTCTCAGTGGGGTCAGCTGCCAGCTTACAGGCTCCGATACTTGCCAAAAGTCTTACAACTCAAACAGCACCACTGCTAGTACTTCTTTTGTCTTCTTTAGTATCCTTTTGGTTAGCACAGTCTGCTCATAATACCTCTCCAATTCATGGCAGCTCTTCCAATGCATTTCCCATAAACCAATGCATTTCCAATGCATTTCCCATAAGCATGCAAATTATTGACAGCTAGGCACACGTATTGGCTGTCTGCCAGTCACATCTGGCCCAGAGCTGTATTGCTGGCTGCTAGTCGCATCTGGCCTGGCGCCTCTCGACCAGCACTGGGCTACAGGAGAGAGACTCACCAGGTCTGCTGCCCTGCTTCTGAAACAGATGAGCCAGGGATCGGGCTGTGCATATCGATAAACCGGAACTGAAAACAGACCCACAATTAGCCGTTTCAGCAATATTCAGGTTTCTGTTTTACCGAAGACCAAAACCTGGGAATCCAGCCAAAGCCGGGTAGCCGATTGTTGAATCAGCCCAATAAGTATTCGACTTTTTTCAGCTTTTCCCTTTTAAAATGAGCTCTAGGGGAGGCTTTTTTGGAGGTAGAGTTCCCAAATTTTCAGGGTAGCTTCAAGGGACCCCCCCTTGCATGCACCCCAGTGTTTGGTAAAGATTGGGTTGGGGGTCTGATTTGATTTGATCCTGAAAGGGTTGCCCCCTCCTCCATAGAGAAGCATTGTAAAGTTTAAAAGGCAAAAATGCCCTCGCAGGAGATTTGGGGTGGGGAAGCCATAGACTATAATGGACCGTTTTTTGTTTTTGTTTTGTAAACCCAGAAATAAAGCCCAAATACCCTTTACCTGTATGGGTATTTGGCTTATTCTGGGTTCCCCCCCCCCAAAAAAAAATCAGGCCCAGTAAACCCAAACCCGAAATTTACCGATTTTGTGTGTGTGTGCGCATAACCCTAGTCAGGGCGCAAATGGTGGCAGGCATTGACTCTAGGGCCAAATGTGACAAGGTGAGGAGGTGTCCGGTTGTGCTTGTCTGGGGTGAGGTGTTTCTCAAAACTTGCCCCGAAGTGAAGGAACTGAAGCAGTCACGTCAACAACTCCCTAAAAGTTACTGGCCCGCCGTGTGTACCTGCGACAGTGATTAGGTGGAAGAGAACCAATTTTTCAAGGTCTGTGCTTGGTGGTTCTTCTATTCCACTGGCTGTTTACAAGCTAAGTTTTGGTTGTGTGAGCCTTTTCACAGGCGTTTTGATAATCCGGTCTGTCTACCTACCTAGTACGTCTTGCATCCTGTCCTCCTTCTAAAGAGCCCAGGGTAGCGTATATGGCCCTCCCGTCCCTGTTTTTATCCTCACGACAACCCTGTGAGTTGAGTTGGGCTGAGAAAGAGTAACTGGCCCAGGGTCACCCAGCAGCCTTCAGGGCATTGTTAGGATTTGAACTCGGGTCTCCAAGACTCCAGCCTGGCACGCTACCAACAGCAACGCACTGATCTTTGCAAGCTGACTTTATTAGACAGATTTCCTGGGCTGGGGGAGAGTCTGTAAGTCTGCCAGACATATTAATTAACTTAAGTGGAACCTCCATCTGTGGAACCAGAGTATGAAAGACTGGGCCAAATGAGGGTTCATACCCTGCCTGAGAGCTTTTTTTGGAGTCCTCTAGAATGGCCTCTTCTGGAGTCAGCATGCTGGACAGGATGGGTCTTTTGTCTGATTCAGTAAAGTGGAGAGGCGAAAGATTTATATGATCTGAAGAGAAACCAGATCTGAATTGTCAGAAATACTGATAGTCAGGCTTAGAAAAGGGTATTAGTATATTAATATAATATAATATTAAATAAGTCTAGTAGTACATAAGATTGTATGTAGGTTTGAGTATAAATTATTATATTTTTGCTTAGTTAAAGATTTAATGGTCTGCTTAGAGGTAAAGATCAGTTTTAGATGGTATAGAATGATTTTGTTCCGCTCTATTTGGTATTTGATTAGCTTCTTGTTGTAGACATGGAGTATTGACTTTGTGAGAGGAGTATGCTTGATGTATGTATCTTTAAAAAAAATCAACAGGAGAGGTAGCGGTTGAGGGCTACAGGACAGGCTTTGCTTGTAGAAAGTCTCAGGCTCAATCCCTGGCATCTCCAGCTGAAAGAGTGGGAGGGAGGTAATAGACCTCAGTAGACTAGGGGTCTGATGTAGGATATGGCCATCTGTATATGCACATTCATTCTTATGGATCTCTGCTGGTTGTTTGTGTGGCAGAAGGGAGTGGATGTGGACACGGGGAGCTTTTTTTGGATAACATTTTTTAAAGCAACATTGCCTTAGGCTCAGACCTGGCATATCTGGTCTTTGTTAGTTGCATGATGCTCCCCCCCCCGTCACATCTGGGAGCCAGCGTGGTGTAGTAATTAAGAATGGTGGTTTGGAGCGGTGGACTCTAATCTGGTCAACTGCATTGGTTTCCCCGCTCCTCCACATGAAGCCAGCTGGGGGACCTTGGGCTAGTCGTAGTTCTCTCTGACCTCTCTCAGCCCTACCTACCTCACAAGATGTCTGCTGTGGGGAAGGGAAGGAGATTGTAAGCCTGTTCGATTCTTCCTTAAGTGGTAGAGAAAGTTGGCATATAAAAACCAACTCTTCTTCTCTGTCATCCTTCACTGCCAACGCACACAGGTGAGACGCCCCCACCCCCGTCCACCAGCTCCACCAATGAACACAACTCAAACAAAGGAACAGCTCTCTTTTTCAGGCCTCTCTCCACATGGACTTCCGAGGTCTTCTCCAATCTGGGTCCCAGGCCCTGTGGTTCAAGCCCGCCAGAACGTGGGCCCGCCAATCAAGAGGTGTTAACACATCAAAGAGCTGGTGGGTTCTACCTGTGAGTTGTAAAGGATGCTCTCTATCTGGAGAATGTACCTTTCCCGCCTTCTCCCAGTCACAGAGATGCCAGCGTGCCTTTCCATCCCCATAACTGTCACAGCATCTCTTGCCCTTCTAAGAACATAAGTACATAAGACAAGCCCTGCTGGATCAGACCAAGGCCCATCAAGCCAACCAGTCTGTCCCCACATTGGCCAACCAGGTGCCTCCAGGAAGCCCACAAACAAGACGACTGCAGCAGCACCATCCTGCCTGCCTTCCACAGCACCTCACATAATGGGCATGCTCATAAGAGCATAAGAAGAGCCCTGCTGGATCAGGCCAAGGCCCATCAAGTCCAGCACTCTGTTCACACAGTGGTCAACCAGGTGCCTCTGGGAAGCCCACAAACAAGATGACTGCAGCAGCATTATGCTGCCTGTGATCCACGGCACCTCATATATTAGGCCTCTGCCTCTCATCCGCAAGAGTCATGTTCAAGGATTAGTCCGGGCTTATGCCCTGGTTCAAATTCTGCCGTGCAGCCTCACAGAGAGAGGAACACGGGGGTCTCCGATGGGCCAGCACCGAATGTTCGTTTGCTGTGGACTTTTGAACAAGCCTCGCATATATTTGTACCTTATTCTTGGTATTCCAGGATTCCTGCGTTGTGTAGTGTGCTACAGGATGGCTTCCTGGCTGGATGGCAAGTTTTTCAACCCTAGGGACAAAGCAAGAGAGAGAGAGGCAGAGTTTAATGTACTCCAGCTGTTCTGTATAAATGCTACCTCTGCAATTTCACTTTAGTAAAACCTCCCCCCCCCCCCCGTTCCTGCATTCAGATCTATGGCACAGTCTGTCCCCACTCAAATGGCTGTTTCCCACAGAACTCTGTTGTGAGGGACTTGGCCTCCTTTGTGTTTTTAATATAAGTGGCTGCTGGAAAGGTCATCCCTTATTAAATCAGAACCAAGAGAAATCTTTGAAAGGTGATAGAAATTCTGGCTTAGTATTGTTCTGGCTGCAAAAATATTTGCCCTTTAAAATTATTTCCCTCTTAAGCTTGGGTTTTTCTGTATTTCTCACCTTGTTGCCCTAGAGCAGGGGTGGGGAACCTTTTTCCTGCCAAGGGCCATTTGCACATTTATAATATCGTTCGGGGGCCATACCAGGTGTAGATATCCTGGCGCGCGGGGAGAGGCTAGGGTTGCCAGGTCTCCAGCCACCACCTGGAGGTTTAGTATTCAAACGAAAACCTCGTGCTTAAATAATTGGAATTAAGCAACAAAGCAAGCACTGATGGCACACAATAATCATATTGAAACAAATCACCATGTATTCTAAGCCAAATGTTACATGATATATACACAATATGTTTAAGCTAAATAAAAAGTCCCAATTGAACAAAATAAATGCTGGGCGAACTTGCTTCAGTGAGTGAAATCCAAGCCAGGAAAAGAATCATCCCCCCCCCCCCCCCAAGAACTCACACTCCCAGCACTGCCGAAGCGGGTATACAAAAGACCCTGGAAAAGGGTTCCAGAGCCTGAAGTGCAGTCGGAAGAATTGCAGGCGAGTGGAGCCTAGAAAACCTGATGGTTTTGGGCGAAGTAAGCCTGCTGGACCGGCAGTACGTGGACCAAGCCAAACTGCTTATGTTGCTTCACAGGCAGGAAAAAAACCTGCTTATCCCGAGATAAGTATATAACTTGCAATTCAGTCAGATAGCAAAGGAAGGAAAGAAAGAAGGAAAGGAAGGAAGGAAAGAGAGGGAGGGAGGCTTCCCCCCACACACACACGCGCGGGGATCTCTCTCACACACACGCACACACTCACTGGGCTGCACAACGGCCCGGGGATCTCTGTCTCGCGCAAACGCACAGACATGCAGTCACCCAGCTGCACAGCAGCCCAGGGATCTCTCCTGCACAAACACACACACACGCACTCACCCGGCTGCACAACGGCCCGGGGATCTCTCTTGTGCACGCACACATGCACTCACCAGATCGCCCAGCTGCATGGGTCAGAGGCAAGCTGGGGGGGGGGAGGAAAGTTTGAAGCTGAAGCTGGCATGGCCGGAGAGCCAGCTTTACCTTTTGTCCTCGGCCCGGGGGAGAGCAAGGGGAGGGCCGTGTAGGGGCCCACCGAGCCGGCGGAGGGAGCAGCCAGTGGCAGGCAGGCAAGGGGGGAGATGGTGGCATAAGCTCCGGGCGCCCAAGCAGCTTCAAGCTGGAGAGCGAAGGGAGGGCCACGTATGGGCCCACTGAGCTGGAGGAGCAGGGCACGCCACCCACTCACCTGCTGCACTTTTGGGGCAGAAGTGAGTCTCTCCAGGAAGCGAGGAGAGTTGGGAGAAAGGGCCCCACAGTCACCCAATTGGCAAAGCCCAACCTGCCGAGGAGAGAGCCTAGCTAGCGAGAATTGGAGCGGCATGGCCCTGGAGCTCCTGGAATCAGCACGGGGGCCGGATAAAATGATCTCGCAGGCCGGATCTGGCCTGGTGGCCGGAGGTTCCCCACCCCTGCCCTAGAGAGTTGAATATCAATCGTCTCTTTCTGGATAATTCACAGTGGGTAGCCGAGTTTGTCTGCAGTAGTAGAAAAGGGCAAGAGTCCAGTAGCACCTTAAAGACTAACAAAAATATTTTCTGGTAGTCTCTTTCTGGTAATTGTGACATGCCAGAGCCAGGAGAACTGTCTTCCGTCTTCATGTCAGCCCCTCCCCCTTGTTTCAGGTAGCCAAAACATATTGCTGCAGACCCCTCCAGGAGGGAAGAATTTCCCATTCCCTCGGAGTGGTCAAAATGCAGAGCTCCCTCAGGGCTTTCCTTCCACCTTCCTTCGCATGTTTTTGTAGGGCCCATTTATGGTCCGGATGGGGTTGTTTTTCATCTGCTCCTCCATCCCATCCTAGGGGGAAGAAGTTTCAACTGGGGGACTGAAGTGGGGGAGAAGATTTAGCTGCTATACCTTTTAGCTGAAGATACCGAGGATTGAACCTGGGACCTTCTGCATGTCATGCCCATGCTGTACTCCACGACCCCTCCCCAGTGGAATCCACATTCTACAACTTTCACACTTCCCATGAAACTTAGCCTGGTCATGATTTGTGGTCATTGTTAGCTGTGCCTTTCCTTCCTCAACTCTTCTGACCTTCTCTAGAGGATGTGGAGCATTTTCTGTGATTTGTGGTGAGATTTAGAGAAGGTACACATTGGTGGGAATTTGCTAACATTTCTCACCTGTTCCAGACTCTTTCCTATCAACAAGTCCTGTTCATTGGTTCTTGTAGGTTATCTGGGCTGTGTAACCGTGGTCTTGGTATTTTCTTTCCTGACGTTTCGCCAGCAGCTGTGGCAGGCATCTGGCGAAACGTCAGGAAAGAAAATACCAAGACCACGGTTACACAGCCCGGATAACCTACAAGAACCAATGAACTCTGACCGTGAAAGCCTTCGACAAGTCCTGTTCAATTTGCTGAAAACTCAAAGGAGGGAAGAAGATCTTTATTTGGGGAGAGGGATGATAGAGCAGTTGCTACTGCCCACTGAGTTTGTGGAGCCCTGGCTCTTACCGCCTGTCCTGTAATTTGTAACATGCCAAGGTTCTTCAGCAGCCAGTCTAGGTAAAAGGATCTTGGGGTCTTAGTAGACCAAACACTGAACATGAGTCAGCAGTGTGATGCAGTAGCTTAAAAGGCAAATGCGATTTTGGCTGTATCAACAGAAGTGTAGTGTCCAGGTCACGCGAAGTGATGGTATCTGCTCTGGTTAGACCTCACCTAGAGTATTGTGTTCAGTTTTGGGCACCGCAATTTAAGAAGGATGAAGACAAGCTGGAACATGTCCAGAGGAGGACAACAAAGATGGTGAGGGGTCTGGAGACCAAGTCCTATGAGGAAAGGTTGAAGGAGCTGGGTATGTTTAGTCTGAAGAGGAGAAGACTGAGAGGTGATACAATAACCATCTTCAAGTACTTGAAGGGCCATCATATAGAGGATGGTGCAGAGTTGTTTTCTGTTGCCCCAGAAGGTCAGACCAGAACCAATGGGTTGAAATTAAAAGAGTTTCCATCTAGACATTAGGAAGAACTTCCTGAGAGTTAAAGTGGTTCCTCACTGGAACAGGCTTCCTTAGGAGATGGTGGCCATCTGTCAGCAATGCTGATTCTATGACCTTATCCAGATCATGAGAGTGAGGGCATCTTGGCCATCTTCTGGGCATGGAGTAGGGGTCACTGGGGGTGTGGGGGGAGGTAGTTGTGAGTTTCCTGCATTGTGCAGGGGGTTGGACTAGATGACCCTGGTGGTCCCTTCCAACTCTATGCTTCTATTATTGTAAATGGCTCCCCCTGAGAGTTGGGGGCTTAAAAAACCATAACCTAAAGGATGGGTGCACTGCTGGCCACATCTGGTCATGTGTACATCTTTTATTTTCCCAGTTATTGCTTATTTAACTTGGCAGGAATGGCGTAAAAATGCCAGAAATATTATTTCAGCACAGAAGAATTAAAGCCACCCGTCTTTATTTGAGTTCTGGAGGGAAGCCATTGTTAGCTGTGTTTTCATCTCTGCCACAGAAATTGAGAAAACATACACTCTAGTATAGATCCTCCTGAAGGTAGAAATCTATAACAAATGCATAGTTTTGTGGAACTTCAGTCCTGGTCCATCATTTATATTGATGTTCATTTATGTGTAGATAGGTATCATCCTGTCATATGTTTTTATTCTGCCTTTCGAGAAGAACAGGGTGGTATATGTGGTTCTCCCCCATCATTGTGTTATCACAACAATCCTGTGTGGTAGATTTGGCTAAGAGAAAGAGACTGGCCCAAGGTCGCCCAGTGACTTGTGTGTGTGTGTTAAGTGCCATCACGTTGCTTCTGACTCATGGCAACCCTATGAATCAATGTCCTCCAAAACGTCCTATCCTTAACAGTCTTGCTCAGGTCTTGCAAATTGAGGGCTGTGGCTTCCTTCATTGAGTCAATCCATCTTTTGTTGGGTCTTCCTCTTCCTGCTGCCTTCTGCTTTTCCTAGCATGATTGTCTTTTCCAGTGACTCTGGTCTTCTCATAATGTGACCAAAGTATGATAGCCTCAGTTTAGTCCTTTTAGCTTCTAGGGTCAGTTCAGGCTTGATTGGATCTAGAACCCACTGATTTGTGTTTTTTGGCGGTCCACAGTATCTGTAACATTTCCTCCAACACCACATTTCAAAGGAATCTACTTGACTAGTACTCCTGTGATGGATCTCGATGAACATCTACCCCTTTGTCAGCTTGGGTGGGGGGAAAAGAAGTAATTGGTGGGCCCCAGTTGATGAATCAGGAGTGTCGTCAGAGTGTTTTTTTGACAGCTATGGCCAGCAGGCATGGAGCTGGGGGGAGGGGTGCCCGGGGCAGGAGGGGAGGGAGGGTGTGTGCCACGCGTGCAAGTGTGCACTGGAGCCAGGCCCTGATGGCCCTAGGGGCTGCCACTGCGATGCCACCGCGTGCTCATCCGCCCCCTGGCTTCGTGCGCAGCCATTGTAGGCGGGGCGGAGTGGTGAGGAAGGGCGGGCGGCTACATGCTGGGGGTGGCGCTGGCACCAGCCAGGCTGTGAGTGGGCAGTTGTGCCTGTACTGTGGGGCAGCAGCAGCAACACCTCTCTTCTCCATGCCTGCGTCGGTGCCCCTCCTTGCGCCTGGGGTGCTTGCCCACCCAGACCCCCCCCCCCCCCAAGATCTGGCTAGTACTGTGTGTTTTTTAAAAATATTTTTAATAATGCCATAGTTATCCATGTCAAAGAAAGAGAGGATTCAGTCAGGGAGAAGTGGGGTTTAAGTTCTACCTTTGCCACGGGCTTACTTGTCTGCGGTCAGAAGTTACTTGTGACTAACTCAGTTTTTACCATTCATGTCAGACTTAAATGGACAGAGCTGGATGACTGGAGGTTTACCGGTGTGTCGCTTGCTCTGTGATCACATCTGCCTTACATGTCTGATAATTTGATAAGATGTCAGATGTGTAGATTCTTTAAAAAAATGTTTTAATCAGAGTAAATTGATGTAATTCCATCAATTCCAGGTCTACATGATGAAGTTGGCATCTATATAATCTCCCTTCTCTTTGAGAAAGATACCAGATTTGGCCTTGGCCTTGTACACTTTGTTTGGGCTGTATATTTATGACGGAGGCCGGCTTCGCGTTCCTTTTTTCCAATGAAGTGCAAAAGTGGATGTGTGCATGTTCTTAGTGCGGGCACTTAATGGAGGTGGAAGGTGACACCAAGTCACAGCCACTGTGGCGTAGTGGTTAGGAGTGGTGGACTCTGATCTGAAGAACTGGGTTTGATTCCCCACTTCTCCACATGAGTGGTGGACTCTGGTGAACCGGGTTTGTTTCCCCGCTCCTACACATGAAATGAGCTGGGTGACCTTGGGCTAGTCACACTTTCTCAGCCCCACCTACCTCACAAGGTGTCCGTTGTGGGAGGGGAAGGGAAGGAGATTGTAAGCCGGTTTGATTCTCCTTAAATGGTCAAGAAAGTTGGCATATAAACCCAACTCTCCTTCTTTTCCTCCTTCTCCTTCTTGTGACCCTGTAGGGTTTTCAAGGCAAGAAATGAACAGAAGTGGTTTGCTGTTGCCTGCCTCCGTGTAGCAACCCTGGACTTCCTTGGTGTTGTCCCATCCAAGTACTAACCATACATAGCCATTATTGCCATGCCTACACAGTGGGGAAACTGGTGGATGGTACTTCTAGCGAAGTCTTCTAAGAAAAGAAAGAAACAAGAAGTCGTCGCTCATGGTCATGCTCAAAACAGGAAATTCCTATGCAGTTACATATATTTGTCCAGTTAGCATCCTAAACCATGTGACATTTTTGTCTCTCTGTGGTTTTCAAGATAAGGTAGACCTCTTGAAAACTTACATCTTAAAAATACCCCTCATACATTTGTAAATGCATTTTTGTCTTGAAGTATTTAAAAAATAAAGAATGGTAAGGATCCTCCTCTCAAGTGATGCTTTGCTGAAGCAAAGAGTATATATATTTTCCTCACATGTATTGCTGCATTTGTGATACTCAGTGCAATGGTGTTTTTGCTGCTTGTGATTTTGAAAAGTCTAGGAAGGGAAGCAACAGGGAAATGGCACTCATGCCTGGACTGAATTGTCCTGATAGCTCCTGATGTGCACCATTGACAGCCAAGGTTTTTTTTGAACAAATCATCAAACAGTCAGTCCTTGAGCATTTACCGTAGAAAGGATGGATCTGATTACTAAGAGTCAGCATGGGTTTCTCAAGAACAAGTTATATCAGACTACTCTTATCTCCTTCTTTGAGAAAATTAGTACCTTGCTGGATCAGGGGAGTGCTGTAGACATAGTTTATCTAGATTTCAGTAAGGCTTTTGATAAGGTACCCCATAATATTCATGTTAACAAATTGGGAAAATGTGGTTTAGATCCTGTTACTGTTAGATGGATCTGTAATTGGTTGATAGATTGCAACCAAAGAGTGCTTGTTAATAATTCCTCTTCCACTTGGAGAGGAATACTAGTGGAGTGCCTCAGCGATCTCTCCTGGGCCCTGTGTTGTTCAACATCTTTATAAATGATTTGGATGAAGGAACAGAAGGGATGCTTATTAAATTTGCAGGTGATACTAAATTGGGAGGGTTAGCAAATATGGTAGAAGACAGAACCAGGATACAGGATGATCTTGACAGGCTGGAGAATTGGGCTAAAACCAATAAGATGCATTTCAACAGAGATAAATGTAAAGTTCTGCATTTAGGTAGGAAAAATCAAATGCATAGTTATAGGATGGGAGAGATTTGTCTTAGCAGTAGTGTGTGCAAACATGATCTTGGGGTCTTAGTAGACGAAACACTGAACATGAGTCAGCAGTGTGATGCTGTAGCTAAAAAGGCAAATGGGTTCTTGGGCTGCATTAACAGGAGTATAGTGTCCAGATCATGCGAAGTAATGGTATTGCTTTACTCTGCTCTGGTTAGACCTCACCTAGAGTATTGTGTTCAGTTTTGGGCACCATGATTTAAGAAAGATGTAGACAAGCTGGAACGTGTCCAGAGGGGGGCAACAAAGATGGTGAGGGGTCTGGAGACCAAGTCCTACGAGGAAAGGTTGAAGGAGCTGGGTATGTTTAGCCTGAAGAGGAGAAGACTGAGAGGGGATATGATAATCATCTTCAAGTACTTGAAGGGCTGTCATATGGAGGATGGTGCTGAATTGTTTTCTTTTGCTCCAGAAGGTCGGACCAGAACCAACAGGTTAAAATTAAATCAACAGTGTTTCTGTCTTGAAATTAGGAAGAAATTTCTAACAGTTAGAGCGGTTCCCCACCACCACACTCGGAAACCTGTCTTCAGGGCAGAACCGAAACCACCGTAAAGTGGTGCCTGCCACCACCCCACATTTTGAGAATTCTCAAAGTGATCAGGATCCTCACAGTTGAACTGGTATCCTAAGATTTGGGTTCATAAATTGTAACTCCTGAAGTCGTCATTAGTTATTTGTGCATTGAGTGTCTTTATGTGCCGGGTTTGATCCTGACCTATAATGTCTTTCCATCCATTGAAGAACAGCCCCCTTGAGTTTCTAAGCAAGGTCTGAAGTGTCAAAAGAGCTTCTGTCTTGACATCAGGAAGAACTTCTAACAGTTAGAGCGGTTCCTCAGTGGATCAGGCTTCCTCGGGAGGTGGTAAGTGCTCCTTCCCTGGAGGTTTTTAAGAAGAGGCTAGATGGCCATCTTTCAGCAATGCTGATTCTATGACCTCAGGCAGTTCATGAGAGGGAGGGCATCTTGGCCATCTTCTGGGCATGGAGTAGGAGTCACCGGGTGTGTGTGGGGTAAGGTGGTTGTGAATTTCCTGCGTTGTGCAGGGGGTTGGACTAGATGACCCTGGTGGTCCCTTGCAAAGTTGTGCAGGGGGTTGGACTAGATGACCCTGGTGGTCCCTTCCATGATTCTATGAGTTTCAAGAAAGATCCCCCCTCACATGTCATTTTACCACGCTATGACCAATCACTATTTACATATTAGTTTCTGGGCACTTTCTCCACCCAAGGCAATGAAAACAATATAAACAACTGAAACAGAGCGGCAGACTCTAATCTGGAGAACCGGGTTTGATTCCCCACTCCTCCACATGAAGCCAGCTGGGGGACCTTGGGCTACTCACAGCTCTCTTATTGCTCTCTCAGCCTCACCTGCCTCACAGGGTATCTGTTGTGGGGAGAGGAAGGGAAGGAGATTGTAATTCTTAATTTTGATTCGCTTTAAAAGGTAGAGAAAGTCGGCATATAAAAACCAACTCCTCCTCCTCTTTCTTATCCCTTACACTAAAACAGCAGCTGTAATAAATTTCATAGGAACAGTAGATGCAATAAAGTTAAAGACTGGAGTTAACTAAAACGACCATAATGATGAGCAGCACCTTAAAATGCAGACTGAATGTTAAATGCCAAATTAAAAAGGTTTCAAGATGATCAAAATTTTGCAGGGGCATAACTGTAAAACAGGAATTTCTGTGGCTGGCCATAAAACATGACATTTACAATTAAATCCTAAATGGAGTTACTTTCTTCTAAGTCCATTGAGTTGAGTGACTTTAGAAAGATATAACTTTGTTTAGGATTTCACTGTAAAGATTTGGTGATACAGATCTTTGCTGCCTTTAACCTAGAGGGGGGGGGGATCCCTTTTTAAAACTTGGGTTTCCTTTCATGGTGAAACAAAAGGACGTGGCCATGATATAACCATAAACATTAGGGTTGTTTTTAGAAATCTTTCTCTAAAAGTCAGCAAGAAAGATGATTTGCCATGCAGACCTGAACAAAGTTATACCCTTCTAAATCCATGAGTTTAGAAGGGTGCAACTCTGTTTACAATTGCACCATTTTCCTATTCTTTAGTTTTGGAGGGGATGCTATCTGGAAAACTAGAATGCCAACTTGAGCACCGGAAACAAAACACCAGTTTTGTTTGGCCTGAGGGATGGTGGGTATTCAGGTTAATGGCCCTAGGAGTAACTTGGCACTCTTAAAAATAAACTGAAAAGGAGAGGGACTCGGGGAACGGACTAACCCAGCGCAGTATAATTTGCGGTCCAAACAAAGCAACCCAACATCAAGAGTCATTTGAGTGCTTATTTTAAACTGTGAAGATCTTGTCTGCCATTCTCAAGTTGACGGGGTTAGCTCTTCTCAAATTCACTCAAAAATAGATTCTAAAAGCGCATAGATGCTGCCAGAGTTCAAGTTCTGTGCTCTCCGCATTCCTGCATTGCAAGATGAACACATGAACACATGAAGCTGCCTTATCCTGAACCAGACCTCCCTTGGTCCCTCAAAGTCAGTATTGTCTACTCAGACAGGCAGCGGCTCTCCAGGGTCTCAGGCTGAGGTCTTTCACATCACTTGTTCCCTGGTCCTTTTAACTAGAGATGCCAGGGATTGAACCTGGGACCCTCTGCATGCCACGCAGATGCTCTACCACTGAGCCACCCCCCTCCTATGTTAAAATGTAGGGGGTTTTTTTATAAGCAGGGTAAAGCTGGAAGATTCTCCCCCAACTTGGCATCCTGTGGGCATCACTTCAGTTGACCAACCTGTTGTACAGTGGGGCAGTTTGTACACAAACTGACCAGATGGTTGTAGCACAATTACTTTGTCGTTTGTCTACACTGCTGTTTCCTCAATTAAATATTGTAGAGTAGACGTATTGGGTCTGGGGTCCCCACCCAGTCAGTCAGACATGAATCACTGGTTCTTCTCAGTTCCCATGCATGTGGTACCCAGTTCTGATTGCGATTGTTGCACACTTGAAGACGGGGGTTCATTTGCCCCTTGCGGCACATGCTATTTTATTGATGATGATGATGATCTTTTATTTATACCCTACCCTCCCCTGGCCAGGCCAGGCTCAAAGTGGTTACCAACACAATTAAATATACACAAACTTACTTAAGATATAAATAAAACTAGCACATTTAAGAGCATTCTAGAACATAATAAAACCTTAGCATGTTGTAATTCTATAATTCTAACTTCAGCGCCCAGTTTCTTATGTAGGGAGCGATGATGGTATGGTTAGGCTAATTGTTATAACGTCGTGCCCATATTAGCAATCTTGGTGGTGGTGGGGGGATGAACCCAGGACACTTGGGGGAAGGAAGGGTTTAGGATAGGATCATATCAGACCCAGGGAAAGGGGGAAAGGGGAGAAGGAAAGGAAGGGAAAGGGGGGGAAGGAAGAATCTGACTCGATCCTGACAGGCCACTATTTGGCGCATTGGTAGGGTTGCCAGCTCTGGGTTGGGAAATACCTGAGGGGCAGAGCCTGAGGAGGGCAGGGTTTAGGGAGGGGAGGGACTTCAATGCCATGCAGTCTAATTGCCAAAGCGGCCATTTTCTACAGGGGAACTGATCTTTATTGGCTGGAAATCAGTTGTAATAGCAGGAGACCTCCAGCTACCACTTGGAGGTTGGCAACCCTACTCAATGGGGAAACACAGACGTACACTTTGTGAGCTTCCCCAATGGGTTAGGTAGCCTCCCCCCCCCCCCATTTCAGGTTGAAAAAATAGTTCGGGGGGGAAGACGAACTGCCTTCTCCATGAACACTGTAGAGGACCTATAATTCCCATCTGACTGACGCTAGGTGTGGAACTGCAGACCCAACCTGTGTAACATCTCCTTCCAAATGATGCTGAGCTTTTCTATAAGCGTGGCGTAGTGGTTAAGAGCGGTGACTAGGAGCGGTGGACCTAATCTGGAGAACTGGGTTTGAGTCCCCACTCTACACATGAAGCGAGCTGGGTGACCTTGGGCCAGTCACAGTTCTCTCTGAACTCTCAGCTCCACCTACCTCACACGGTGTCTGTCTGTTGTAGGAAAGGGAAGGTGATTGTAAACCAGTTTGATTCTTCCTTAAGTGGTAGAGAAAGTTGGCATATAAAAACCAACTCTTCTTCTACCCATATCAACCTCAACTTAGGTCTGTTATGCATGGGAGTTTTACCTGGGGTTCTTGACCCACACTTTTCTGTTTCAAATCCTAAAAATGTGATGCATGTTGCTGTTTGCCCTGGAGAAAGTCCCGGGGCTTCCTGAGTACTGTAGAATCACCAGCAGAAATCCGGAAGCGACTGAGTCCCCGCCCCTTGAAAACGCTGCTTTGTAATTGGCTGTAGTGTTTACTGTGAGAAAAACATCACGTCTGCACCCCAGCTCCCCTCTCCCATGCTCTGGCTTATGCATGGAAATGGGGATGGTTAGACCCGGGCTGATCTCAGGGGAGATAAAAGAATCGTGGTACAACAGAATCGGGCAGACCCGGACATCGCACAGGCTGGGCGTGAGGTCATCTCTAAGGGGCGGAAAACTCATGCATAACCTCAACAAAAAAACGAGTCTGACCGGCACAGAAAGTAAGTCAAAGTGCCCATGTATAGAAGACTCTTGCTTTCTTGCTACGGTTTAGCAACTGACAGCTGAAAGTCCCCGATTTGTTTTTTAAATACTTTTGCTTCATTCTTTAGGAATACAATTACAGGTTGAGGCTGTGCCAGGGAATTGTTTGTGTGTGAGGAGTGGGGGAGCGGCAACAACTCCTTGTAGGATGCTAGAAATGCTGAGTTTGAGCAGGCAGATCTCCCGTTTCCCCATTAACGGACTCTCCATTGCTTTCCGCTTTCTGGCTGTCCTAAAGTACCTTGAGCCCTAATCAGTCTGGTGGTTTCATATAGATCCTTTCCTTTGATTAATTAACAGCTTTATACTTGAGGGATTCCCCAGAGCATCCAAAAATACCAAGTGAGCCATGCCTTCTTCGCTGGTGGGCTGGTTTTTGCTGCTTTTGAGACCAGCACAGAGACCAGCCGCTTTATCAATCAGTAGAAAAGTCCCCAGCAGCCAGATGCTGAATTAAATATGTTATTAAAAAATCAAGCGCTTCCTGCGGGCACATGCTCTAAAACGTCCTTCCACCAAACTCCATGTTCGAGGTGGCTTATGGTGTGCGTCATGTCACAAGCAGAAGGATCAACTAGGAAGTGATCTGAAGAAAGTACAAACTGGTAAGACAAGAGGGTGGAAAGCGCTGTGTTTATTTAGTACTTTATTACCTTAAAAAGCACGCAGCTTTTCCAGTGTTGGTATTGAGGGGCAGGAGATTAGCAGCCTGTGGGCTTTCCTTATCCTCTGGGGTTGGTAATAAGGTGATAAGGAGCGAGCATGGGGTAGTGGCTAAGAGCAGTGGTTTGGAGCAGTGGACTCTAATCTGGAGAACCAGGTTTGATCCCCCACTCCTACACATGGGCGGCAGACTCTAATCTGGTGAACTGGGTTGGTTTCCCCACTCCTACACACGAAGTCAGCTGGGTGACCTTGGGCTAGTCACAGCTCACTTAGAGCTATCTCAGCCCCAACCTACCCCACAAGGTGTCTGTTGTTGGGAGAGGAAGGGAAGGAGATTGTAGGCCAGTTTGATTTTCCTTAAAAGGTAGAGAAAGTCGGCATATAAAAACCAACTCTTCTATATTCAGTGGCTGCAGGCATATAGTTCAGAAGACGAGGGCAGTGACTCTTTGCAGCATTGACTATTGCTACAATCCTTTCATACAATGCATCTGTCCAATGTGCTTATGAGAGAGAAGAGGCCCAGCTTGAAGAGGTCTGTGCGATTTAGTGGAACTGTGAAAAACCTTAAACAGTCGAGGCTGGATTCTTTCAGACTAGGCGTCTACCACTTGGTGGTTTTGTTTCTATTTTAAAAAGGATTCTCTATTTGTATCTTGTTTTCTATGTCCTTGTCTGGGGATTCACTGCAAATAGTTGTGAACTTGACCATCCAAATAAGTGGGGTCTTCAGTTGGAGGGGGGTGTCTATATCTGCAACAACAGAAGAAGGGCAAAGTTTCTAGGGACGGCGCTGCTGAAGCTTGTGAAGTATGTTGTTTTTTTCTAAGGATGGTTTTATATCTAGTATATTTCCCTGTCCTTCCAAGGAGGTGGGGTGATATATACAAACACCCCAGAAAATAGAGATAGAATTCAACGAGATCTGAACATACTGAAGAAGTGAACAGGATGCAATTCAACAAGGATTAAGTGCCTAGTTAACAGAAATGAGGGACATGCATACTGGATGGGTATACCCATACTGGATGGGTATACTCTTATGAGTAGTAGTATGTGTGAACAAGATCTAGGGTTATCGGTGGACCATAAGTTAAATATGAGCAGCCAGTGTGATGCAGCGACAAAAAAAAAAAGCTAATGCGATCTTGGGGTGCATCAACAGAGGCATAACATCCAAATCGCAAGATGTCATAGTCCCACTGCACTGGTCAGGCTGCAGCTGGAGTATTGGGTGCAGTTCTGGAGGCCTCACTTCAAAAAGGATGTGGACAGAATTGAGCAGGTGCAGAGGAGAGCAACGAGGATGATCAGGGGCCTGGAGACCAAGGCCTGCGAGGAAAGGCTGAAGGAGTTGGGAATGTTTATTCTGGAGAAGAGGAGGTTGAGGAGGAACATGATTGCTCTCTTTGTATTTGAAGGGCTGTCACTTAGAGGAGGGCAGGGAGCTGTTCCTGTTGGCAGCAGAGGATAGGACTCGCAATAATGGGTTTAAATTGTGGGAGGAAAGGTACCAGCTGGATATGGGGGGTGGGAATTTAAAGTAAGGGTAGTTCAGCAGTGGAATTGACTGCCTAGGGAGGTGATGAGCTCCCCCTCTCTGGCAGTCTTCAAGCAGCAGCTGGCCGAAGACGTGTCAGGGATGCTCTAGGGCCTAGAGTCTAGGCTGATCCTGCATTGAGCAGGGGGTTGGACTAGATGGCCTGTATGGCCCCTTCCAACCCTGTGATTCTATGATTCTATACTTCTCTCCTTATTTTAGCATCATAACAACCCTGCGAGGGTGGTTGTGCTGAGAGCGTGACCAGATCCTAGTTCAACTGCTGTACCACTCTGGCTCTGAGTTACCTTAGATGTTAAGATCTTCAGGTGGAGCAGGGTCTCTGCCCAGAATGTGATTACTCTTATGTATTGGAAGCCCCCCCCCCCTTGAAAACTGACTGGCCTCACAGATTGGGTGGCTGACACTTCCTGTTTATTTCTCTAAATATCGTTGGAGGTTCTTCCTATAACGAGGATTCTTAGAAAACTCGTTGTAAGCTAAACTGAAATCGGGTAAATCGGGTAAAGGAAGACCTCAGAATGTCAGGCAAGCGAAGGTACACAGAACCAGAGGTCAACAACAAGAATTCAAAGGGGTTTTTTTTTTAAAAAATGTGTATAAAATTTATGAAAAGTGAAATACAAAAATAATTATATTTTTGTCACAATATGACAGACAATTCCTCAGTACACCAGTACCTAATGTGTGAAAATACTTAACAGCTATTTACAAAGTCATGCATCAAGAAATAAATTCAAAGTAAGTGATGATTCTTAACAAATATAAGCAGAGCCACACAGCTCAATTACAAAGAATTCTTCAATACAAAGACAGGAATGCTGGCTGATACCTCCTGTTTTGATTTCTCCATCAGTCTACACGGTCCACAGTTACTGAAGCCAGAATTCTCCAGCAGATTCAAAATATGAATAAGTCATCAGTGAGAAGCATCCTGGTTCATGTCCTTGGGTCAATAAATGCTATGTCTTATGTGTGCGCTGGTAAATGTTGTAAGCTTGCACACCACCACCCCAGCTCCTGGACATTTTGCTGGTATGGGAGCTCCACCACATCGACTGAGCTTTGGGGGCTTTGAGAGTGTTTTCCCTCCCTTTGCAAGATGTGCTTGTGAAGGGAAGCATGTGTACCCATTGCCTTCTCGCTGTTGAAGTAAAATGCAGCCAGAATTCTTAAGGCACTGATAACAGCCTCTTCCTGTGGCCCCCATCCTCTGTCAGATATAATAGAGTCACATTTGCTTTGTGGGTTCTTCGCAGTTCCTTCATGCATGGTGCTTGGTTAGGATCAGGACCATGGCACATTTGGAGTAAATGCCTTAGAACATAAACATAAGAAAGGCCCTGCTGGATCAGACCAAGGTCCAACAAGTCCAGCAGTCTGTTCACACAATGGCCAACCAGGTGGCTCCAGGAAGCCCACAAACAAGATGATCCCAGCTGCATTTATCCTGCCTGTGTTCCACGGCACCTAATATAATACTCATGCTCATAAGAACATACGAAAAGCCCTGCTGGATCAGACCCAGACCCATCATGTCCAGCAGTCTGTTCACACATTGGCCAACCAGGTGCCTCCAGGAAGCCTACAAACAAGACAACTGCAGCAGCATTGTCCTGCCTGTGTTCCAAAGCACATACTATAATAGGCATGCTCCTCTGATCCTGGAGAGAACAGGCATGAACATAAGAACATAACAAACCTGCTGGATCAAACCAAGGCCCATTAAGTCCAGCAGTCTGTTCACACAGTGGCAAACCAGGTGCCTATAGGAAGCCCACAAACAAGACGACTACAGCAGCATTCTCCTGACTGTATTCCACAGCACCTAAGATAATAAGCATGCTCCTCTGATCCTAGAGATAATAAGGATGCATCATGGCAGTATCCATTTGGACTGGTAGCCATGGATAGCCCTGTCTTCCATGAACATGTCCACTCCCCTGTTAAAGCCTTTCAAGTTGGCAGCCATCCCCACATCCTGGGGCAGGGAATTCCACAACTAAACTATGCCTTCCCTGCGTCACCATTTTCCCAGCCTGAAACACTTCTGGGGAGGGGAAACCAGCAAGCCCAATACCCCCCCCCCGACTGTTTCAGGTTGGGAAAATGGTAACTTGGGGGTGGGGGTGGGGGGAGAGGCTTAAACATCATCTCCAAGTGCACCATAGTCCTGATCGGGTGCTGCATGCGCAGGAATTGAGGCAAACCCACAATTCACACGTGATCGTGTTACATCTGACACAGGGCAGGAACTCCTACTGAACCTGTATCCTCCGTAATGTGTGAAGAGGCAGCTGCTGAGCTTGAGTTCCACAGCCATCAAGCACAAGAGATCCGATAACGTCAAACAAATTACTGTAGTAGACAAAAGACTTTCAAGTTTACAGATTTCCTATCCGTTCCAACTTTTTGCAGACTTTTCTTCTTGGCCAGACATAATGCCTTATACCCCTCAATGAATTAACTGGCAGATTTTTGAAAATCCCAATCGAACAGAGAGTCTTGCTCCTGTGGAAAGGCAAAGACAGAAACTCGTACCCGTTGTTTATTCAGTTGTGATTTATATTCTTCTATAAGACCTTCTTTGATTGCCTCATTGATTACCCACTTTCCTGTATATTCTCGTGACTACTGCTTAATCTATCTGCTGTCTGGTAATGATAAGGCTGTTACTCTATCAGTAGTTTACTACTTAACAGCCGCTTCGAAGATACGCCGAAAGTTATCTTCAGGTTATGCCTAAATGCTCATTTGCACGCAGATGCTCTTTTTGCACTGGAACAAACCACTATGAAACTGTCTTTTAAAATTGCTCCAGGATGCCAAGGTTAGCGGAAGTGGCCAAGTCAACAGGGCTTCAGCTGGCGGAATCTCAGCCGGCGTAAAACGGTCTGTCGGCCTTCTGTTCCCGTAAAGCAAGTCTTATTCCAGTCCCACAGCCATTCTGAAGTAACAAATCTGTACTTGGCAAGTTACCGAAGTCCTCCTGGCCTAAAGGGACCCATGATTCTTTCGACCTCCATGTGGCTGGTGCTGAAACGGTTTGTGGCTTACACTTACACAGTAGCATGTGAAACTCGGGAGAGGGGGTTGAATCTGGGCGTTCGGCCACAATAAACGGGTTGGAAGTTCCTCCGTGTTTGAATTTGGGCTACAATAAAATAAATACTGTCACAAATGAGGCATAAAATGAAGCCTGCTGGTTGTGCCTCGGTGAGAGCTACGTATGCCTGCCTCTCAATATTATAAATAAAATACCTTGGTTATGGGTGATGGCTTGCGCTCTGTGGTGTGTGGCATGTCTAAGCATGCCTTTTGGGTCACATAAAGTATGTACTTGACCCAGAAGGGCCTCCGTATGATGTACTGAATTGCCTTCTCGGTAACGTCTGAATATTTGGAAAAACCTTTGGAAAATCCCACTAATTGCTTTAATGTTCTGTAAGAGAATGGGCAGTTCCCACCTCCTTCCCCCAAATCCAGCCCTAGGTACCATGGGAGTTTTTGAACTACAGCGGTAGCTGGAAACAACTGTTGAGTTACTCTTGAACTAATAACAACAAATTATTGATTTAGGAGTGGGTGAGGTTTTGACAAAGCAGCAGAGGTGGATTTCCCTCCCTCAAGGAGTTTGTAATCTGATTTAAACAGTTGGGTTCCCAGCAGCTCTCGGCATGGAGGAGCGAGGGACTGGAACTTGCAACCCAACTTGCAGAGTCGTGCCATGCCGACACTAGCCACGCTGGCAAATAAACCCTATGCTTTGGGGAAAATGTATGGTAGAAAGGAATGGGTAGGGCTAGAAAATGGCTGTTTTTTCACCCATTCTTGAAACCTGAGCTACGGTAAAACATCATAGGTGTTTCTTGCAAAAGCCACGCAAGGCTCCTTTTTAACTTATGTGCTATATATCACAAATGCAAAACCTTGTAGAAAAAATCCAGGAATTACTGGCAAAGCAATAAGACGAAAACAGGAGGGCCTCTCAAACTTCCCTGAATGCCGACCACACTAGAGCTTCAGCAGCTTCTGAAGGTCCATGGTTTCTTGTCGTATATGATCCCCCCTCTCCCCTTCCAGATCTCTGAAATGTCACCGTTGACTGCAAGCTGTAGAAACCTCTGTTCCCACAACAAATATTGGGGAGCCGGAGCAATGACTTGATTCCTAAACCTTGGGAAAGGTAACACCTGGCTGGGAGGGATGTGGTGGTTCTGTTTTGTGCCAGGAGTTTACATGCTTCACTTTGAGATTATTAAGTGGCTCCCGCGTGAGCGTGTATTTTCATCGCACATCCGTTTTGAATAGATCTCAATGCAAGAGGAGTGTTCAGCCTGGAGAGGAGACAACTGAGGGGTGATATAACCATCTTCAAGTACTTGGATGGTGCTGAGTTGTTTTCTGTTGCCCCAGAAGGTCAGACCAGAACCAACGGGTTGAAATTAAATCAAAAGAGTTTTTGGCCAAACATTAGGAAGAACTTTCTGACAGAGTGGTTCCTCAGTGGAACAGGCTTCCTCGGGAGGTGGTGGGCTCTTCTTCCCTGGAGGTTTTCACGCAGAGGCTAGATGGCCATCTGTCAGCAGTGCTGATTCTGTGACCTTAGGCAGATCATGAGAGGGAAGGCAGGAAGGGTTGTGTCAGTGCTTGGCTCTCGTGGCCCTTTCTTGCATACCCAGGGTGGTGCTGATCGCCACTTTGGGGTCGGGAAGCAATTTGCCTCTAGATTGGCCAGGGATGCTGGAATTTCTGACAATTCCTAGAGCTACCTTTTGTCATTTCCAGGTAGCTCTAGGAATCGCCAGGAACTCTTGGGTAAGACCTCTAAGTAGATGAGTCCTTGGTGGTCTCCCATCCAAACACTAACCAGGGCTAACCCTGCTTAGCTTCTGAGATCTGACGAGATCAGGCTAGCCTGGGCCATCCAGGTCAGGGTAAAAGGTTGCTTTAGCAGCCAGTATCACCACAGCACAAAAATCTTCACTGCAAAACTGAAGGTAAGATTTGTGTATGAAAGAAAATATTTATAAACAATATGCTCATTTTAAGAGCTCTCCTGTTAAACAGAACTCCTGCTGGAAATGTTGAACAGTTATGATTAGTTATACCGTATATACTCATGTATAAGCCGACCCGCGTATAAGCCGAGGTGCCTAATTTCACCCCAAAAATGGGGGAAAATTAGGCACCCGCATATAAGCCGAGGGTCTTGTTGATCTCTAAGGTGCTACTGGACTCAAATGTAGCTGTTCATTTATTTACGTTTCTAATGCTCTGCGATTCACTTCCTTGTTCTTGGTGTCCTGCTATCTGAGGGCATTTTTTTCCTATAAAACATATATAACCTCACTCATAATTGCCCTTTAGGCTACACCACAAATGCATTTGCCTTACATGTGTCAATGAAGCATCGACTCATCCCTCATCCCTCAGGGAGCCTCTCTGTGTGACAGACATAAACAAGTTTAGCAGTTTATGTCCTCTTCACAGGCAACCAGGAGCTGCCAGTCTGTGAGCAGGGCCTCTAGCATATCTTTGACAGAAAATTCTCAACAAGTCACCAAGACAGTTCTTAGGATCTTTGGGAAAACCATGAGAATTAAACTTGGTATGACACCTGTAAGTTGTATAGTGTAGACAGGGTCAGTTGAATGCTTGAAGTACCTACATTATGTGGGGAGGATGAGGTAGGCTTGCCAATTGCTTGGTGAGGGTGGGCAAAGCCCACCAATCCACTGGGCTGCCAGCCGCCCCTTAGCTCAGGGGTCTCAAAACTGAGGCTCCAGAGCCGCATGCAGCTCTTTGGCCAGTTGAGTTGGTTCGGAGCCCCTGCTCTCGCACCTGCTCGCGCCAGCAGCCGGGCTGCGGCGCCGGCACGCCTGAGAAAGAGAGAGAGAGAGCGGGCGAGCGGGCGCGCTGTCTTCCCCCTCCCACACCATGGAGAATGGCCGGGTCCCCCTTGCCCTTGCCCTCAATGGTTGGGAGGCTAAAGCCTCCCCTCCCCTCTAGCCGCGCGATTGCTGGGCGGGTGGCTCGGCAGTTCCTGCCCCCCCGCCCGCCTATCAGCTGTTGGGCGGGGTGGGCTTCCTTTGGTAGACCTGGCCTCTGGCTGAGTCCCATTGGGAGGCCATGTCTACCCACTGGCTTTCTTGGCGGTAGACCTGGACTCCGAGGAGGGGAAGAAGTCCCCCTTCAGAGGCCAGGTCTACCAATTGGCTTCTATGGGCCTTCGGAGGCCAGGTCTACTGCCAAGAAAGCCAATGGGTAGACCTGGCCTCTCAATGGGACTCAGCCGGAGGCCAGGTCTACCAATAGGCTTTTATGGCGGTAGACCAGGCCTCCAGATGAGGACTCTGGACGGGGAGGGGGAAATGGCAGAGACTTACAATTTAATTTTTATCAATAAATAAGATCACTATTAAGTATGATATCAAGTTTTATTCAGTGTACCTATAGTTTAATTAAGACTTAAAACTTTAATTAAAGTTTATTAAGTTAATAAACAGTGTACCTACCTATATAGTTTAAGTTTAAGAAATTTGGCTCTCAAAAGAAATCTCAATCGTTGTACTGTTGATATTTGGCTCTTTTGACCAATGAGTTTGCCGACCCCTGCCTTAGCTGGTCAGTGGGCAAAAGAGGGGGCGGCTCGCAACATGCACAATGTGCCACACCGACGTCCCTTCCAGGTTACCCGGAAGCGGTGCAGATGCTCTAGCAATCTCTGCCGAAACTCTATGAAACTCAGAAGTAAACCCAGAAGCAACGTCGATGCCTTGTGCGGTTCGTATGCATGTCATGCGCCCCCAGCCACACCGCCGCAAAGCTCCCGCCGGTGGAGCAGAGGGACTTGGCAACCCAACTTAGCAGGGGATCTCCAGCTAGTACCTGGAGGTTGGCAACCCTATGAATGGTGCATGCTCCAGATACATATGGTTGCCAGGGTCCTGGTATGTAAGGATATAATGTCTGAAAAGGACCAGAGGGCCGTGTAACAGTCACAAAACAACATCAAACTACAGTAGTTGAACAGCAGTCCAGAATATTCTAATGGTGCTTCCGCATTGTATAGTTGTAGACATGAGTGTCAGAGAAGACATTTGCAGAAAAAAGTTCTATCCATGTTGCGTGTTTGACTGAAATCGATGGCATCAGTCGAGGCACTGTGATCAGATGGCCAGTTAATAATCTGCAGGCCAGTTAGAGATCCTGCTGTAATTTGATCCTGGAAATCTTGCCAACTTTCAGTTGCAGTGTGGTGAAAAGTTAGATTCCAAGTGATTGGAGGCTTCTCACATTGATGTAACTGGAAGTAGTCCAAGCTGAAGACACTGATTGACTACCAGATAGATAAGCCATAACAGATGGATGAAGTCAGGGACATGTGTACTATTATTATCATAAAAAAAAAAAAATCAAAATTCTGTGTTAATAAAATTCTGAATTCTGCAAATTCTGCAGATGTGCTAAGAGCCAGTGTGGTGTAGTGGTTTGGAGCGGTCGACTCTAATCTGGAGAACCGGGTTTGATTCCCCACTCCTACACATTAGCAGCGGAGGCTAATCTGGTGATCGGGTTTAATTTCCCCACTCTTACACATGAAGCCAGCTGGGTGACCTTGGGCTAGTCACAGCTCTCTTAGAACTCTCTCAGCCCCACCTACCTCACAAGGTGTCTGTTGTGGGGAGGGGAAGGGACGGTGATCCTAACCCAGTTTGATTCTTCCTTAAATGGTAGAGAAAGTCGGCATATAAAAACCAACTCCTCCCCCTCCCCTCCTCTTCTTTTTCTTCTATATATAACTTGTGTGGGGTTTTTAATCAGCTTCACCTAGGGAAAGTCAGTAAGTTATGCTAGGCTTGGAAGACTCATTGTTCGACCACTGAACATTTCAATGGAGCCCCTTCCTTGATTTGGAAATACCATGCTTGATACTATGTGGGCAAATGCTTGTCTTCACAGTTGGGAGAGCTTGACCCGTCTACTCTTAAACATGTTGGGTAGTGAAGAGTTTCCGATTCTTCTCACTGTGAGACTTTTGCAATCTAGAATTCAGTGGCTTCTTCACTGGTGGTAGAGTTGCTAGGTCCCTCTTTGCCACAAGCAAGGGGGGGTTGGGGAGGGGAGGGACTTCGATGCCATAGAAGAACTCTTTGAAACCGGTTTGGTGTCTTTCATTCTCTTGAACCACGGAAACTGCCTGAGAATTATGAAGCATGGCTCTTGTGCTTTTCCATTCTTGAAGTTGTGGATATACATGCTACCTCACTGACTGAAAGTGTACCACGGTGGTCCTCTGATCAGCCATTGTGTCAGCAAGCTGAAGAAGATTTCGAAACGCGTCCTTGCTTCGGACCTTAGCCACGGACCCGCCATTTCTTTGTTTCTACGTTCTTTGTGATTATTCTATACGGCAGGCACTATCCTTTCAATTCGAATATTAGTGTAAATTGCCATTATTGAGAAATTTCTATTTTGTACAAACCAGTTTGGTGTTTCAGTTTAAGCCCTGCGAGGCAATTGTGTGCATCAACACGCGCACCAGAGGGTGCTTTTTCGTTTTCCATTTTTGTATTTTTGTTTGCTCTTCTTTATTAATAGTAAAATTGATTCTTAGCAATCTATAAGCTTTGTCTCACTATATCTCCTAGAGACACTTGGTGAGCCTCGTGCTGCCGTTTCCTACAGTCTTAACTATTTTCAGCATAGGCTTTCTCTTTCCTGAGTACCTGGAGATTGGCAACCCTAACGGTGTTGTCAGATAAACCCAGCCTTGAAAGCGTTTTTCTGGTCACTCGGATCTTGATGTGCTGGAGAGGCAGAACAGGAGTAATATGAAGCCTGCTGATGCTGAACATGCTTGTAGAGCTGCGGGGAACCCTCGGCCCAGACAACAGGAGTCTTTCCCACTCTTACCGGATCTGGGTTGCAGAAAGAACTTTACCTGACCCCTTGTGACCTTGGAGAGGAAGACCCTTGCATCATTTGCCAGGCTCTTAAGAGTTTGTTCCAGTTACTGTTGGCTGGGAAGCTTGGTGACCATCACCATGGGGACTCCAAGGCCAACTTGTAGAAAGCCTTTTGTTTTCCCGAGGCTTTTATGGAACTGAAAAGCTGCCTGAAAATAAGCTTTGATATTCATCGTGCGGAGAGAAAGTTATACTGCAGATTCAGATACCTTTTCCACTCTAGGGGGCTGTTGAGAAAAGGCAGCACCATGAATGAATAATTTCTGTATTTACAGCAGGAACCCAGTGCTGTGCATATGTGTGTATACACACAGAGAGACACACCTGCCCCATGAACTAGAACAGAATGCAGTGTGGAGAGAGGGTGCTGGCAGCAGAGAGTCAATGGGTATAGTGGTAAGGGTCCCACTAGGATCTGGGAGACCCAGGCTTGAATCCTTGCTCAGCTGTGGAAGCTTTCTAGGTGATATTGGGCCAGTCACACATTCTCAGCCCGATCTACCTCTCAGGGTTGTCGTGAGAATAAAAACAAGGAGAGCAGAACAATGTGAGCTGCCTTGGGTCCCCCTTGGCTAGAAACACAGGGTATAAATGAAATAACTGAATGGAGAGCAGCGGACAGATGTAGCTGTCAGGTGGCCAATTCTGACAGTTTCAACAGAGAAGCAAACTGCCTGCCCCTATCTTTCCTTCAGCCCAGGAAAAACCCTGTGATGGGTGTGAGATTTCCTTCTGCCGGCCTTGAGACCTGAGTGGACAGGGAGAAGCTTTTCTCCCTCTTTCATAATACCAGAATGCGGAGTCATCTGCTGAAGCTGGAGGGTGAGACGTTCAAAACAGATAAAAGGAAGTAGTTCTTCATGCGAAACATAGTTAAATTGTGGAACTCCCTGCCCCAGGATGTGGGGATGGCTGCTAACTTGGAAGGCTTGAAGAGGGGAGTGGACATGTTCATGGAGGAGAGGGCTATCCATGGCTACTAGTAGAAATGGGTACTAGTCATGATGCATACCTGTTCTCTCCAGGATCAGAGGAGCATGCCTATTATATGAGGTGCTGTGGAACACAGGCGGGATAATGCTGCTGCAGTCGTCTTCCTTGTGGGCTTCCTAGAGGCACCTGGTTGGCCACTGTGTGAACAGGCTGCTGGACTTGATGGGCCTTGACCTGATCCAGCATGGCCTTTCTTATGTTCTTATTATCCCAAGGAAAAAAACCCCAGAGCTGTGGGTGAGCTTGCTTTCCTCCTCTCCCTCAATTGTTTGAATCTGGATCCACTGCGTCATCTGTAGTGACTCGGTACTGTGCCCTCTGATTTCTTGCAACGTTTGGAGTGCCTCCTTGGGACCCTCACCCATTGGGTAAAGCACTCTCAAGGGAAACGGGGCCCACAACAAATAATCTCGCTGCCCTGCTTCTTCCCACAAGTCCTAACGTATTTGTCTTTCAGATGAAAATAACTGTATGTGTATGTCAGTCACTTGCTTCCATGCCTTGGAAATTGCAGACTAGCCCTAGTGTTGTACGATGTGATGACTAGTTATTTTGCATTTTTATTGATTTACATATGTTGAAGTCTAGAGGCTTTTGTTATTGTGGTGGTGGTTCCTGTAACTTAACTCCCCCCCCCACCGCTAGGGTTGCCAGCATTTGGTTGGAAACTATCTGGAAAGTTTTGGGGAGGGGAGGGCGGGTTTTGGGGAGGGGAGGAACTTCAATGCCATAGAGTCCAATTGCCAAAGTGGCCCTTTTCTCCAGGGGAACTGATCTCTATTGACTGGAGATCAGTTGTAATAGCAGGAGATCTCTAGCTAGTACCTGGAGGTTGGCAACCTTGCCCCCTGCTCATGGGGGATTAGAAATGAATATGAGGCAAACTGTCTAAAGAGGTGATCGAATTGACTTGGGGGGGGTGTGCATCCAGTACTGGTGCACCTGTGCTTTTCTGCAGGATTTGTGTCTAAACTTTGTTTCCTGATAAGATTTGAACATAGATCTCCCATGGCAAAGAGGCTGGACAAGCATTTGTTAGAGATGCTCTAGTCTAGGCTGATCCTGCATTAAGCAGGAGGTTGGACTAGATGGCCTGTGTGGCCCCTTCCAACTCTGTGATTCTATGATAATATCTATCAGACCACGGCAACTACTAAATCATAGTTTTTAATGGAATCCTGTCGCAAGGCTGTTGAATGTTTAGGTTGCTTGCTCCATTCCCCAATGACAAAAGCAGATTGTTTTCTATCGGCCTTGCTCAGGGATTTAAAAAAAATATGCTGTAGGGCAGGGATTTTCAAAATTTGGTCTGGAGAGACCCGGTGTATTTTGGAAGCATACTGGGTGTTCTTTGAGAACTGTAGTGGTAGATCCGTTTCCCTGAAGGTTGGTTCGCTCTCCATTTCTCTTGCAGGGGGTGTGTTAAGTGGCTCATTCCCTTTATACCAAGTAACGGAGAGACTCAACAGGGCTGCTCAGAGCCCTTCACGAACTGTATGCGAATGCTCCCCAGAGACCTCAGGAGTGCGTGGGGCTCTTTGGCAGGGGGATGACTGTAGAAAGGGTTCCCCAAGTGTAGAAAGTCTAAAAAACACCAATAAAGGACTATCAGTGCCATTCTAAGGTGAGCTGCGCCTTTCTACGTCCGTCGAAGTCAGCTTTGCTCAGGATTGCTCAGCAAGTCTTACAGTGTGTTCCTAAAGAGAGTTACTCCAGTCTAAACCAATGGGCTTAGAATGGAGTAACTCTCTTTAGGATTGCACTGTTATTGTCCAGACATAAGGTGTGGGATTCAGAGGGTAGATTCATTACACTCTTGCAAAGGTATTTTACTGTTGTGGCTTCCGTTGCTTTTAGTGATTCTTTTCAATATGACTTTTGACATTTGTGTGTTATCTTGCATGCCAGAAAGACAACAGAATTTTTATAAGTAAATACCAAGCAGCCCTTCCTCTGCTGTCATGAGACTCTGGCTAGTCGACTCTTATTCCTGCCTGCAGCTGCTTAGGGGAAGAAGAAGAAGAAGTTGATTTTTATATGTTGGCTTTCTCTACCATTAAGGAGTCTCAAACAGGCTTACAATCACCTTCCCTTCCTCTCCCCACAACAGACTCCTTGTGAGTAGGGTTGCCAGCCTCCAGGTGGTGGCTGGAGATTTCCTGCTATTACCTCCAAGCGACAGAGATCAGTTCCCCTGGAGAAAATGGCCGCTTTGGCAATTGGACTCTATTGCATTGAAGACCCTCCCCTCTCAAAACCCAACCCTCATCAGGCTCCACCCCCAAAATCTCCAGATATTTCCCAACCTGGAGCCAGCATCCCTACTTGTGAGGTAGGTGAGGCTGAGAGGGCTCGAAGAGAACTTTGACTAGGCCAAGGTCATTTAGCTGGCTTCATATGGAGGAGTGGGGAAGCCACGGGGGGTTGTCAGGTCCCTCTTTGCCACCGGTGGGAAGTTTTTGGGGTGAAGCTTGAGGAGGGCGTGGTTTGGAGGGGAGGGACTTCAATGCCATAGAGTCCAATTGCCAAAGTGGCCATTTTCTCCAGGTGAACTGATCTCTATAGGCTGGAGAGCAGTTGTAATAGCAGGAGATCTCCAGTTAGTACCTGGAGGGTTGGCAACCCTGCTGGGAGTCCAGAACTGTTACCGGTTTCAGTTGGAGGAGAACTGTGAGTGCCTCCTGGACACACTAGATGTTATCAGATTCGGTTCTTCCAGGCTGCCAGCATCCCATAGAAATTGGGATGGGGATTTCAGCTAGTGGGCCATGACCCACGAATGGATTATATTTCAACCGAAGAAGGGAGAAGGATAGATGTGGTATGCCGGAGGCCTCCCCTCCCCTTTATTTTTTAATTGCATTTTCAATTCCATTTTTATTACTGGAGAAAAGGGGGCCTCACGCTGGAGTTTGTGGTTAGAGGTGGTTTCTGAGTCTGAAAAAGTTCAAGATTATTGTCTTAATGTGGGCCTAATCCTCCGGATACCCATATTTCACCCTGACTTCCTCTGTTCTACTGCGTTAACCACATTTTCCCTTTTTTCATAGTTTTTTTTCCCCTTGACTTCTTTCAAATGTTTGGTCATTGTTCTTGCTTCCTTTGCGGTGTTGTCTGATGCCCTTTGTAGTCGAACTATCATTCTCTGCACCTGTTCTGTCATCAGTGTTTTTCTTTTCTATTCCTGATTGATGGCGCGAGACGGCATTGTTCCTTCTCCCTAATCTCCGGCTAAACAGATTTCAGTCGTCAATAATAGGATAATAATAGTCACGTTTGTTTCCACTGGTAATATTAATTTCATCATTTCGCGATAAAGCTAGTAAGAACAACAGATTGTCCAACCAGCTGCTGCTGTGTGTACATAAACAACCCAATCCATGTAGGAACATATCTGTCATGCTCCTAGCCAAGGGAGGAATCTGGTGCTCCAAAGGATGCTGCGTGTGTGACTATTCTCTTGATCCAGCTCCTGGGCCTTCCGCTGTGTATCTTTCTTGAATGCATCAACTGTTTTATACTGAGTCCGATCATGGGTCTAGCAAGGACAGTTTTGTATGCCACTCCCCCAAGTTACAAACTTGCTCCTTTAGGGGACTGCAACCCCATCCAGGACAGGAGACATCCCAATTCCTGGGTCGGATTTTCCCTCCACCAGTGGCACTTAAGTTTTGTTGGGATTAGGTTTCAGCCAGCGTGGTGTAGTGGTTAAGAGTGGTGGTTTGGAGTGGTGGACTCTGATCTGGAGAACCAGGTTTGATTCTTCGCTCCTCCACATGAGCAGCAGACGCTAATCTGGAGAACCGGGTTTGTTTTCCCACTCCTACACATGAAGTCAGCTGGGTGACCTTGGGCTAGTCACACTCTCTCATCCTCACCTACCTCACAGGGTGTCTGTAGTGGGGAGGGGAAGGGAAGGTGATCGTAAACTGATTTGATTCTTCCTTATGTGGTAGACAAAGTTGGCATATAAAAACCAACTCTTCTTCTTCATCATCCATCTCAAAACGTCTTCCAGGCACCTGTTCACAGTACCCCTGGGATCTGCTGGAAGTGCGAGCATCAGCTGCGTATTCGTGGCCGCTCAGCCCAAATCCGGTGGCTTTGTGTAGATGTTAAAAAGCACGGTGGACAAGATAGAACCTTTGAAGTGTCAAAAGAGTTTCTGTCTAGACATCAGGAAGAACTTTCTAAAAGTTAGAGTGGTTCCTCAGTAGAACAGGCTTCCTCGGGAGGGGGCGAGCTCTCCTTCCCTGGAGGTTTTTAAGAAGAGGCTAGATGGACACCTGTCAGCAATGCAGATTCTATTACCTTAGGCAAATCATGAGAGGGAGGGCATCCTGGCCATCTTCTGGGCATGGAGTAGGGGTCACTGGGGGTGTGGTGGGGGTGAGGTAGTTGTGAATTTCCTGCGTTGTGCAGGGGGTTAGACTAGATGACCCTGGTGGCCCCTTCTAACTCTATGATTCTATGAATCTATGATTCTAAGTGTCATGTTCTTATGCTACCTTCACTATAGGAAGGCTCTTCTTGTGTGGTCTCCCCTTCTGCCCCAAGAGAAAGTCGGCATCTGTCACAACGGCTCTTTCTGTAAACACGTAATCCAGCATGCGCGTGCACAGACGCATAAACTAGTTAAATATTTATGCTTCAGGGCTGATCTCATGGCTGGTCTCTGAACGAAGGAGCCCCTAGTTTGTGATGCTGGCTATCGCTCTGTCTCTCTTTTTGCTGAAGAATCTTTTAAAACCTATAATTCAATACCCTGTTAATCATAATTCTGCAACCAGATTTCAATCTTATTGAGTTTATTTTGTGGCTGTGAGGCTCCCCCCACCCCTGAGAGAACCTCCCTTCTGTCTGCCATCCCATTACCAATGAGGACAACTGGCCCACTGGGTCGGAATTGGGAAGGAGAGGGGGTTCCAGCATCTGGGTCCTCTTCCTTCCCCTGACTAACTTACTGTTTCTGTATCACTGTCCTCTGAGCTCAGTCTGTGGCTTCCTCCCTGGCCAGGTGTGGTGCCTTCCCTTTTATAGGATTCCCTGGCCCCACCCCCACCTGGCCCATCCATAATTTCCGCCCACCTGTTCCCCCCCAGGAGACTATAAAAGGAAAGGGAAGCCTTTCTAGCCTCTTCCCCCCCCCCCCACCGCTGCTGGTCCTATTGTTGCCAACCTCCAGGTAATCTGGAGAAAATATGCACAAGTACTACAGGGATAATTATGGAAGTATAGTACTAAGCTCAAACAAAAAGATACAATAATACTCAAGCAAACTATGCAAACATATATTGTGAAAGACGTGTAACATCTACAAACAAGTGAAAACAACTATAAATATATATACAAGTGAGATCAAAGTAGGAAGTCTTTTTTTCTTTTTTCAAGGTAAGACATTCAAAAAAGAAAAAGACTTTCTACTTTGATCTCATTTGTATACATATTTATAGTTGTTACTTGTATATATATACTTGTATATATATTTATAGTTGTTTTCACTTGTTTGTAGATGTTACACGTCTTACACGTCTTTCACAATATATGTTTGCATAGTTTGCTTGAGTATTATTGTATCTTTTTGTTTGAGCTTAGTACTATACTTCCATAATAAACCTCCAGGTAATAGCTGGAGATCTCCCGCTGTTACAACTGATCTCCAGCTGATAGAGATCAGTTCCCCTGGAGAAAATGGCTGCTTCAGCCATTGGACTCTAGGGCATTGAAGTCCCTCCCTCCCCAAACCCCGCCCTCCTCAGGCTCCACCCCTAAAATCTCCAGGTATTTCCTATCCTGGAGCTGACAACCCTATGGGCAACCAATGGTTTTGAGGATGGTTCTCTGTTGCCCTGTTTGAGGGCAACAAACCCTCACATTCTAATCATTGATGTAACCAGATGACTGAGGTTTCAGGAAATGTGTGACTTGGAAGCTTGCTTTACTATGACCTGGGTGGCCTCGGCTAACCCAGCCTCGTCAGATCTTGGAAGCTGAGCAGCATCGACCTTGGTTAATACTTGGATGGGAGACCACCAATGAAATCCAGGGTGCTATGAAGAGGCAGGCAACGGCAAACCACCTCTGTTTGTCTCTTGCCTTGAAAACCTTACAGGGTCTCTATACGTCAGTGGACGGTCTCCAACTTTTGTGTCCACTCTGGCTTGCCGAGGCTGGTAAGTAGGGACACCTGAGTCTTGCAAGACCAGCTGGCTAGCCCATTCTGGATTGATCTGCTTAGGTATTGATGCCAAGAAGCTCATGAACGTGAGAGTTTATTTTGGGCTCTCTATACATACAAGGATACTAAGCAAGATCACTTGAATGTGAAGTGGCCAGAATTTTTCAGAAGCAAATGTTGGTAGCCACTGGGCAGAGCATGGAAAATCCATGTTGTTTTGGCAACTCTCATAACTCTGTATATAGTTTCAGAAGGTAGCTGTGCTGGTCTGTAGTAGAAAGCTAGATTCAAATGAATTCAATTTTAGGAAGTAGCATATGCTTAAAAATCAGTTGTGTTCAATTCAGATTTCTTGTAAACAAGGTTAATTTTAAAAGAGGTGGTGAAATCTAACAGGAAAATCCAATGCCAGTTTTAAAATCCATTGAGAAAATCGGGTTTTTTTAATCTACCCTATTTGTTTGTAAATGTTGATGAATTCAGGGTGTTAATGTAGCATTTTACTGAGGTCCTTTCTTTATAATCCACCTTTCTCATTGAGACTCAGGGCAGAAAATGCAGGGCAAGACAATCTTAATCAACAGGAATGGGACAGCTGGTAAAGAACTGTGATTGACAGGGATCTCTTTCTTTTTGTATTTCATGCTTCCAATCCAGAAATAACCCTGTCTTGAACATGGGCCTGGAATCTGCAATCCTACGCATCTATTATAAAACTGCTCCCCTTTGAAAACAAATATCAGAGACACTGAAGTGTACATCCCTGAAAGCATCGACCTAATGGATGCAAAATTTAGTGGGTCTGATGAATAGGGCTGTTGAACCCCCACTGGGAGCAAGGGATCCCCTACTCCCAGGTCCCCTTGCCCACCTCCACTTGGAGCAGTGGCAGGATTTTTAAAGTGTGGAGTAGTGGTTAAAAGTGGTGGTTTGGAGCGGTCAGCTCTGATCTGGAGAACCAGGTTTGATTCTCTACTCCTCCACGTGAGCGGTGGACACTAATCTGGTGAACCGGGTTTGATTCCCCACTCCTCCACATGAAGCCAGCTGGGTGATCTTGGGCTAGTCTCAGCTCTCTCAGCCCCACCTACCTCACAGGGTGTCTGTTGTGGGGTGGGGAAGGGAAAGTGATCGTAAGCCAGTTTGATTCTTCCTTAAGTAGGAGAGAAAGTCGGCATATAAAAACCAACTCTTCTTCTTCTTCTTGAAAGTTCTTGCTGGAAGTGACAAAGGTAGCTCTAGGAATCGCTGGAAAAATCTATGGTTTTACCACAGAGTTTCCACCAATTGCTAGAGCTACCTTTTGTCATTTCTGGTAAGAACTTCTATTAAGTACATGAGGCACTGCCTGGCACCCCGCTGGTGAAGTGAATACCGCCTCATAAAAGTTGATGCTGGAATACACGCTATTAGTCTTTGAGGTTGCCCCGGGCTCCTGTCTTATTTTAAGGATGCCGGATCTCTGCTATTCACTTACTGAACTGTTTTTCCTTCAGTGACTCCTGCTCAAGCCTCTCTCTCTTGTTTTCCTTTCTAGGTAAAGGCAGTTCAAGCATCTCATCAGACGTGAGTTCAAGTACAGATCACACACCGACCAAAACGCAGAAGAATGCGGCCACCAGTGAAGGTAGGTGGATGCTTTTGCTCAAGTGTTTCTGTGTTGATCCACTGTGGAGGTGTGGCCTTTCCCCCCTTCCTTTGGTCTAAAAATAAATGAGCAAACAGAAAACAACATTCTTCCTCCTTCCACTTCCTATGTGTTGCCTTTTAACTTGTGGAAGTGGTGGTGTATATGTGTGTGTAGAGGTGCGGCTTATATTACAGTGGCAGAAAACATAACTTTCAGGAACTTTCCGAAAGGAATTCTTCCAACACCTTTTATCCTGGCACTTCATTCTTTCTGAATCTTAAATTTAATGTGACCGGGCTGGACTTTTATTTCCAAGGCTAATAATGGAATTGCCCCTGAAAGCTGATCTACAACTAAACTGGAATATACTGTGTTTCCTGCTGCTTAGAGGTTTGTGCCAAGAATGCTCAAATGCGTAAAGCTAGACTTATGGTTCAGTGGTATTGGAAAATGAGGCTGACGGATCTCACCTGGAGGTAGGGGGAAATGAGTCTGTTTGGAATGTGGATTTTTTGGCGCAGAGGTGTTGGATGGGTGGGGGAGCAGAGGTGTTGAGCGTCTGTCTTAAAGCATGCTTTGAAGCCTGACCACTTTATGGAGGCATCTTTGCAAGAGGGGGCTGAATCCTTTTCTCCAGCCTTTCTGCACCGCTAGCAGCATAACTTTGATCTGCGTACACACGGTGATGCAAGCGGACAATGGAGTCTGAAGCATTTACACCCTCCTAAGCCCCCTGACTTTGGTGGACAAAGAAGGGTGTAACTCTGCTTAGGATTGTACTGTAGGTATTCAGGCTTCCGGTGAGGAAAGTAGGATGCAGGGGTTAGACATAGAATCATAGAGTTGGAAGGGACCACTGGGGTCATCTAGTCCAACTCCCTGCACAATGCAGGAAATTCGCAACTACCTCCTCCCCCACACCCCCAGTGATCCCTACTCCCTGCCCAGAAGATGGTCAAGATGCCCTCCCTCTCATGATCTGCTTAAGGACATAGAATCAGCATTGCTGACAGATGGCCATCTAACCTCTTCTTAAAAACCTCCAGGGAAGGAGAGCTTACCACCTCCCGAGGAAGCCTGTTCCACTGAAGAACCGCTCTAACTGTTAGGAAATTCTTCCTCATGTTTAGACGGAAACTCTTTTGATTTAATTTTAACCCGTTGGTTCTGGTCCGACCTTGTGGGGCAACAGAAAACAACTTGGCACCATCCTCCATATGACAGCCCTTCAAGTACTTGAAGATGGTTATCATATCCCCTCTCAGTCTTCTCCTCCTCAGGCTAAACATACCCAGCTCCTTCAACCTTTCCTTATAGGACTTGGTCTCCAGACCCCTCACCATCCTCTGGACATGTTCCAGCTTGTCTACATCCTTCTTAAATTGCAGTGCCCAAAACTGAACACAGTACTCTAGGTGAGGTCTAACCACAGCAGAGTAAAGCAATACCATCACTTTGCAAAGTCAGGGTCACTTCTGTTGATGCAGCCCAAGATTGCTTGACCCAGCAGCCAGTGCATTAATTCTAGAGACTTTGTGGAAGACAGAAGTGGGCACTAGGAGACGCATTGCCAGGCACCCTGGTGCCCTCGGGCGACGTGATGGGGATGGCTGCTCCAAACCACAGTTTTTGGTTTTGTGTGGCTTGTTTTATCATTGATTTAAAACAGCACAGCAAATACAAGAACCAAGCATACACAATGAAAGAGACAAAAAGAATAAACAGAGAAAAATTAACAGGTGCCTCCTGGATAATTATTTTTTTATCAAAAACACTATTCCATTGACAACTATCATTTGTCGGACTGGGAGCAAAGCGCCAAAACTGCCCCTGCAGTATCTGTAGATATACATATAGTTGAACATTAATTGTGAAATTACACATCTTTGCAATTATTTGGTATATTTATGATGAGTCTACAGCAGCTTTTGTGGACACCCTAAAAAAACAAAAAACAAAAACTACTTAAACTACATGAGCAAATCATCAAGTGGAATGTGTACTTTCAAAAAAAATATTTATAATTGTTGGTTTTAACTGGTTTGATTGGCAGATTATTTTGATTTTTTTTTTTTGTCTCAAGGAATTAAACTGAGTCAAGGTTATCTTTTGTTTCTTAAGTGGTTTGAGAATTTAAAAGCAAACCGTGCGGTTTGAGTAAACATACATCTGGCAGCTGTCTGGGTCTGGCGCTTTATCTTTAAGCTCATTGTCTCTGCGGATTTTTAAAGAGCGCTCGGACCTCCACACAGACAAACCGCTTAATCGGTGAAGATGATCCCGGACTTGAAGCTCAAGGCTGAAAATTCCAGGAAAACCGGGAAAATGCTAAATGGATACAAATTTGTCTCTGCAGTTTTCTTTCCTTGATACTGAAGCAGTGTCCGGTTTGCAAAAATTGGCTTTAGCTTTTGATAAAGGCCCACTTGATACATTAATTTTTTAAAAAGTGTTTGCCTAAACGTTAACTCTCCCTTTGGTAGAAGATCAGAGCAATTTAAGATTGTGTTTGTTGTTTGTATGTGTGTACAGACGTGTTGCCACTCGGCAGACACTTGATTCTGGGGTTCTGCAATGTAAATCTTACTGGTTATTCCCCATTGCGTACCTTCTAACCTTTAACTGATTAAAATGGGAGCATTCCTACTCTTACACAATGAGTGTTTCCTGGAGACCCCTTCGCACTCTTGTGTGCTGATGAAGGCTCTGTCTGTATACAAACTGCCATAGCCTGTCTTCTTTTAAAGATACAGATGTTTTAAAAATTGTCTGGCAAGCCCTGACCTGGATGGCTCAGGCTTGTCAGATCTCAAAAGCTAAGCAGGGTCAGCCCTGGTTAGTACTTGGATGGGAGACCACCAAGGAAGTCCAGGGTCATTATGCTGAGGCAGGCAATGGCAAACCACCTCTGTTAGTCTCTTGCCTTGAAAACCCTACTGGGTCACTATAAGTCGGCTACAACTTGATGGCACTTTACAGACACATTCTATCACAGTTAAATCCAGATTTCAACAGCAGCTTCCACGTGTGAAGAACGGCAGCCTGCTCATTGCATGGTGCCTAGCGGTGCAACTCTGAATAAATGTACACCCCTTCCAAGCCCATTGAATTCAATGGGCTTAGAAGGATGCGACTCTTCAAGTTGCACTGTGAATGTCCATGTGCGTGCATTGAGAGCCAGCGTGGTGTAGTGGTTAGGAGTGGTGGACTGTAATCTGGAGAACCGAGTTTGATTCCCCACTCCTCCACATGAGCAGCAGACCCTTAATCTGGGGAACCAGGTTGGTTTCCCCACTCCTCCACATGAGCGGTGGATTCTAATAGGGAGAACCGGGTTGGTTTCCCCCACTACTCCACATGAAGCTAGCTGGGTGACCTTGGGCTAGTCACGGCTCTCATAGAGTTCTCTCATCCCCACCTACCTCACAGGGTGTCTGTTGCGGGGAGAGGAAGGGAAGGTGATCGTAAGCTGGTTTGATTCTTCCTTAAGTGGTAGACAAAGTTGGCATATAAAAACCAACTCTTTTTCTTCTTCGCATGTGCACTGGAGGGAAAATGCATGCATCCTAAGGTAGTTACGGAGATCCTGGGGAGGGAGCCGAAACCTGAAGACCCCAGACCTCCAGGGCATGCGTTTTAACAAGATATCTCCCAAAGGCAAAAACAGGGAAGGCAACTTTCAAGGACGGGTAACACAGTACATACGGGCCATTATTGGTTCTAGAGCATTTTGTGTGCGTGCATCCTTGTTCCTAGTTGACAGTGGGACCAAACTGAATTGGAGCCTCAGCGTTTGACATTAAGAAGAAAACATGTCCCTGAATTGTTGTGTAGCTCTGAACAAAGATTGAGAAATTTCTTTGGCTTCATATTTCTTTTGTAGTTTTCAAAGTTCTCCAAAGTGCCATCACGTCACTGAGGAGGTGATCATGGCGGTGTAGCGTTGAGTGTGCTGTTGACCCCAAACCCCAGAGCAAAGGTGTTTATTTGAACACCCATCATGCCATTAGTTAGTATTTTCTTGTTGTGGTGCATCTGATTCTCACAAGGAGAATTGCTGGTGCCTGTAATCTTGTTGGGAGAATTATGCTTTTCTTTATTTCTGCAGTTTTCAAAGAATGTTCCTTGAGATAGCGTGTTGACAGGATAAGAAGCATAGGAATGGTTCAATCACCGCTGAGCCCTCTGTGGTAAAGATGGCGCTTAGCCAAACTGCTTGTAGTATAAAGTTGGCTCATCCTCCCTCCCTCCTTCCTTTGGGAGAGACAGGGCATCAATTTTAAAGCTACAGACATCAACCATCTCGGACCCAGGAACAACAGGTCACATAACCCTGCAACATTAGATGCAGTATGGATTTTATAAGAGCCAAGATAGGCCTGAAATGGGAATATCCGTGAACAGATCTTCCTAGGTTTTTTAAAGAGCAAGAGAACCTTCAGTGGGGCTCAGCCACAGGGTCCCAGATATGTCATGGAGGGGAAGGTTAACAGGACTCTTCTATGCAGTTTTTCTGACTGAAACTTTCTGCCCTCACTGCTATTCGTCCTAGAAGGGAAAAAAGACAGGATCCTCTCTTTGTCTTTTTTTTCTTTCTATATTCTTGTTAATTGGCAGGACTTACTTTTTTTTTCTTTTTTTTTAGAGGACAGGAAATTGCAAAGCCCATGTGGAAGGCAAAGGGGATGAGGAGGCCAAGGAAATAAACAGGGAGGGAAAATATACACGATAAATTGTTTATATAATATAAATTCAATTATATATAATATAAATTCATTTTAATTATATATATATATATATATATATATATATATATATAATATAAAAAAATTCTTTAAAATTTATACACACACACACACACACACAGTGAGGAAAAAAAGTATTTGATCCCCTGATGAATTTGCCCGTTTGCCCTCTGACGAAGAAATGACCAGTCCATAATTTTAATGGTAGGTTTATTGTAGCTATGAGAGACAGAGTAACAACAGGAAAACCCCCAGAAACCCAGAAGACAAAAGTCAGAGATTGATGTGCATTATAATGAGTGAAATAAGTATTTGATCCCTTTGCAAAAGATGACTTAGTACTTGGTGGCAAAACCCTAGTTGGCAATTACAGAGGTCAGACGTTTCTTGTAGGTGGCCACCAGGTTTGCACACATCTCAGGAGGTGTTTTGTCCCACTCCTCTTTGCAGATCCTCTCCAAGTCAGTAAGATTTCGAGGCTGATGTGTAGCTACTCGAACCTTCAGCTCCCTCACCAGATTTTCAATGGGATTAAGGTCTGGAGACTGGCTAGGGCCAGGCCACTCCAGGACCTTAATGTGCTTCTTCTTGAGCCACTCCTTTGTTGCCTTGGCCGTGTGTTTTGGGTCATTGTTATGCTGGAATACCCATCCTCGACCCATTTTCAATGCCCTGGCTGAGGGAAGGAGGTGCTCACCCAAGATTTGATGATACATGGACCCGTCCATCGTCCCTTCAATGCGGTGAAGGTGTCCTGTCCCCTTAGCAGAAAAACACCCCCAAAGCATAATATGTCCCCCTCCGTGTTTGACGGTGGGGATGGTGTTCTTGGGGTCGTAGGCAGCATTCCTCCTCCTCCAAACATGGCGAGTTGAGTTGATGCCAAAGAGCTCGATTTTGGTCTCATCTGACCACAACACTTTCACCCAGTTCTCCTCTGGGTCATTCAGACGTGCATTGGCAAACTGCAGACGGGCCTGTACATGTGCTGTTTTGAGCAAGGGGACCTTGCGGGCTCTGCAAGATCTCAGTCCTTCACGGCGTAGTATGTTACCAACTGTTTTCATGGTGACTATGGTCCCAGCTGCCCTGAGATCATTGACAAGTTCCCCCCGTGTAGTTCTGGGCTGCTTCATCACCGTTCTCATGATCATTGCAACTCCACGAGATGAGATCTTGCATGGAGTCCCAGACCGAGGGAGGTTGACAGTTAGGGTTAGGGTTGTCACCTTCTCACCAAGCTGCTTGGCAATAGTCTTGTAGCCCAGTCCAGCCTTGTGCAGGTCTACAATCTTGTCCCTGACATCCTTGGACAGCTCTTTGGTCTTGGTCATGGTGGCTAGTTTGGAATCTGATGGATTGATTGCTTCTGTCGACAACAGAACCCTAACCCTAAACCTAACCTGGCTGGTTGATAGGGGGTCAAATACTTATTTCACTCATTATAATTCACATCAATCTCTGACTTTTGTCTTCTGGGTTTCTGGGGGTTTTCCTGTTGTTATTCTGTCTCTCACAGCTACAATAAAACTACCATTAAAATTATGGACTGGTCATTTCTTCATCAGAGGGCAAACGAGCAAATTCAGGAGGTGATCAAATACTTTTTTCCCTCACTGTATGTATGTATGTGTGATTGTTTGTTTGTTTGTTTGTTTGTTTGTTTGTTTCCAGGATCTGTTCATCAGGCAGAAGTCAGTTTGTGTTAATCTCCACTCAAGATAATGGTGGAGAACAAGCCGTTTCTTTATGGAGGAAAAGAAAATGTGTAGGAACTTCTTTTCAGGCTTCCGTATTGTTTGAGATGCCGGCAGCTCACTGGACTAGAGTAATTTCCTTCTTTGCCAGAAGTTTCAGATTTATTCTGCCTGCACCATATGCTGTATTTGGCTTGTTCTTTCCACATTATATTAGTAACTTGTGAAATTAGTGTGGCTTCTCCCAGGAGCTCAGGACATAGTTTCCCTCCTCCCAATTGTATTCTTGCAACAAGTTGGTGAGATAAGATCATCTACTGACCTACATAACTGAATACAGATTTGAACCATGGCCTGATCTAGCACTCTGACTACTATATCGCACTAGCTACTATGTGACTTAGCATCCAGTGTTTTCTTTTTCTTTTCTTTTTTTTAAAAAACTTGCTTCTTAGAACACAGAATTCTCCTAAAGTTATAATTTGGAATCTGCACTAGTTTTTTTTTTAATTTCCTTTTTATTTTTGTACTTTTTACACCCATTCAGCCTAATTATTATATACTGATGGTGTTTGAACTGGCAGTAACTGACCAGGAAAAGGGGGCGAAAATACTATTCTGGTAATGTGAAAAATATACAGTAGTCTATTAAGTGTGCAACAGCATTATGTCTTTAAAAAAAGGTACATATCTTAATTATCACCTGATCCTTCAGTGAGTTGCAATTTTTTTGCTGATGGAGGGTCTTGCCTCAGTGTTTATGGCTGCTGACTGTAAAAAAAAATGCAATATCTGCAAAGCGCAATAGAGCAAAGCACAATAAAAATGAGGTATGCCTGTATCTGCTAACACCCGCCCCCTCTTCGCAGGCAGGGATTTGCTAGGATGCCTGGAGGGCAGAACTAGGGGCTGTCTGTCAGTGCATACAGAAGGAAAATAGCCCTTTTGTGTTTGTCCTGGACCTTCTCAAGGAAGTGGGGAAGCCATCGGTGCCTAAATATTATGAACTGTCTCTTGTTGAATTCAGGGGAGATCAGTTGATTAGGCTGTGAAAGTGGCCAATGAGACACACCTCTTGCATCTCTCTCACAGCTTAATGTAACGTTCAAGTTGGTACCCATTGTGTGCAGACACTAGCTATGCTTTTCATTTTGTTTTGGAATGCATTTGTGATGGCTTGCTTCTTGAACTTGATACCTGATGAACTGAGGGATAGATAATGGATCCTGCGTCTTCGTCCTTAAAAGGAGGAAGTTGGCTGATGAGCAAACCAGATCTCCCTTGTTGAGCCAGGATGGCCAGATAGTCCAGACTTGTGGTGTCTTTTCTGTGGAGAATTCTTTCATTTTCCCAAATACCTTTTAGACAGCAAGTAAAAGAAGTATAATTGGTTTTGCGGTGAAGAGAGAAGCCAAAGTTCCTGGTTGAAATGAGGTCTGGAATCTGCTTTTTGGTAGGTCACTTTTTGTACACTCTTTCCTACGTTTTTCATATATCTCCTCTTGATCAGTCCCATGTTGGAACTCTGGGAGCTCATTTCGAGGTGTGTAATGGAAGTTAACTTTTTGTCTCTGGAAAATTCTAGATCTGATTAAAGTCACCAGTTAAATGTCATTCAAACCCTACAAATTCTGCAAGAAGGAAGGAAGGAAGAAAAGAAAGTCTCTTGCGATGCATTGCTCGACAGTTACTTTGTAAACACCATACCAAGCTGTGGGGTCTATTCAGAAAATCTCTTCCCACCTCCCTATTGCTCACCATGTGTTGAATGTACCATACGAACCGGGAGAACTCTGTAGCTTGTATCCTACCACTCTGCTCAGCCAAGTTTGAAGCTTCCTTTGGACACAATGAGCCTTCTTCCAGTGGAACTGGTTTCAGTTAGAGATAGGGTCACCAGCTCTAGGTTGGGAAATACCTGGCGATTTTGGGGGTGGAGCCTGAGGAGGGCAGGGTTTGGGGAGGGGAGGGACTTCAATGGGGTATAATGCCGTAGAGTCCACCTTCAAAAGCAGCCATTTTCTCCAGGTGAACTGACCTCTGTTGCCTGGAGATCAGTTGTAATCCCAGGAGATCTTCAGTCACCACCTGGAGGTGCAGGGTCCTCGAGTTCGTACATTATATTCTATGTATGTAGATGGAGAAGGGAAGATGTTATGAACCTGAGTGGCATTCTGGTGCTGCTGCATGCTCAGGGTCTATTTTGGGAGTATGAGGTATCATCTGTACTTCCTTAAGCACAAACATCCTGTGGGATGCTCAAGGTATGCCTGGTACTGAACCAAACGTCTACTACTTCTACCCTTTGAAGGGTCTGTCAGAATGTGCTCCACCATTTTTGTTTCTGCGTGAATAAAGCTGGTAGGGATTCAAGAATAGAAGAAGTCAGATTCCGAGTGATCTCTGCTTTGTGGAGTGGCATGCTCACTCTGAGTCAAGTTACTGGTCTATCAAGCCTCTGCCCAGGCTCACAGGCAAGAATCTTCCCAAGTCATATTACTGATGGTCCTTTAAGTGGAGATGACAGGGATTGAACCCAAGACCTTCTGGAGAGGGGCCCTGGCTCAGTGGTAGAGCATCTGCTGAGCATGTACAATGTCCCAGGATCAATCCCCCAGCATTTCCAGTTAAAAGGACCAGGTAGGAGGTGATGTGAAAGACCTCCATGTGAGACTTTGGAAAGCTGCTGCTAGTCTGAGTGGGCAATACTGACCTTGAAGGAGCAAGGGTCTGATTCAGTAGAAGGCAGATTCATGCGTTCGCGTGCAAAAGCAAAGTTGCGGAAGGTGGAGGGCCAACTAACATGACTGTCAGGCTTGTGATGGCAGCTGTAGACTGTTGCAGGAGCTGTTGAAGGATAGTTCAAGGTGAATGAAAGCAGCGTACTATGTGTGTCCAGTCTGAAGCTCCTTACTTCTGGCTGGCTTGTTCAGTAGTCATGTGGTATGTAACCTGGAGACTGTTGGCCTTTGGTGAGTGTAGTTGTTCAATTGCTCTTGGCTTAGTTTAGAGAGCCAGCATGGTGTAGGGGTTAAAAGCAGTGGTTTGGAGTGGTGGACTCTGATCTGGAGAACAGGGTTTGATTCCCCACTCCTCCACATAAGCAGTGGAGGCTAATCTGGTGAACCGGGTTGGTTTCCCCACTCCTCCACATGAAACCAGCTGGGTGACCTTGGGCTAGTCACAGCTCTCTCAGCCTCACTTAACTCACAGGGTGTCTGTTGTGGGGAGAGGAAGGGAAGGTGATTGTAAGCTGGTTTGATCCTTCCTTAAGTGGTAGAGAGAGTTGGCATATAAAAACCAGCTCTTCTGCTTCTGCTTTTTCTTCTGCTTCTGCTTCTTCTGCTTCTGCTTCTTCTGCTTCTGTTTAGGTGCAGCTGCTAAGTTGGAGATTGCTGCCATGTGCGAGACAGTTGTTCCTGTAGCCCTGCTTTATCGGATTAGGCAATGTTCCCAATGTCAAAACCTTTATTGGCATAAACAACATCCGCCAAGAACGTAATTGTACTATTTCACTCAACCTTGTTCACCTGTTCCTGTGTACAGTAACATTCACGAATCCTCATTGCTTGCTGCAAAAACTTGGCTGCATAGTCAACTGTGGCCACATCTTGGGTAGAGGAGGGTGCACATGCTAGCAAGATCTAATGGCAATGTTCTCCATAATGCTCAATGTGGCCATTATGAATCCGGTAACTATATGGGCTGGGTCTGCCAAGAACAACACATGGAGACATATGAGTGGAGCGAAGACAAATGCCTGTCGGCTATGAGAGAATTACATCAATGAGCTGCAAAGAGGACTTGGAAAGGAGGAGGCCTAAGAAGGCAGCAAGCCAAGAGAAGAATGGGGCTAGAAAAGTAGGGTTGATAGAACTAGTAGACCAGGCAGATGTGAGGTAGAGGTGGAAGGCAGAAGGGAAGCAGAGAGAATGGGCAGAGGAGAGCACAGGACACAGGACCAGGTGCTTTAGGTGGAAGTTCATACTGGATGGAAATAACTAACCAGATCTTTGACTGGAGGTCTCTATTGTAATGGAGTTGGAGGATCTTTCCAGTTTCCTCATGGTCCATGGCCATGTGCAGAGCCTGTCAGAAATACAGGTGCCAGCCTCTTGGTGGGACCTGGGGATCCCCCGGAATTACAGCTCATCTCTAGACTACAGAGATCTGTTCCCCTGGAGAAAGTGGTTGCTTTGGAGGGTGGGCTGTATGGCATTGTACACCACTATATCCCTTTCCTCCCCAGGCTCCATCCCCAAATCTCCAGGAGTTTCCCAACCTGGATCTGGCAATGCTGCACCCCCATCCCCTACCGGTGCCCAGCGGGGACCTGGCAACCCTAGCCAGAAGGCAGAAAATTCCCTTAATGCTAGCTGTAAGGGAACTTTCCCTTCCTCTGCATTTTCCAAAAGTCAAAGCCCTTTTTGTTTAATAAGGCAGCTTGGGCTCCATCCATGGAAAATACCAACTGCAGTAAGGTTGGTGGTGATCCTTGTCAGATGAACAAGTCTCTCTCTTACTTTTTAAAAATACACAAAACCCTGCTTTCTTCCCAAAACTTATAAATGACGCTGTTTAAGGCGCTGCACTGTGTCATTTACCTGACAGCTGGGGTTTATCAGTTCTGGGCACCCTAAAGCAAGATACGCGGGAGCTGAAATCCGTGCCACTGTTCTCCATCGACTGACCACGGCGTTCAGCCTCCTGACTGCGGGACGAAGCTTCCCGCGCAGCCTTCTTGTTTGCGCATCACAGTGCTGGCCAATTTGGCTGAAGAAGGCAGACGTGAATACATCCTATTACAGCGAATTCTGCTGCCAAGTTCTAGCCAGCTTCAGCGGTATTGTGGAAAAGTCCCAAGGCAAAATAAAAGAGGAGAAGGAAGCAAGACTAATTTAATCTCCTGAGGACTCCATTCCAGTGTGGCTGCAGGACACGGAGCCGCTTCCTTGGAGATGGTGGCGGTGCTTATTACAAATGCTACCATTATTCACTGTCTGTTAACATGCCCGAGAATGACATAGTTGCAGTCCGGTGTTTTAAAGGAACATATGTAGATAAATTCAGTGAACTAGGGAACGACGGCTTCTGTATTCCAGGCAGAGCTCTGGTCTGTTGACAACGGGGGTTACCGCATTATGTATTCCCAGCGATGTAGTAAGAGTTTGAAAATGTTATTCAAAACATCGCTTTAAAAGGGTTTTTGGATGCCACGGCTTATAAATGGCTGGAAGACGTCTTCACAGCTAAAGGGGCCAAACAATAGGGGTTACCGCACTTGTGTTCCCAGCAATATATTAAGAGTTTGAAAATGTTATAAAAAATACTGTTCACACTTTCTATGTATTCCCAGCGATGTATTAAGAGTTTGAAAACGTTATAAAAAATACTGTTTGCACTTTGTTTGGCCCCTTTAGCTGTGAAGACTCCTTCCAACCATTTATAAGCCGTGGTATCCAAAAAACCCTTTAAAGCGATGTTTCAAACTCTTAATACATCGCTGGGAATACAAAGTGCGGTAACCCCCAAAGTGCGAACAGTATTTTTTTATAACAGTTTCAAACTCTTAATACATCGCTGGGAATACGTAGAAAGTGTGAACAGTATTTTTATAACATTTTCAAACTCTTAATACATCGCTGGGAATACATAATGTGGTAACCCCCAATGATTTGAACATCCGGAAAGATATTTTGCCAGGAACCACTCTAACTCTCAGAAAGTTCTTCCTAATGTCTAGACCAGGGGTCCTCAAACTTTTTAAACAGGGGGCCAGTTCACTGTCCCTCAAACACTGTTGGGGGCCGGACTATAGCTTGAAAAAAATATGAACAAATTCCTATTCACACTGCACATATTTGTAGTGCACAAAAAATAAGAGAAACAATGCAATATTTAAAATGAAGAACGATTTTAATCAACATAAACTTATAATATTTCAATGGGAAGTATGGGGCTGCTTTTGGCTAATGAGATGATCAATATCCGGTTCCATATAGGGAATGCTCATGGAATAAAGAAATGATAGATGCTAACATTCTTGGTACTGGAAAAGATGCGTGATGCAAAAAGGCAAAAAGTGAAACACCAACAGGTTTGGCAATATAGTGCTCTGAATGCAGGGAGGAATATGAATTAGGCTCAGCCATTGGCTCCAGCCATTAAAAGTCTTGTTCCCTTTGAGAAAGATGGCCACGTCATACTCATGTCTAAGGAGCTTAAGAATTAGCCCCAGGGCCTAAAATTTGGCATATGGGCAGTGAGCTATACCTGCACTAAAAAGCATCACCCTATCTTAACATTACGAGTCCTACAGACAACAGATAAAACTCATCACACTATTGTGTGGCAAGAGATTGTGAGACACCTAAGCAAATGAGAGAAAAATAGAGATGTCACTGACACAGAAATTAACCTAGTTTCGTTTTTTAAGTCCTCATTTCTCTCGTTTCCTTCCTCCCGCCTTGGGAGACCCTTCCCGCTCTCGTCGCGCCCCCCCCTTCCGTCAATTGCCCAGCCTCCAACGACCGTTGCAGGGAAAGGGACAGTTAGGAGGAGGGAGGATTTCCGAATCTTACTGGTTATCCAGAACCGCCACCTCCTCGCGCGCGCGATGCGGAGCGAAGCTGCGCGAAGAACGTGACTGTGCACAAAACGGCGCGAAAAGCAACAGCTCGCTGCCGGGCACAAAACGGCATGCATCTGAGGCCGCAGCAACAGCGCGCCGCCGAGAAAGGGGGTGCGGCGATCATGGCCCCGCCTCTTCTCTCTAAAAGGCATTGTTGCGAAGGGAGAGGAGGGGGCTGTGGCGCGGCGACCACGGAAAAAATTCAATTCGAGGTAACTGCTTGGGTAGAGAAGAGGGGGTGTTGAGGCCCTTTAACGTCGACAGGTGTTTTGATTGGCCAGCAACGCCACGAGAAGGCGGGGTAGAATGCTAACTTGGACGAATGAAGCAACGGGAGGGAAACGGGAGGAAAAGTGGTTGGTAGTTGCCGGCTGCCGAGAGGGACGGTGATGGGCGTCTTTCCCAGTCAACGAGAGAAGAGAAAGAATGGCGGGGCGGGCTTAAGAAGAACTACGGCTTCCCCGGCGAATACTTTAGGCCGGGGACCGGGTTCAGGACCCTGAGGGGCCGGATCTGGCTCGGGGGCCAGAGTTTGAGGACCCCTGGTCTAGACAAAAGCTCTTTTGATTTAATTTCAACCTCTTGGTTGTGGTCTGACCTTCTGGGGCAGCAGAAAACAACTCGGCACCCTCCTCTATGTGACAGCCCTTCCAGTACTTGAAGATGGCTGTCATATCCCCTCTCAGTCTTCTCCTCTCCAGGCTAAACATACCCAGCTCCTTCAGCCTTTCCTCAAAGGTCTTGGTCTCCAGACCATTTATAGTAATGGAGTACGTCTGCTCGGGCCACTTCATGTCAGATCCAAAGACTGAGGTCATGTTCAGGTGCAGACCCTGGCATCATTCGCACATCATGACAAGCCGTGACTTGTCACCATGGGAATGAGCCTTGGGAATCCTTGGTCTCCCAGGTTCCATCCCTGCCTCTCCTCCCCTCACGTGGAGCTCAGAAATGAATGTATTCTGTCTTGGTGAGAAACCATATTTTGTTGTTTTCTCCGCATTGCAAACTATGATTTGTTCTCTTGCCCTGGGTAAGACACTTTCCTTCATCTTGATTTATAATTGGGTAGGGTTACTGGGGTGGGGGGAGAGGTGATACTGCTTTGGAGGCTGCCCCTGCCCCCAACATTGTGTTTAAGTAAAAGGTAACACAAGACGTATCTAAATAATTTGTATGCAACTTCCTATTCCAGTAATTGCTAAATAGATCTGCTGTCCATATGTTGTTCTTTTTTAAAAGAAGGGCTTTTCCGCATCTTGTTGGAGGCTGCTGAATCTGATTCTGTCAGAGGCTAAGGTCTGGTGTGATTTCATGAAGCAATTGCTGTGTAGGGTTGCCAACCTCCAGGTAGTAGCTGGAGATCTCCCGCTATTACAACTGATCTCCAGCCGATAGAGATCAGTTCACCTGGAGAAAAGGGCCGCTTTGGCAATTGGGCTCTATGGCCCTCCCCTCCCCAAACCCCGCCCTCCTCAGGCTCCACCCCAAAAACCTCCTGCCAGTGGCAAAGAGGGACCTGGCAACCCTATTGCTTTGTTTTGTAGATTTGTTTAAACGGAACTAAGCAGGGTTCTCCCTGGTTAGTATTTGGATGGGCTACCTCCAAGGAATCCCAGGGTCATGACGCAGAGGCAAGCAATGGCAAACCACCTCCGAATGTCACTTTCCTTGAAAACCCTACGGGGTCGCCATAAGTCAGCTGTGACTTGTCAGCATAAGTGTATATATTAACTCTCTCTCTCTCTCTCTCTCTCTGTGTGTGTGTATATATATATATATACACACACACACAAATTATATACATATATTATTTTTTAATTTATTTAACACCAAACAACACATACAACATACCACACACAATCTATTATGTAATCAATACCTCAGGTTTACAACAAGATCTTCATCTAATACCCCGTGGAACGGGACTGAGTCAATTGATACTGTGTAATTCTTATCTTAAAAGTGAATAGAACTTTATCAAAAGGAGGAGTGTATAAAATTGTACTCTAACCTTTGTACAAGCTAACTAGACTACAGGACTTGAATTTTATTATACTTATGTCATTTACTCAGCTTCTCCACCATTATATCTGAGAGATCAATAACACTGCGAATTTGTTTTAATGAAACCTAATATACCTATACTTAAATATATATACATTATTATTGTTGTTGTTGTTGTTATTAATTAGATATGTAGTCCACCCTCTATCCTAGCCAAGGCCAGGCTCAGGGAGGGCAACAACACAATGTATCACAAGCATAATAAAGGACTGATGCATACAAAATAATTAAAATCAATAATCCAAAATTAAAACAATTTAAATCAAGAACAGATGGCGCTCAAAAATTTCTTACATGCAGGATCTCTGCTGACTCAGTGACCCGGCTGGCTAGGCTCTCTCACTCAGATGATAACCAGTCAAGGGGGAAGAGCGGCAGGGGGACCAGTGCTGCTGAAAACCCATCGCTCCCCTCAGCCACAGAGGGGAGCATCTCCGTCTTACAGGCCCTGCGGAACTGTGCCTTGGTGGCTCTTATGAGGGCATAAGAAAAGCCCTGCTGGATCAGACGAAGAAGGCCCATCAAGTCCAGCCGTTGTTCACACAGTGGCCAACCAGGTGCCTCCAGGAAGCCCACAAGCAAGACGGCTGCAGCAGCATTATCCCACCTTGTTCCACAGCACCTCATATAATGCACATGCTCCTATAAGAACATAAGAAAAGCGCTGCTGAATCAGACCAAGGTCTGTCAAGTCCAGCAGTCTGTTCACACAATGGCTAGGCTAACCAGGTGCCAGTGGCAGAAAGGCTGGGTATAAATTTTATTCAGTAAATAAAGTTTGCTGCTGCACATTTTAACTTTGTTGCATGCCTTATGGCATGTTTTTGGTAAGGTGCATTGAGGTTTATATATTTACTATATAATTTCCCTTCCTCCCCAATGGGAACCTGAAGTGGCTGACATTCTTCTCCCCTCCTCCATTTTATCTTCACAGCATCCCTGTGAAGGAGGCTGAGAGTGTGTGATTGGCCCAAGGTCACCCAGCCAGGTCTTGAACTTGGGTCTCCGAGATCCTAGTCTGACATTCTAAGCCCTACACCACACTGGAGGACAAGTGGGGTATCTGGAGAGCCAGCGAGGTGTAGTGGTTAAGAGCAGTGGTTGGAATGGTGGACTCTGATCTGGAGAACTGAGTTTGATTCCCCCAAACTGGATTTGTTTCTCCACTCCTACACACATGAAGCCAGCTGGGTGACCTTGGACTAGTCACCGTTCTCTCTGAACTTTCTCAGCCTGGCCTACCTTACAGGGTGTCTGTTGTGGAGAGGGAAAGGGAAGGTGATTGTAAGCTGGTTTAATTCTTCCTTAAGTGGTAGAGAAAGTTGGCATATAAAAACAAACTCTTCTTCTAAATGTGTTAAATAGGGTGTGGGTAAGCAACCAGTGGCACGTAGATAATCACCAGTCCCAAGTGCTTGTTTCTGCATTTGAAGAAACAAAAAGTGGGCTTGTAGCCTCAGGTGGCTGCTGAGGGCTTGGTACATGATGGGAACTGCAGCCTCTGCCACCCATTTCCTGCAGTTTCCTTCCCCATCCCCATCCCAGGAGTGTCAGGGCAGGAGCCTGGAAACTTGAGCGTCACCAAGTTTCCTGCCAAGGGCAAATCCCTTGGCCCTTTGCGCCATATCCCATCCAAGACTTGTTCACCAGCCGCTCAAATTGCCAGTCACTGGTGTAGGATTCCAGCAGAAAATGAGGGGTGAAGCAAAGTCACTTTGTAGAGGCTTAAGCCTGAGTTAGGTTTCTAATTTCACCCCATTAAAGCCCGCGTGTGCCAAGTGCAAACATAAATGTTTCTCACAACTGTGCTCTGTGTTAGGGATTAGGGATACAGGCTTCAGTTTGAACATGCTGTGTGAAACTTTCAGGTCTGTTGATGGGGGGACTCTTCTTCTCGGACCAAACCTGATTTGCTAGGAAATGCTGACTTGTAGCAAATGGATAGAAATTAAATGAAGAAGAAGAAGAGTTGGTTTTTTATATGCCGATTTCCTCTACCTTTTTAAAGGAGAATCAAACTGGCTTACAATCAAACTGGCTTACAACCTCTCCCCACAACAGACACCTTGTGAGGTAGGTGAGGCTGAGAGAGTTCAGAGAGAACTGAGACTAGCCCAAGGTCACCCAGCTGGCTTCAAGCGGAGGAGTGGGGAAACCAACCCGGTTCACCAGATTAGCCTCTGCCGCTCATGTGGAGGAGTGGGCGATCAAACCCGGTTCTCCAGATCAGAGTCCACCACTCTTGACTTCTACACCATGCTGGCTCTCACAAGGGTGCAAGAAGAGAATGACTGTACATTACACAGCACCATCCTGGATCTGTATAGTATTCCATATTGATATTTGGCGTCACTCGAAAAATTGTTTTGTGCATTGAATCACCATGAGCTACAGTTTGTGAGCAAGCACAGCCTGTAGAATGACCTCTTAATAGTTGGCCCTGTGTTTCCTGCTTTCCTTTTCTTTTCATGAGACCAAAGTGTTAGTAGTGAATCGTTAAGGATATTGAATAGCACTTCTTTTCCTCCTCTCCTGTCTCTTTTTTTGAGAGGTCAGACTAATTCTCTGCATCGGCAGATTGTGATAGATGGACTGGTTCCAAGACTTGAATTGGAGAGCAAAGCTAGCATAACCCGGAGAACAGAAATCTTGCCAAAGCAAACGCGAGTGGAAAAGCTCAACTACAAGATCTTTCTGACACCACTGGAGCGGCACTTTGGTTTTCAGCTCCGCATTCTTGTGTCACTGCATTATCATGAAGTTCCATGTCTAAGTGAGCCGCTTGTAGGTTCTTGGAACCACCGAGGGGGGCTGTAGGAGCAGGGACCAAAAGCATGGGTTGAAAAAAAAATTAGTTTGGTGAATAGTACCGAGAGGAATAAGAGCATTTGAAATTTTTACAAAGGAATGTGCATTAAGTTCCATTGTATTCCTTCAACTCCACCAGCGGTAACTGAACCCAGGTTTTTTGGGGGGCCTGTTCTAGGGTCAGCACACCGTCATCAGTGGGCAGTAAAAGAATCACATATAAGGGCAGCTGGGTGTGTGACTAGAACAAGGCTGTTCATTTACTTCCTTGCTTCAATTAAGAAGAGAAGAAGAGTTGGCTTTTCTGTACCGTAAGGAGTCTCAAGCTGGCTTTACAATCTCCTTCCCTTCCCCTCCCCACAACAGACACCTTGTGAGGTAGGTGAGGCTGAGAGAGCTCGGAAAGAGCTGTGACTGGCCCAAGGTCACCCAGATAGCTTCATGTGTGGGAGTGGGGAAACCAACCTGGTTTACCAGATTAGAGTCTGCCGCTCATATGGAAAAGTGGGGAATCAAACCTGGTTCTCCAGAGTAGAGTCTGCCGCTCATATGGAAGAGTGGGGAATCAAACCTGGTTCACCAGATCAGAATTAGCCGCTCATGTAGAGGAGTGGGGAATCAAACTTGGTCCTCCAGATCAGTCCACTGCTTCATGTGGAGGAGTGGGGAATCAAACCTGGTTCTCCAGATTAGAGTCTGCCGCTCATATGGAGGAGTGGGGAATCAAACCTGGTTCTCCAGATCAGAATCAGCCGCTTATGTGGAAGAGTGGGGAATCAAACCCAGTTCTCCAGATTAGAGTCCACCGCTCCAAACCACCACTCTTAACCACTACACTATGCTGGCTCTCAGGCACTGGGTGCTGTTTAGCTCTGATAGGAGCTGGGGAGGAATAGGCAACTCCAGCCCTCACTGAGGCTGCAAAGGGATGGCATGGGGGCAGCACAGAGCAGCTCAGTGGGGCATGGCAGGGGGGAGAAATGCATGGCAGCAATGCGGAGAGTGAGGGAGGAGTGAAGAAATCATGGCATTTGGGTTCAGGGTGGAGCGGTACTGAAAGAGCCCTGGGAGGCAACCGCTTCAGGAAACAACTGATTTAAATAGTAAAGCGTTCTAATTGGAGGCTGCAATCTAAAGCACGAGAGACACTGTCCTTCAGTGTTACTCCTCTGAAGATGCCGGCCACAGCTGCTGGCGAAACGTCAGGAAAGAAAATACCAAGACCACGGTCACACAGCCCGGATAACCCACAAGAACCAATGAACTCTGACCATGAAAGCCTTCGACAATATAGCACGTTTGTTCAGGGCTTCCTTTTGATTATGTGTGCCTTTTCTGCCTGTCAGAGGTGGTCTCGCTCTCCCCGTGCGTTTTGCCCGCATTTCCCAGATTCTGGCTAAAACAGCACCTGGAAAACACGGGCAAAATGTGTGGGGAGAGTGATGCGACCTCTGACAAGTGGGAAAGCATGCATAATCAAAAGGATGCCCTGAAGCAGTCAGCCCGGGTGACCACAGCAAAATGTCCCTGCTTTAAAGGCCTTTGTTTGTGAGGGTCTTTCAATTACTGGCATTGGCTTTTATGGTTTTTGGAAGGGGCCTGCCATAAGAACATAAGAAAGACCATGCTGGTCCATCAAGTTCAGCAGTCTGTTCACACAGTGGCCAACCAGGTGCCTTCAGGAAGCCGGCAAACAAGCCCGCAAACAAGACGACTGCAGCAGCATTCTCCTGCCTGTGTTCCACAGCAACTAATATAACAGGCATGCTCATAAGAACATAAGAAAAGCCCTGCTGGATCAGGCCAAGGCCCATCAAGTCGAGCAGTCTGCTCACACAGTAGCCAACCAGGTCCTTCCTTCAGCAATGGAAAAGCTGGTAGGATCCAGCCGAATCTTTTGTACAACAGACATTTCATAACGTCTGATTGAATATTCGTAATCAAATGTTAAGTTTATGACTTCCAATTGTTACTCTCTTTTCCTAATGTTAACTTGGTTGCACGTCGTCATGCCCATGTGCAAAATGTATCACTTCTTTCTTCCTGTTGTGAAATGAATCTGTCTGACGTATCCTGCAGCAAGGGTCCTAGGGGGCCTTTCTTTTTGCAAGCATCTGGCTACTCCAGTGTCATAATTAATCTTGGATTCCCATCCACTCATTACATTTCCTGTCATTTCGTGACTTCAGCGCTTATGAAATGCTCCCCTGCGGCAAGCACATTAAGGTAAAGGCACTATTAAACAGTAATCTCCCGCCCTTGGAGTTACTCTGAGGCAAAGTTTATTTTGAGAACCTGATGACTTGGGTGCCGCGTGTTCTGTAGTGTGGGGTGCTGGGTGCCAAAGCCAGGGTCCTGAGCAACCATGGGGAAAGTGCAGTTTTGATGGGATGGTGGGGTGGGGGGAGAGGAAGGGTTTAGATCTTCCTCTGGGGGGCTGTTTCCCCCCAGTTACGGACTCTAATCAGCTGTTCAACTAGTTTTGCAAGCTTTTGTAATGCTTCAAGCAGAGGTCTGGAAAGTCCGGGGTTCCAGAGGTATGGCAGGTCCATTTGCATTAGGCGTTTACGTTGTTGTGGTTTTTTTGTGTGACTCTGTTGCATCATGCTCGAGGTTTCATTCACTGCTTCTCAGTTTGCCAGTGCTCCGTCAGTTTTCAAAGCTATTTCAAATAATGAAGGGGGTGCACCTGACAAGATGTCATTAAACCTCCACGCAAGGCACTTTTTCCAAATAAAGGGATGGTCAGAGGATTGCCAGCCCAGCATTAGCAGTCACCAGAAGATGTGGGGGGCGGGGAATGGCTTTTGCTCAGGTGTGATGATGTCACCTCCAGCACAAACCTGGAAATGATGTCATTGCATTGGGGCAGCGCTCTAGAATTCCACTCTTACCATAGAGTTTCAGGGGAATTCTAGAGCGTTGCCCCAACACAATGACATCATTTCCAGGTTTGTGCCAGAAATGATGTTCATAGAATCATAGAGTTGGAAGGAGCCATATAGGCCATCTAGTCCAACCCCCTACTCAATGCAGGATCAGCCTAGAGCATCCCTGACAAGTGCTTGTCCAGCCTCTGCTTCAAGACTGCCAGTGAGGGGGAGCTCACCACCTCCCTAGGGAGCTGATTCCACTGTGAAACAACTCTCACTGTAAAAAAGCTTTTTCCTAATATCCAGCCGGTACCTTTCTGTCCATAATTTAAACCCATTATTGTGAGTCCTATCCTCTGCTGCCAACAGGAACAGCTCCCTGTCCTCTTCTAAGTGACAGCTCTGCAAATACTTATAGAGAGCAATCATGTCCCCCTTCAAACTCCTCTTCTCCAGGCTAGACATTCCCGAGTCCCTCAGCCTTTCCTCATAGGACTTGGTCTCCAGGCCCCTTATCATCCTCGTCGTTCTCCTCTGCACTCGCTCCATTGATGTCCACATCCTTTTTGAAGTGAGGTCTCCAGAACTGCATACAACACTCCAGAACTGCATACAACTGCATACAATGCTTCTGTTGATGCACCCCAAGATCACATTAGCTTTTTATGTCACTGTGTCACATGGGCTGCTCATATTTAACTTACAGTCCACCCTACCCCAAGATCTTCACACACACTGCTGCCCAGATGTGCATCTCCCATCCAGTACCGTCGGAGCTATGGTGATCATCCCATTCCCACTGCCCTACTGAGCAACAGTGGGGTAGCTGGGCTGCTAGGCTGAATGTCTCCTGCTCCTGGAAGTCCTAAGTGAGGCCCCCACAGGTAGTATGAGATGGTACTTGCCAGGCCACAGGTATATCTGCTGTTTGTGACTGAAATGCCAAAGAGAGGTGGTCAAATGTTCCCCCACTCAGACACAATAAGCCCCCCCCCCCTTAATATCATTCTTCAGTGCTGAATTGGGTTTGGTCTACAGTAGCATCAAGGAGAAAGTCTCGGCACCATGTTTGTGGTAAAAGGAGATTTGTCAGTACAAATGGAGAGGTAGCCTTGATAGAGAATTCGTACATTGCTGACCTCGACTAGAACTGGGGGTCTGACTTCCAACTCCACATGTCACTCGTTCAAGTGAATGTTTCCCTGGCTGTTAGATCACGATGGATAGCCATGTTGGTCTGTCTGAAGCAGTAGAAAAGAGCAAGAGTCCAGTAGCACCTTAAAGCTAACAAAATTTCTGGCAGAGATTTCAAAAGGAGATTACAAAGAGAGACTGCTGAATTACAGCTAATAATGAAGCTCAAGACAATGCATTCTCTTGGACTGAATAGAGATCTGGGATTCCTGTCTCATTACCGATGCTAATTTCTCCACGCCTACTACCATCCTTCTGCATATCACACCTGATCCAGTCACGCCTGCTAATGTCATTTACTTGCTTTTGACAGTTACATTGCCATTGTGCGACTAATTCACTCTTCTCTACTTCTTTACTTCAGGATAGATGGCCTCACATTCTAGCTGTATCTGACGAAGTGAGCTGTGGCTCATGAAAGCTCATACCCTGCCAGCAATTGTGTTAGTCTTTAAGGTGCTACTGGACTCTTGTGCTTTTCCTGGCTGTTGTCTTTCTTTCTTTGGCTTAGAACGAATATGGGTGTCTACTGTTCTCAGGTTAAAAAAAGAAAACACCAAGGAAAATGTTTTCATAACCAAGCAACTCAGGGAGTTTGAGGCTTAGCCAGAGGTGTGTTGTGAGTGAAGGGTGCTCCGTGGCAAATGTACCAGCTCATCCCATCTCAATTTCTGGCATCTACTTAAGCGATCTTTAAAAAGGGGGGGGGGGAAGAAATCTCAAACAATTATCGCCCAGTCAGCTTGACATCAATACCAGGTAAGATACTAGAGCAGATTTTTTTTAAAAAAAAGGTCTGTAAGCACTTAGAAAGAAATGCCGTGATCACTGACAGTCAACATGGGTTTCTCAAAAACAGGTCATGCCAAACCAATCTCATATCTTTTTTTGATAGAGTGACAAGTATGGTAGATGAAGGGAATGCTGTAGATGTAGTGTTCCTTGATTTCAGTAAAGCCTTTGATAAAGTCCCCCATGATCTTCTTGAAACAGTTAGTAAAATGAGGGCTGGAAACTGCTACTGTTAGGTGGATTGGTAATTGGTTGACCAACCAAACCCAAAGGGTGCTCATTAATGGCACAACTTCATCCTGGAGTGGCCAGTGGGGTGCTACAGGGGTCTGTCCTGGGACCGGTACTATTTAATATTTTTATAAATGACTTTGATGATGGAATAGAGGACATGATAATTAAATTTGCAGATGACACCAAGTTGGGAGGGGGAGTTAATACCCCAGAGGACAGGGTCAGAGTTCAGAATGACCTTGATAGACTAGAGAGCTGGGCCATAAGCAGTAAAATGGATTTCATTAGGGAGAAGTGTAAGGTACACTAGGCAGCAACAACATAAGGCACAGGTACAGGATGGGAGATAGTTGGCTTGACAACAGTACACGTGAAAGAGATCTGGGAGTCTTAGTGGACCACAAACTGAATATGAGTCAACAGTATGATATGGCGGCTAAGAAGGCCAATGCAATTCTGGGCTGCATCAATGGGAATATTCTGCATTGGTCAGATCGCACTTGGAATACTGTGTCCAATTTGGGGCTCCACAATTTAAGAAGGATGTTGACAAGCTGGAGCGTGTCCAGAGGAGAGCGACCAGAATGGTCAAAGGTCTGGAATCCATGCCCTATGAGGAGAGACTTATGGAGCTGGGTTTGTTTAGTCTGGAGAAGAGAGGGTTAAGGGGTGACATGATAGCCATGTTTAAATATTTGAAGGGATGCCATGTTAATGAGGGAACTAGCTTGTTCTCTGTTGCTTCAGAGCCTAGGACATGGAGTAATGGATTTAAACTAAGAGAAAAGTGATTCCACCTAAACATCAGGAAGAACTTTCTGACGGTGAGGGCGGTTCGACGGTGGGATGCGCTGTCTCGGGGTGGGGTGGTGGTGGAGTCCCCGTCTTTGGAGGTCTTTAAGCAGAGGTTGGATGGCCATCTGTCGGGAGCGCTTTGATTGTGGGATCCTGCATGGCAGGGGGTTGGACTGGATGGCCCTTGTGGTCTCTTCCAACCTTGTGTGATTTTGTGATTTGATCCTTCGTCACAGTAGGACAGCCCAGTTGGCACTGGACTTAGCACTTGGGAAGAGGCCAGAATTGGATGTGTATGATGGTCTGAAGGTCTATCTCCAAAGGAAGTCCTTGACAAAAACCCAAAGATATGAGGAATTCTTGGCTGCAAAACAAAGAAACTTTAAAGTTATACATATGAATGTCTGCATAGGCTCACCTTCTAGTGCATAAACATCGGTGGCTTCCAACAAATGTTATACATTCATTCGCTTATGTGAAAGTGTTTTTTTAAATGTCCTACTTTTCTCCTTTACTGAAAAAAGAAAGAGTGAAAAGGAAATGATATAGAACTTCACCCAAAAACTGCTGAGATAGCTAGTGCAGAGTGGTGATTGGACTAGGTTCTGGGAGACCCAGGTTCGAATCCCCACTGCATTGGAAGCTGGCTGGGTGATCTAGGGCCAGTCATGCATTCTCAGCCTAACCTACCTCACAGAGTGGTTGTTTTGAGGGTAAAATGGAGAAGGGGAGAATGTTCGAAGCCAGTTTGTTTCCCCATTGGGGAGAGAAGTAGGGTATAGATGAAGCAAGTAAATATTTTTATTTCATTTATTTATTTTTTGATCTTATATCCCGCCCTCCCCAGCGAGATAAAGGGCCAGTGGGTGGGCTTCACACAGAGGTAGGACAGGCACTGAAATTTCAATTGGCTAAAGAAGGTAGAAAAAGAAGTTTAAAAAATGGGGGACGCATTATTTCTGGAATCACACAAGGCCTTTTGAGATTCAACATTTGAAGAGTACCAGCTGCTTGCACCAGAAGTGTACACCACTCAACAGGCATGGTCTCTCCATTTGGTCCGAATAGAAAATGAGCACATTTGGCAAGCTTCTGTATGTACAAAGGGAACAGCACCTTTTTCAGAGCCAGGTGATCACGTACATCAAAACCAGAAAATGTACGTTTCCCTGTACGTACAAAATGGCTACTGCCTTTCGGGAGCATTGCAGGTAACACATCTTCCCCGGTGTGTCTCATAGAATCCCCCTCAAATGCAAAGTCTGAAAAGGTCTACTGTGGTTTGGGGGTTGTACGATGCCTATACAGCCTTCCTGCTGAACCCTTGATCAGGACTCTGCTTAAGGCAGAGCAACCTAAATAAATAAATAAAATTCTGCACAAAGAATAATAATAATAATACAAAAAAGAGTTAGTTTTTATATGCAGACTTTCTCCATCACTTAAGGAAAAATCAAACCGGTTTACAATCACCCTCTTTTCCCCTTCCCACAACAGACACCCTGTGAGGTAGGTGGGGCTGAGAGAGATCGGAGAGAACTGTCACTAACCCAAGGTCACTCAGCTGTCTTCATGTGGAGGAGTGGGGAAACCAACCCGGTTCTCCAGATTAGAGTCCACCGCTCATGTGGAGGAGTGGGGAATCAAACCCCGTTCTCCAGATTAGAGTCCGCCGCTCCAACCCACCACTCATAACCACTACGCCATGCTGGGAATCCAGGGCTGTGCCCCCTCTCAAAAAAGATTCCTCAAAGTTGCAAACTCTAAACTCTGAAAAGAAGCATATTGATGCGTTTTGATATTCCCTTTCTTGGCCATCTTGCATGCCAAGGGAACTGAAGCACCACCAGCTTTTGGTTTACGAGATTTCAGCTCACACACCTTCGGAGGGAAATGGCCGCGTGCTCTTGGCCCTGCTGAGAGAGAGGCAGCCATGGGCTAGGTGCCACACATAACTGATGAGCTGGGCCCTGCCCAGAGGGCTTAAACTTACAGGCACATGCCGCAGGCTGGGGAACCCCTGCCCAGTAAGCATTGCCAGGTGCTCAGAGGAATGGGAGTGTTTCACAAACTTGCTGTTTGGAAATCTTTGAACGTTTCCTTGCAGTGCCAAAAAGCCAGGCCGTTTACAACCTCAGGTGCTGCGGTCTTAATAATGTACAAATGTCTGGCTTGTGTTTTCTACAGGCTCTCTTAGTGGGTCATGAGAAGTGAGGGGGTACAATGGGAGGTAGTACAACGCTCATCCCAGAAGATTAGGAAGTTGCTTAACTGCTGGCTCTACCACCAATCAGACCATACCTTAGACCATCTGGTGATGTTGAATTTTGAACCTTGTCCAACCTGAGCATGAAGCTAAGCAGGGTCACCCCTGCCTAGTATTTGGATGGGAGACCTCCAAGGAATACCAGGGGCGTGAGGCGGAGGCAGGCAATGGCAAACCACCTCTGAACATCTCTTGCCTTGAAAACCCTACAGCATGGGTTCTCAACAAGGAGGGAATTCCCCCCGGTGGGGGAATTTTAGGATTCTGGCGGGGGGAATTGGGACTACTATTCAGTAAAGTGTGATGTCCTGTAGATTATGTACAATCTGTAAAATTGTAGTTTGTTTTTAATTTAATCTGCAACATTCAATAAAGTTTATGACTATCATGGGAAGGGGGGAATTATCTTCTGAACAATGGTGAAAGGGGGGGGGGATGGAGCAAAAAAGGTTGAGAAGCACTGCCCTAAAGGGTTGCCATAAGTCAGCTGTGACTTGATGGCGAAACAAACAAAAAAACAGATATAAGAACATAAGAAAGGCCCTGCTGGATCAGCCCAAGGCCCATCAAGTCCAGCAGTCTGTTCACACAGTGGCCAACCAGGTGCCTCTGGGAAGCCCACAAACAAGCAAGACTACTGCAGCAGCAGCATCCTGCCTGGGTTCCACAGCATCTAATATAATAGGCATGCTCCTCTGATACTAGAGAGAATAGGTATGCGCCATGACTAGTATCCATTTTAACTAATAGCCATGAATACCCCTTTCCTCCATGAATATGTCCACTCCCCTCTTAAAGCTTTCCAAGTTGGCAGCCATCACCACATCCTGAAACAGGGAGTTACACAATTTAACTATGCCTTGTGTGAAAAAATACTTCCTTTTATCTGTTTTGAATCTGTCACCCTCCAGCTTCAACAGATGACCTCGCGTTCTGGTATTATGGGAGAGGGAGAAAAATGTGTCTCTATGGGTAGTATGACCACATAACAAGAAAATTTAAATTCATAGGGAGAGGGTAGTGTGTGACTTTTGGCATCCCGGGTTACTCTTTAGGAAATTAAATTAATCCATGCAGCCTTATGGGCTCATTTAACTATTTAAAACCCTGGCTGCACTTTTTCTTATGTCTCTTAGTTCCCTAACTTCCCAACCTGACTTACTTCAGAGTACTTTAATCATTAAACCATTAAATCCAATATTGATGCAAGTAAGATTTTCCCTCTAGAAGTCAGGGTGTTGCATTTCCTCTTAACAAAACCAAAATGATTTATGTCTCCCCCTCCCAAGCCGTTGTATTTGCCTGAACTATTCTTGACTGCTCTGACCTGCGTCCTTCTTCAGTGCCAGCAATATTCCGGGATGTCTGCCTAGAGTTACTACAAACAGAACAAGTTTTGCCTAGCTCATATACAGAGCAAACACTGAAACAAAGGCCCACAATCAAGAGAAGCTGTCGGCATTTTTCAAGTGAACTGAAAGATTCCTTTGCTAGGCTTGATACGTGAATTTTAGTTCTGTCCGCCTCTGGGCCCATAGATTTGTTACGTATATGAGGCTTGCTGGAATCCAGGAATTCATAGGTCTAACAGCCTAACAGTCAAAAGCTCTGCTCACGACCTGAGTTCGATCCCGATGGAAGTTGGTTTCAGGTAGCCGGCTCAAGGTTGACTCAGCCTTCCATCCTTCTGAGGTTGGTCAAATGAGTACTCAGCTTGCTGGGGGTAAAGGGAAGATGACTGGGGAAGGTACTGGCAAACCACCCCGCAAACAAAGTCTGCCTTGGAAACGTTGGGATGTGACGTCACCCCATGGGTCAGGAATGACCCGGTGCTTGCACAGGGGACCTTTACCTTTACCTTTACCAGCCTATTTGGTCCCAGTTTCCCAGTTTTGCATTGGAAGCAAAAATCGATTCCAAAGATAGAGGAATGGCTGGTTAAAGTTAAAGAAATTTATGTTTTAATTAAGCTAACAGCATATCAGAAAAATAGAGATACAATAAGTTTAGATGAGTTATGGTCACAAACTATAAATAAAATAGAGAATTTTATAAATAAGGGTGAGAAAAGGGAATGCATTGTGCTCAGTCAGGATGGAACGATGAATATGAAGACAAAGAAATAAACTGTAACATAGGAATCCTGTTGTTATCGTGTATATAGATATGTGTGTGTGTGTGTTAAGTGCCGTCAAGTTGCTTCCGATTCATGGTGACCCTATGAATGAAAGTCCTCCAAAATGTCCTATCTTTGACAGCCTTACTTAGATCTTGCAAATTGAGGGTCCGTGGCTTCCTTTATTGAGTCAGTCCATCTCTTGTTGGGTCTTCCTCTTTTCCTGCTGCCCTCAACTTTTCCTAGCATGACTGTCTTTTCCAGTGATATAGATATACTGTATTTTAAATCATGACGATTGTCTTTCTTTTTTCCTGCTTCTTTCAGTTGCTGTTATTGCTTATTGTTATTGCTATTATCCAATAAATTTTAATTAAAAAAATTAATAATAAAAAAAGACTGATGATCTATTGGCATTGTGAAAAGAAGAAAAGTTGGTTTTTATATGCATTTCCAACCATCAGAGGTCGCCTCGCTCTCCCCCTGCATTTCCCTGTGTTTTGTCTGCGTTTTCAAATTTGAGGTAAAACAGGTCCCTCAAAACCCAGGGAAACCCGGGGGGAAAGCGAGGCGACCTCTGACGGTTGGAAACGGCATGCATAATCCAAACAAAGACATGAAGTCATCGGAGGGGTGACCATGAGGGAAACAACCATGCATAAAAGACTGCAGGTGCAGATTGCTCGATCTACAGATCCTCTCAACAGATAGTACTATTTCAGATTTGTTGATGGCAGCAGTTGCTACCCAGAGAGAAGTTGGTACCTCCAGGAGTAAGGGAAAGGCGGTCTTGCTGGACAAAGACTATGGACGGCAGTGCGGCTTTTCCAATGGGGCTTGTGAATCTGTTCCTTCACAAAGACATTTTGGGATTGACGCAGAAGCCTTCGATTCCCCTGTTCACTCTGAAAAGCAGTAAGGCATCCAAACACCCCTGGTTCAGCAGCAGAGACAAGGCATATTGAAGGTTCTAAGGGGAATGGGGGAGACTGTAAAAGAAATGACCCTGAATGTAAGACAAGACATCTCCCCTTAAAAAGGTTGTATACAAGAAGTCTTTTTTTATTATAGTACATAATTGTACTATAATTGTACCCAGCTTGCTGAGGGTAAAGGGAAGATGACTGGGGAAGGCACTGGCAAACCACCCCGCAAACAAAGTCTGCCTAGTGAACGTCGGGATGTGACATCACCCCATGGGTCAGTAATGAACCGGTGCTTGCACAGGGGACCGTTACCTTTTTTTACATAATTGTAACATATATGAGAGTTTAAGATGACTCCCTATTTTTCTAGATGGGCACCCCAGGGAAAAACCCGGGTTTTATTTCAGGGAAATAGGGTATTTTTTTCACCTACCACCAGCTGTTGAGCACTTAAACAGGATAGCAAAATCTTGCAGCCAGCAAACCCCTGCATTTCTCTGCCCACCCTGTCGTTCGTTGGCTGAGGGTAGGGTTGCCAGTCTGAGGAGGATGGGGTTTGGAGAGGGAAAGGACTTCAATTCCATAGAGTCCAATTGCCAAAGCGGCCATTTTCTCCAGGGGAACTGATCTGTATCAGCTGAAGATCAGTTGTAATAGCAGGAGCTCTCCAGACCTGGATGTTGGCAACCCTAGCTGTGGGGTACAACTGCTCGGAATGAGAGCTGTACCCCCAACCTCTCTGATGTGTCCTCCAAGTCATCATGTAACAGTTGCCGTGGGACGCTGGTGAAAATGACACCACCGTGGAGGCTTTCCCCCACACACACACCCATATGGGTAATGTTTAAAATTGTTTACTGGACATATGGACTTCATCAGGGGGATATGGAGACTCCCCATGTGATCATCTGCTCTGCAGTAAACCAGTCTCTAAATGTTACAGGTGGAGAGACTTCATCATAGGGACGTTGTTCACGGCGAAATCCTTTCTCTAATGTCTGCTCGTGACCTGGTTGGCTTGGCCACAGATGGAGGCAAGGCAGTCTGCCTGTCTTTCTAATCTAATTCCTACATTTGCCCTCCGCCGCCTTTTGGAATATAGTGATTTGTGTGTGTGTGTATGTACTGTAATTCAGAAGCATCAGTTTCTAAATTTTGAATTTGAAGTGTTTTTGCAGGCTCTCAAAGAGACTGTTTTAATTTGTCACTTGATCTCTAACTAGTCTCAGTTAATCTTCGGAACTTTTGGGGGGTTGGCAGAGGAGAGATTTTCCATCTTCTTCTTTTTTAAAGATTTGCTAACGTTTACATTTTCTTAGATTTCCATGTTGTCTGCCCCTGTTGCCTTCAGTTTTTGGTCTAAACAATCTGGAGTTGCTAAGGACAAGTTTTGGGCTTTCTGCAGCTGGTTATTCTAGGTTGTGGCCACGGTCTCTTTCTGTGAGCAGACTCATGTTGTGTGGTTGTGTGTGTGATCAGCTGTGGAGATTATAGAAAACTATTTTTTTGGAATTATCGCTGCAAATATTAAGGGGATTTTGGAAAGAAGGGCTTTGTTCTTAAGCCACGTGTCCGCACATTGCATCCAGAGGACACCTCCCAGTTTAGGAGCCACGTTCCCCCATAAACCTCGTCAGAAAAGTTCCTGTTCTCTGCTGTTCCTTCGAGTAAAAGCAAAACAGATCAACTGCAGCCTGCTCTGCTTCTGAACTTACTCCAGCAAATGACTAATGAGCCTAGCAGATGTTTCTACTTCTGAAGCCCTTTTTTGTTTTGGAAGGAATACTACTGACCAATTTGTCCTTCCTCCTGGGAGATTAACAGGACAACAGCAGAGTTTAATGCTGACAATTCATTAAATAGAGCAGTAATAGAGGCCTGGCCCGCCAAATGTCTGTATTTAAGGGTCTGTCTTACCTGGGTCTCCCGTAGCATTTTATTCAATTGGCAAGATGTCTGCAAACCATCTGGAGATGGTTTTGTGGTGATGGAGTTTGCATCAGTATTGCAAACGAAACTGAGTCCGAACCAAAACTGAGACCAGAATCTACTTTGGATTGACCATTTTGGGTTCTAAAGTGAAACCCAAGGTGACAGAGGCATCACTGTGCTCGGCCCAGGCTTGTGTTTATCCATTTACTTAATTTATAGCCCTACTTTCTTGCTGAGACTCAAGGTGAGTTACAAAATATAACAGTCAATTCAAACAAACAGCAAAGACCTCCAGTAAACAATGTAGTAGGAGTAGTATCGCAGAACTGGGAAACAGCGCAAACAAAAAACTGTCTAAGGCATGACATACCATATTGCTGAGAGTGGGTTACCAAGAAGGAAGATGGTGCAGTGAAAGGAAGTTAATATAAAGAATAAACGTTGCAAGAGACGACATTCTGTCTCTTATAAAAGCCACCTCCCGAGCTGACTTCTAATCCCTCTAAAAATGCTCTCCTGACCATTTCTGTTTTGCATCTTCTCCAAAGTCATCCAAGTGTCATTTATGCCTCACGGCATGGGAAGGATGGGGGCCTCCAAATGGCTGTGAGGCATAGCGGAGTGTTAGGGTTTCTGAAACTTGACTGAAGCCACCACCAGGTTTTGGGAAGTCCCTCATCACTTCCTTCAAGAATCCACCAGATCAGAACTGGAAATTTGCTACAGAACTGCTGCCGTCTCTACTCAAGAGTATCTAGAAGAAACTGCTTCAACTAAAAGTTAAATCTTTAGGACACAGTAATAGAAGAAGAAGAGGAGGAGTAGGAGTTGGTTTTTATATACTGACTATCTCCACCACTTAAGGAAGAATCAAACCGGCTTACAATCTCCTTCCCCTCCCCACAACAGACACCTTGTGAGGTAGGTGTGGCTGAGAGAGCTCTTAATACATCAGTGAATAGCCCAAAGTCACCCAACTAGTTTCATGTGTAGGAGTGGGGCAACCAACCCTGTTGACCAGATTAGAGTCCACTGCTCATTTGGAGGAGTGGGGAAACAAACCCAATTCTCCAGATTAGAGTCCACCACTCTTAACCACTACTCCATGCTGGCTTTGAAATTGATGAAACAAAAGATGTGCAAATCAAAGGAAAGCACTTGCCAGTTTTTGTTTATTGTTATGCCAGTGTGTTCCCTGATTTGGGTAGCATTATTCTGGATTTACATGGGTGCTTTCTGGGTGCAGGAATTATTATTATTTTAAGAAAGAAGCATTCTGTCGTGTGAGTCTCAGCTTGCTATGTGAAGTGGTATGATCCAAATAGCTTTACAATCTTCTCTGCTGTTTGGGAGAGCAAGGCTGGAGAATCCTGGCTGAAATTCTGAGGATGTATTCTGGGCCTGATTTTACTGGACCTCACATCCAATTGAGGCACTGCCAGAACCACAGTTTTGTGTAAGAATTGGGCCAACTCCAGTCAGGCATGACAATTAGCCCTCTTTTGCTAATTTATATTTTATATTTAAGTACTATGTGGAGAAGTATCCTCCACCCTAGAATCTACCACTGTATTTTATTAATTGGTGCTGTACTCTACACAAGCTCTTTAGGTTGCAGTGCTGGTAAAAGACTGGCAAAAGAAAAACTAGGGAAAGGAGTCATCTCTCTCCCAAGCACTGAGCACGCCAGACCTTAGTTAGGGAAAGGGCGCTGGCCAGTGCAAGACGAAAAGGTTTGCCATCTCTCACCTCGCTGGAGTGTCACTCTCAAAGAACAGAGCCTGGAACAGCCGGAAGATTAGAAAGTATTTTCTTCTTCTTGAGACAGGAAAATCTGGATTGTCCCCCAAGGGATGGTTGTCTCCAAAGGGGAGATTATATATTCTTATGACACAAGGAAGAAACTCTCTGAGCTTTCACTTTTGGCCAGGGAAGGTCAAGCCATGAAAGACTAAACCTTCACCTGGACATCCTTCTTGACCACATGTCAAGGGACGATGGAGAGAAGTCCCAACTCTGAGAACAGAGGTAATGCTGGACTTCTGAATGCTGTAACTTCAAGAATTCTATTCAAGAATCTTGTCCTATCCTAATTATACATCGTTTTGGATATGTATAGAGTTTAGAAGATTGTGTGTTTTTACTTTTTCTTTATATCCTTGCTTGGTTCTTTGCAGCAACCTTATGTACTCTTTTTCTTTATTAAGCTTATATTTTGAATGCCCAATCCCTGATCTCTGTAAACACAGGACACCTCTTCCATCTTTCTTTCCAAAGAGTGGTAAAGGGGAGGGGCAGTGGGGTAAGCTTGCCATCCCTTGAGCAATGTAGCTTAGAAGTTCAAAAGTGTGATGGATCGTCCCTGGCCTGGTTAGTATGAGCGAAGCAGGAGCCATGACGACTAGGTGGATGCAGAATAATAGATGTCCAAATATGTCTAACAGGAGATACTCTCAGATTAGTTGGTGTCAGCAATTAGTAAACAGTGAAAAGTCTGTTACCACACAGGAGTAAGGAAAAGGGACAGAGACATTGAGCAGTGACTTGAGATGGCCGTGGGATATTCCTGACCTTCAAGGACCTAAGGGAAAGGAGCTTGTGAATCCATTCCTTCACATACCGTGTGTTATCAGTATAGACCCATTCTGTCACATTGCAGCTGTACTAATTAGTCAGTCCGTCTGCTGGTGGATGATTGAGAAACTCTGGGAAAACCTTGAAAGAAATTAACAGCTGGGAATTTGAGAACTATATTTTGCAAGATTTGTAAGCGTTATGTACGTCAGCTTCCGCTTTTAATGGATTTATTGGGGGTGTTGAAGGGTTTTTAGACTACAGAGCATCAGATTATGTATATAGCATTAAGGCTTCAGTGCAACCATCAAAATCAGCATAATTGAACATGAAAAGGACATCCAAATTGAGTGAATCAATCAAATACAAAGCTCCATCATCAGCCACCCTTTTGAGTTTGGCCTTCTTTTTAAATACTAGGGAAGCAACTATTCTGAAGAGAGATACCCATCTGAATTATGAAAAGCACAACATTTTGCATCAGAAAGGTCTTAGCTAAAACTGGAACATTATTTTTTGTAGCAAGGCAGAAGAAAGAAAAGTTTTTTTAAAAAACACACACACACACACACCCCAACAACCTCCAAAAATGTTGGCTAGGGTTTTACAACCATAAATGGTAAAAGCAATCCTGCTCTCCTGCCAGAAGGCAGACCGATAGCGAAAGGTTTTGATTTACAGAAACCGCTCAGGCAAGAGCCCTTGTAGAGAACTCCTTGCCTGTTATAAAAATGTGATTAGCTATAAAACAAAGAGTGATATAGGAAAAGAATTGAAGTAACAGCTGATTGTGGAAGCCTGCTTTTAGCAAGTTTGGGAATGGGTTTTTAAAGGCAAAGTCAGGGAATTCACTAGGAGTGAATTAAAATATTTCCCCCCTCAGAATAAAATCTGGAATTTGGAGCGGGGGGTGGGGGAGCAGCTTCATACAGTCTGCAAGCCTCATTCCCTGCCATTCATCGAGAAGTCTTTCGAGCTGTAGGCATATGCAGTTGAAATGCCTTGGGACGAATGACCAACTTGTTCAAGCCATCTGGTTGAATGGTTGCAAAAGAATGGTTGCTCAGTTACACTTTAAGAGTAGCTGGATGTATCGATCCATCCATGTCTCTCAATCAGCATGTTCCCAGACTTAGAAGAGGAATTTGGATCCTGCTTTCTACTGCACAGTATGTAGAGACAAACCCGATATCTGAAGAAGTGAGCTGTGACTCATGAAAGCTCATTCCTTCTCTGAAATTTTGTTAGTCTTTAGCCGCTACTGGACTCGCTCTTTTCTACTGAGGCAAACTTGGGTAAGCTACAGAGTGTACCTAAACAGGGAGTTGCAGAATGGTTGCTAGGCTGCAGCTGGCAACTCTTGGGTAGGATTGCCAACCTCCAGGTACTAGCTGGAGATCTCCTGCTATTACAACTGATCTGCAGCCAATAGAGATCAGTTCCTCTGGAGAAAATGGCTGCTTTGGCAATTGGACTCTATGGCATTGAAGTCCTTCCCTTCCCCAAACCCCACCCTCATCAACCTCCACCCCAAAAACCTCCTGCCTGTGGCGAAGAGGGACCTGGGAACCCTACCTATACCGCAGTCACTCGTCATTCCCTGGCAGGCCCATTTCTCATATTCATGTTTGACGTCAGATTCTGTGCCTAAAACAAAACAAGTTGTTTGGCTCCTCTCCTCCTTAGGCTAGTCTTCTAAACAGGGTGAAGGACATTTGCTGGCCCACTGAAAATAAGCAGCACTTTCCTAACATCCACCTCTGTGACCCCCTCCTCCCTGCAACTCCTACTTCTAGAACATATTCTCCCCCCACACACACACACACGTGCACTCACACAGACACACACATGCACTCACGGGATTTGAGAAAGCAGAGATCTGGACAGCAGCCGTTTTCATGCCTGGTCCATTTACCTATTCAGTTTCTGCAGCTCCATGGTCTAATACCCTCTTTCGCTACCAGTTTCCTTCTCCCTTCTTTTTGCTGGCCTCATTCTCTCTTGTTCATTGTGCTTGGAAACTCCCACTCAGAGCTCCTATTTGGTGCCCTTTCTCTTTCACTTCAAAACCCTCTTTTCCACTGAGAGCCACTGTGGTGTAGTGGTTAAGAGTGGCGGACTCTAATCTGTTGAACCCTGTTTGATTCCCCACTCCTCTACATGAGCAGCGGACTCTAATCTGGTGAACCGGGTTGGTTTCCCCACTTCTCCACATGAAGCCGGCTGGTTGACCTTGGGCTAGTCACAGTTCTCTCCGAACTCTCTCAGCCCCACCTACCTCACAAGGTGTCTGTTGTGGGGAAAGGGAAGGAGATTGTAAACTGATATGATTCTCCTTAAAAGGTAGAGAGAGTCATCATATAAAAACCAACTTTCTTCTTCTTCTTCTTCTTCTACTTCTTCTACTTCTACTACTACTACTACTACTACTACTACTACTACTATTACTGTAAAGGTCTGCTTTTACTATCTTGACCAGAACAAAGTCATGTGCACCTGTACTTCATTGTATTTCATTGCTCTTGTAACCCTTTGCCTTTTGTTATCCTGACACCCACGGTGGTGTAGCGGTTGAACTAGGGGTTGGGAGAACTAGGTTCCAGATCTACCACAAAGCTCACTGGGTGTCTTTGGATGTGTCTTTCTCTTGGTCACAGGGGGGTGTTGTGAGGATAATATGAGGGGGAATCATGAACATCACCTTGAGTCTCTTCGAGGAAGAGCAGGATAAACAGGTATGCTGGGTAGATCCCTTCCCTCCCTCCTCCTTGCGGTTTAAACTACAGCTTGCGGCAGGGATCTTACTAGTCCCTACGTCCCCATTTTTTTCTCATGCTGCAAATGTCTGTCTGAACAGTGCTACCAGTTTGACATCCGCCCTATACCTTGGTCTCCCCCCTACTATTTTGCTTCCAGTGACCTTCTCCTTCCCTACGAGGTTCGACGTTCATAAAAAGCTTTGTAGCTCTAGAAGTATTTCAGTATTATTAAAACCAAAGAGGGGCAAGACAGTGTGGTGCAGTGGTTAAGAGCCGTGGTTTGGAGAGGTGGACTCTGATCTGGAGAACCAGGTTCAATTCCCCACTCCTCCACATGATCGGCAGACTCTAATCTGGAGAACCGGGTTGGGTTCCCCACTCCTACACATGAAACCAGCTGGGTGACCTTAGGCTAGTCACAGTTCTCTCTGAACTCTCTCAGCCTCACCTATCTCACAAGGTGCCTGTTGTGGAAGGGGAAGGGAAAGAGATTGTAAGCCGGTTTGATTCTGCCATAAGTGGTAGAGAAAATCGGCATATAAAAACCAACTCTTCTTCATTTTCCTTGGAAGGTTCAAGGGGGGTGGGAAGAGGAAACATAGATGACAGTTAACCATTGCTTTGGGTGTTGGATTTTGTTCCTTGTAGTAAAATATCGTAAAAGTCTATATTTCTAAGTCAGATGAGCTGATTGTAGCAAATGCCAAGTTGCCTTCTTTCTCTTTTCTCAGAATTCCCTGCTGCTTTCTTCCACTAACTGCCCCAACATGTATGTAATGCTGTGGACTTTTGGCTCCCATTGCTTGGCACTGCAGATATATTGGTCTTTAGACATTTCCCTCCCGCCCCCACGCCATGCTGCACTGGAAAGTCATTGAATTTCATACCAAGTATTTAACCTCTCCTAACCACCTTCTCATGAGCCCCGTGGCGCAGAGTGGTAAGCTGCAGTACTGCAGTCCAAGCTCTGCTCACGACCTGAGATCGATCCCAATGGAAGTTGGTTTCAGGTAGCCGGCTCAAGGTTGACTCAGCCTTCCATCCATCCGAGGTCGGTCAAATGAGTACCCAGCTTGCTGGGGGTAAGGGAAGATGACTGGGGAAGGCACTGGCAAACCAGCCCGTATACATAGTCTGCCTAGTAAACGTCGGGATGTCACATCACCCCATGGGTCAGGAATGACCCGGTGCTTGCACAGGGGACCTTTACCTTTACCTAACCACCTTCTGCCCTGACCTGGATGGCCTAGGCTAGCCTGATCTCGTCAGATCTCAGAAGCTAAGCAGGGTCAACCCAGGTTAGTATTTGGATGGGAGACCACCAAGGAATACCAGGGTTGCTGTGCAGAGGAAGGCACTGGCAAACCACCTCTGTTAGTCTCTTGCCATTAAAACCCCAAGAAAAGGGGTCGCCATAAGTCGGCTGTGACTTGACGGCACTTTACACACGCACACAACCACCTTCTAGCTTTCAGCAAATGTTCTCTTTTTTTCTTATTACTCAGCACTATTTTGAGAAGCTAGAAAAGGGGATGGATGAGAAATCTGACACTTCTGTAAGTACGCTCAGTTCCTTAGGCTGTCATTTAAGCCGCTGGCTGTACAATCAGATATTTCTCCCTTCCCTCTCACAGATTTGATTTCCCCCGCTTTAAACTTGGCTTTGAGATGGTCTCACTGTAGGCACTCTTCTCCCCCTGCCCATGGCCCTAAGGGCAGGTTTATGTGGTACAGTTATTACATGGATACTGGACAGAGATTAAATTTAACCATAGCTTGTTTTCCTTAACTATGGTTAAGAGTTAAACATGTTTAACAACTGGGCACGAACCATGATGTGGAATCACAGCTTGAAATGGGTTTACAAACAATGGGTTGTGTTAACCACGGCAACCAGGGTTAAGGCAACAAACTATTGGCTCAGTTCAGGCATCACATGAAACCATGGTTTATTTTAAGTATGGTTAGTACGTGAAACCAGAATTCAACTCACAGAGGATTGTTGAAATTTGGGGCTGCTTCAGCAAATGCTAGTTCTGTTGTATTTTCTCTGTAGAACAAGCCAGGATTACTCCAGGGTTAAGGTAGGATGTCTGCATTCATACATTACAGAAAACCACAGTTAACTGTAGATACCAACTTCAGATCCTGGTTTTATAACCCTTAAATGACTATCATTCACAGAGAGGGCCGTGTTCAGACAATCACCTTAACCCTAGTTGGTTTAATGAAACCATGGTTCATGTAATATCTACATAGAGTCCTCATGTCTGCACCAATATCTGTGGCAAAATTTTCTCATATGGGGACTCTTAAGCATAAGGAACCATTCAGAAGCAGGTTTCAGCTCCATGAGGTAACCTTTAGGGCTCTTAAGTTACATATTTGTCATCATCCCAATATAGTGAATCCTGAAATAATTTCTGGCTGCAACTTTTCAAATAAGTCCCCTTCTATCAATTTTAAGAGGCTTGAGGTGTTCCGTTTTGGGCACCACAATTTAAGAAGGATGTAGACAAGCTGGAATGTGTCCAGAGGAGGGCAACAAAGATGGTGAGGGGTCTGGAGACCAAGTCCTATGAGGAAAGGTTGAGGAGCTGGGTATGTTTATCCTGCAGAGGAGAAGACTGAGAGGTGATATGATACCGTAACCGTCTTCAAGTACTTGAAGGGCTGTCATAGAGAGGATGGTGCCGAGTTGTTTTCTGTTGCCCCAGAAGGTCGGACCAGAACCAACAGGGTGAAATTAAATAAAAGAGTTTCCATCTAGACATTAGGAGGAACTTTCTGACAGTTAGAGCGGTTCCTCAGTGGAACAGGCTTCCTCTGGAGGTGGTAAGCTCTCCTTCCCTGGAGGTTTTTAAGCAGAGGCTAGATGGCCATCTGACATCAATGCTGATTCTGTGAACTTAGGCAGCTCATGAGAGGGAGGGCAGGAAGGGTTGTGTCTGGCTCTTGTGGCATATTCTTGTATGCCCAGGGTAGTGCTGATCACGACTTTGGGGGCAGGAAGCAATTTTCCTCCAGACCAAATAGGCCAGGGATCCTGGAGGATTTTCTTGGGCCAGCTTCTGGGCATGGAGTAGGGAGTCATTGGGGGTATGTGGGTGGGGGAGACAGTTGTGAATTTCCTGCATTGTTTAGGGGGTTGGACTAGATGACCCTGGGGGTTTCTTCCAACTCTATGATTCTATGATCTTAGGGGGGTATAAAAGACTGGAGTACATGGATTTATATTGTTTAGAAACTGTCTCTCACAAGAGGAGATGTAGCCTATATAAGTGCCTTGATGAAGGCACTTATTCCTTATTCTTGTTTGTTGTAAAGCTACATGGTGCATAATATTCCCAGTTGTTAAGTTGCCTCATTACTTCATAATCATTTCTGTTTTGTATGACTATTGGACCTCCCATATCATTTTCCTTGATCTGGAAGTGATGAGACTTCTTAACAAATTGCTGTCCTTACTGCGGTCAACCTGGTTTCTCATGTTTTTGAAGTTCTACAAAAACAGATAGAAATCTCTTTAACCATAGACAAGGGCCCTTTTCAGATGCTACAGTCCACCTGTACCACAAAACTTGTAACCACACATAGATCCTCCCAATACATATGGTTGCTGTGTTGTCTGAAAGGGGTTACATGTGGATTTTTGGTGTTGGTACACATGGACCAGAACCTTGAAAAATCATGTAGCATATACAGAGGCTGCATGCAGATGCAAAATCTGCGTGTTGCTTCTTTCAGACGATATAGCAACCATATGCATTAGGAAGGTAGTGGGCATGACGTGCTTTCAGAAGGGTACAGTTTCAGGCTCCTGATACATGTAATTGCAACTTCTGAAAAGGGGTACAAGCAGGATGAGAAAAGTTGACATTTGTATCACCGACAGCAAGAAGGTCGGATCGAACTGCCTTCCCAGACCGAGAGAGGAGGGTGATGGTATTCTAGTATGAAACAGACTTAAGGAAACAGTTCTATGAACAATGCACATGAAATTAATCATTGCCTCTTGACAGCAGAAGGAGGCATGTCTGATGTTCTCTCCATGCACTTACTTCAAGGAATCATTTGCTACTTATTTCCTTGTATTCATTTGCAGAATAGAAGTCTGGGTCAGTTTTCAAAGGTTCTGCTTTTGTCTTCTTGTGCAGGCCGTTTCCTTTGTGCATCACGTTTTCAAGTTTATTAATACGGTCGACTGAGCAATCACATGCCAACACATCAAAATTTGTGCATCGTGGTTGGCCTTCAGTTGCAATGGGCAACATCCACTGGGAATGGCCCCCGTGTACATCCCCTTGAGATGAATGGGGGCAGAGCAAGGCCTTGTGTTTTATGTGTCCTGGGCGGAGCTGCTCTCCCTTTCCAGAAATCCTTGCCCTGAAAACACTGGTGTTAACTAACCGAGCTTTCTTTAAAAGCACATAGAAATTAAATATGTCGTAGCCCAGTTTCTTGATGCAAACGTGAAACATTATGTTAACATAGCCTGTGATAAGAACATAAGAAAAACCCTGCTGGATCAAACAACCGCCCATCAAGTCCAGCAGTCTGTTCACACGGTGGTCAACCAGGTGCCTCTAGGAAGCCCACAAACAGGACAACTGCAGCAGCATTGTCCTGCCTGTGTCCCACAGCACCTCATATAATAGGCATGCTCCTCTGATCCTGGAGAGAATAGGTATGCATCATGACTAGTATTCACTTTGACTAGTAATGACCAGGGGGCTAGAGCATTTGCCCTATGAGGAGTGGTTAAAACGCTTAGGGCTGTTTAGCTTGGAAAGAAGGTGGTTAAGGGGAGACATGATAGAGGCCCATAAAATTATGCATGGTCTGGAGAGTGTGGACAGGGAGAAGCTTTTCTCCCTCTCTCATAACCCGGGGTCATTTGCTGAAGAAAAGGAAGTATTTCTTCACACAATGCATAGTTAAATTGTGGAACTCCCTGCCACAGTATGTGATGATGGATGCCAACTTGGAAGGCTTTAAGATGGGAGCGGACATGTTCACAGAGGATAGGGCTATTCATGGCTACTAGTCAAAGTGGATACTAGTCATGATGCATCCCTATTCTTTCCAGGATCAGAGGAGCATGCCTATTATATGAGGTGCTTTGGAACACAGGCAGGATAACGCTGCTGCAGTCGTCTTGTTTATGGGCTATCCATGGCTACTAGTAAAAATCCACACTAGTCATGATGCATGCCTACAATATTAGGTGCTGTGGAACACAGGCAGGATGGCGCTGCTGCAGTCGTCTTGTTTATGGGCTATCCATGGCTACTAGTAAAAATGCACACTAGTCATGATGCATGCCTACAATATTAGGTGCTGTGGAACGCAGGCAGGACAATGCTGCTGCAGTCGTCTTGTTTATAGGCTTCCTGGAGGCACCTGGTTGGCCACTGTGTGAACAGACTGCTGGACTTGATGGGCCTTGGCCTGATCCAGCTGGGCTCTTCTTACGTTCTTGTGTGTGGGAAAGCAGGGCCACAGTTCCAGTTCTTCTCCCTGGGGGGACCCTGATGAGCTTCTGAGGAATCCCAGGGTACTCTGGAATATAGCTCGAAAATTGCAAGTTAAAAGATCGAATGGAGCACAAAACACTGAATTAGCGCCCTGTTCGTGCTATTAATAGAAAAGTAACAACAAACGGTAGGAGCCCCGTGGCGCAAAGTGGTAAGCTGCAGTGTGTGTGTGTGTGTGTGTGTGTTAAGTGCCGTCAAGTCGCTTCCTACTCATGGCGACCCTATGAATGAAAGTCCTCCAAAATGTCCTCTCTTTGACAGCCTTGCTCAGATCTTGCAAATTGAAGGCTGTGGCTTCCTTTATTGAGTCCATCCATCTCTTGTTGGGTCTTCCTCTTTTCCTGCTGCCCTCAACTTTTCCCAGCATGATTGTCTTTTCCAGTGAAAAAAAGCAGTACTGCAGTCAAAAGCTCTGCTCACGACCTGAGTTCAATCCCGATGGAAGTCGGTTTCAGGTAGCCGGCTCAAGGTTGACTCAGCCTTCCATCCTTCTGAGGTCGGTAAAATGAGTACCCAGCTTGCTGGGGGTAATGGGAAGATGACTGGGGAAGGCACTGGCAAACCACCCTGTAAACAAAAGTCTGCCTAGGAAACGTCAGGATGTGACGTCACCCCATGGGTCAGGAATGACCCGGTGCTTGCACAGGGGACCTTTACCTTTACCTTTTTAACAACAAATTGCAAGAAATGGAGGGGGGTTTACCTGCACTCACAGGAAATCTAGTTTAATCAGTCACTGAGGGAGGAATTTTATGTATACCTGATCCCTATAGCTGAGCCTTGCTCAGTGCTTGAGAAGCTGATAAAAACCATCTGAGGTGAATTCCATCCGTGTACCTCGGATGAGATATCATTTTTCAAGCCTCCCTTTTACGACTATTGAAGCCCATAAACGTCTTTTCAAAAAAACACATTCAGTCGGAGGCCATCTGCCGCAGTTTGCCCAAATTAAGCCAGTTCATTCTGATTTCCCTTAGGTGGGCCAGGTTTTTTTTTTCCTGTATCCAGATAGACAGCAGGTAAAGCGATACCTCCTTTTTACTGGGCCAATCTCAACTGGTTAGATGAAGCAGTCTGTTGCTAATTATACAGAACTCTAATAACCGGCGTGTTGTTGGAGAAAGGTGGCCCTTGTGGCATACATATTTCTGAGTTTGTTCACATGAACACATGAAGCTACCTTATACTGAATCAGACCATCATGGTCCATCAAGTCAGTATTGTCTACTTGGACTGGCAGCGGCTCTCCAGGGTCTCAGGCTGAGGTCTTTCACATCATCTACCTGCCTAGTCCCTTTACCTGGAGATGCTGGAGGTTGAACCTGGGTCCTTCTGCATGCCAAGCAGAGGCTCTGCCGCTGAGCCACAGCCCCTCACTGAGGCTGAATATGGCTCCTAGTGAATGCTTAGAATTCTGTTAAAAGTAAGTGTCTCCTCTTTGCTGGATGTAGGGAAGAGCTTGGAAACCTGTGGCTTTTCTCTGGTGAAGTCCAAAGTGAGACTTAATAGGGCTTCTCCACTTCTCGCCTCCACATCACTGTGTACAGTCCAAACTGAGTGTAGCTGAGTGATGAGGTGCGGGTCTTCAGTGGGTGCAGCCCCCGACTATGTCTGCATTGTTTGTTCTAACAACAATTGGACGCATAAATCAGAGGGTCTCCAGTTTTGGCTTTACTGCTCTAACAACAGAATGTAGGGAACTGGACAGATGTGAGTAATGGACTCTCTTTTTTGGGTTGCCCTGCAAATTGGTCTCCAGTGGCATGCCAGAACTTGCTACAATAAACACTAATAGAGGGCTAGGGGTGAGTGCTCTGGACATCCACGAGCAGGGTGAGGCTTAGAAACCTCCTTTATGAAACCAGGATTGTGGCTCAGTGCGATTGCAGGACTAGGAAGAGAATGCTGGAATACTATGAGGCTGCTAATTTGGTCAGTTTCACTGTGAATGAAGTATTTAATAGGGAAATGGTATGCGTGGATGGCTTCCATTGATACAAACTGGCTCTCCAGTGAAGTAAAGGAACCCTGAAGGTAAGTCTGATTCCCCTTTCTCTGGCCAGGTTTCCTCAATATGTTCCAGGCTGCTCTTTCCTCACACAGAGCACCTTTCCACGGAACCTACAGAATGATGGGGCATGAACAGGATGCTTATTTGTCCCTGTAAAATAAGCTTTCTTCCTTAGCTGACTCCAAACCCTCACCAAGGCCTTTTACGCACGGGCTTTTTCCATTGCCGTCACCCCCGACTACTTCGGGGCTTTGTTTTCACGATGCAAGTTTTCTCTAACCTTTAGAAGTCGCCTCACTTTCCCATTGCACTTCCCCCACATTTTCTGAATGCTGTTTTAGCCCGAGTGTAAAGTCTGCCTCAATCCCAAACCAAAAGCTGGTCCTGTGCATACTTGTCAATTTGCGTTTTTCTTCCCATGTCCATTCTTGCTTCTCCCTGCCCCTTGTCTCCCCCCCCCTCATCAAACCCCTCCCCTCTAAGGATTTTTTTTTTTTTGAGATTACAGAACTAGCAAGAGAATGCTGGAATACTATGAGGCTGTTTATTTGGTCAGTTTCACAGTGTGTGTTTGTCAGTTTCAGACCTTGGCAGGATGGAACAGGGCTGGGCTGATTTGTTGCCTTCCCCTTATATGTGTCCTCTTTAGGATAGGCATAAAAGCAATTTTTTTTTGCAAGTGCAAGACTAACGATATAACACTGGAATAATATCAAACTATCTATGCAGCTGCTTATTTCTTCAGTCTCCATTTAATGTCCTCTTCAACTGCCTCCCAGACCGGGGGTGGGGGGAGCTACTTGGCTCAGTTAAAATTAAACAATCTTACTGCGGAGCTGGTAACCCCATCGGTGACCACTCCCCCCTTGGTTCAGATGCTCCACATTTTCACTGATGCATGCAGTACTTTACTCCAAGTAATCCCAAGTGCTCCAGGAATTTATTCGGGGAAGGAAAGCCCCCGTGCAGAGTGATTTGAGAATTTGACTGCAAATACTGTGCATCGAGAGACCAGTATATCCAATGGAAACTACCCGTGCATAAATGGCCTAAGAGCCCAATAACATCCTGGCTAAGCCGAGGCTCCTTTCCAAAGCCACGAAATCCCCTGTTTGAGGGGGAAACTTTCTCCCCCCCCTTAAGCTGAGGCTGGCTCCCCCTCCCATCCAGTGGAATTCCATGGGCTCTGATTGGCTGACAGACACTGGGATTTACCTGAGGCTTAAATCACAAGGGGCGAACACACATGGTCGCTTTAGCCTCCTTTAATCCCTGTTTTAGCCAGGATCGAAGGCACATTAGGCGAAACGCATGGGTTCGATCCTGGATGAATCCTGGCTGAAACAGGGATTAAAGGAGGATAAAGTGACCTTGCGTTTTCGGCCAAGGATTGGTTTAGAGCCCTGGAGGAGAGGCGGGACTTTTCAGGATGGTTGCTGTAGCACAGTATCCATCTGACCAGGAGTCTCAGCTGTTATTTAAAAAGAATTTGCAAATTTCTAGCCCTTATGGCTTGTAGAGTTTAAATGTGGGGGGGGGGGGGGCTACTGAAACTTTCAGAGCCAGAGAGGTGATTAGAAAATACTTTAATTAGGCCAATTGGGTAAGATTTTTTCACTGCGGTCCCTCTCATGATAAGCAAATCCAGAACCGTGCAAATTTGTGGCAGTTCATGCCATCAAGTCGCTTCCAACTCATGGTGACCCTAAGAATCAATGTCCTCCAAAACATCCTATCTTTAACAGCCTTGCTCCGGTCTTGCAAATTGAGGGCTGTGGCTTTTTTATAGAGTCAGTCCATCTCTTGTTGGGTATATTTGTGGTATACAAGATGCTAAATTGAGCTTTTCTTTTCAGCACATAGTACATATAGCCCTGCTGTGGGTTTTTCCTGTACAATCCGATAACTCTGTTCCACTACATCCCCCTGGTCTTCCAGAGGTTGTGGGGATCCTTTTGAATAAGTCAACGTGTATTCAGAATGACCCTTGTGTACCCCCTGAAGCTCATTGCCTGTTCTGGATTTCTAATACAACCACTTTTAGTGTGGTAATCGTGTGCTTTCTTTCTGCTAGTTCATTCCTCTCTTCCAGAAACTACAGCTGTGCTTATCCAAATATAGCAAATTCTGCCCTAAGGCCAACGTTGGGCTCAGAATAATGCATGTAAACTGAGCAAGTTTTATACCAAACACCGACACCTGGATGCAAATCCAACAGGATGCATTGATTTCTTTTGTGTGCTTTTTAAATATTGCTGTAATGTTACGCAGAACTGAATGTTACACAGTAACAGGAAGAAAACAATGCAGGTCACTTTCCTAAGCAGTTTGGCACCTGCATTTTTATAGTGTGGGGAACAGTAGGGGAAAGGGGAAAGGCTTGTGTAGCAAAGGCAGATAGAGCTACACATAATAATGCAAGAGCCATTATTACATGTACCTGACTTGATGGTTAAGAGCGGTGGTTTGGAGACTTCTTGACATGCTTCCCAGAGACTTTTTGACATGCACATCTTACCCCATCCTCAGGTGTTGGGTCTGACTGTTCCCTTGGGCTTCAGTGCCCCCTGTGTTTGTTATCTGGCACAGTATGTCTTGTCACTATTGCTGTGTTTAGTCCTCTGATGACAGCTGTTAGTGAGTCAGAACAAATAATGGAGTGAAGATTTCTTAAACACCTGAAGAAGGTGTCATGGACCAGACCTCCACATTAAACAACACATCATCCTGCCGGGACAACAATGTCAGCTCTTTACTGCCGCTCTCTAGATGCACATTTCCCCCATCTGAATTCTCAAAACTCTACAGGGGGGGCTTATTGTTAAGATTTGGAAATTTGGATGGGGAAAATGTGCATCTAGAGAGCTGCAAATCCAAGGCAAAACCTTCCATTGTTTCTCGTTGGCTATTTATGCATGGGAGGATTTGCCTTGGATTTGCTGCTCTCTAGATGCACATTTCCCCCATCTCAAAACTCTGCAAGGGGGCTTATGGTTGAGATTTGGAAATTTGGATGGGGAAAATGTGCATCTAGAGAGCGGCAAATCCAAGGCAAATCCTCCCATTGTTTCTGGGGCAGCCAGAGAGAGACTCGCCAACCCACACTGACCTCCAGGCGAAGGTGGCAACCACAAAAAACAGCAGGAATAACTCCCACCGAGGCAAGCCAGCCCACCCCAACCAGAACAGGTAACCCTCCCCCTTTGGCTTACCCCAAAGAAAATATACAAATAAACAAAAGACCCTCTGTGCTGCACTAAGTCAAGCTTTAACCAAAAAACAAAAACAAAAACCCAGCATGTGGCTCACAACTCTTATTATGAAACAATATAATTTTACTATAATGAACTAAGGATATGACCAATATGATTATTACATGCAAAAAACTCACAAGGTGCTGTGCAACAGATCCCAACAGAAACAAACACGAACTCCTACTGTGTATCTGTATATACAAAAAAATAAGCAAAATAATCCAGTCCGTGGCTTCTAAGAGCCAATGTAACACTAACAAGCAAGAAAAGCTTTCATACTATGCCAAAAGTGCATCCAACAATGCTCAAAGCGTAAGTAAACAGCATAACTAGCGTGGGTAACGTATCTTTTCGTTTCAACACAACCATAGTACATCTTATAACGCTACTAGCGTGTGACCTGCGCAAATTGCGTATCTTCAGTATTGATAGATTTCATGCTGCTGGATTCAAATCTTCCACAGCAAAAATCACACTAGCACAGAGGCAATCAGGCTCCCCCACCAGGACAGGTCACCCCCATTTGGCTCCCCCTCCACACACACAGAATCTCCTCCCCACCACACACACACACACAGGAAAAAAGTTATAGAGAAAAGCCCCAAAATGGGTCAAACTGTGGATGTCTTCTCTTCCAGCAGAAGCAGGGAGGCAGGAGGAGTAATCCAATCTGATTCCAGCAAGCAGCAGCAGGTCAGCTCAGCTCAGGATCTCTCATGATCAGCACAGGAGCAGCAGCAAGCAGCACCATCAAAATGGAAGGAATACAGACTCGAGTCGTGACAATCAGGGACGGGATGGGACGGGAGTATTTATTCTCTTCTCCTGGCCAATTCAGAGAGATTCAAAAGGGAGAATCCCTTCTCTGATTGGCCAGAAGAAGACCCAGCTTGGCCACCTATTGGCCACTGGTGTTTGGTTGTTTCTCCTGAAAGGCAAGTTTGCTTGCCTTTCAGAAGAGAGCTTGCTGTTTGTTTCTTTTCAGGAAGGCACCGCGGGAGAATGCTGATTCTGGGACACCGAATTTGTCCGAATTTATGCGGCATCCTCCCGAACTCGCTGAATTCGGCTCGTTGTTTGCCTGCCTTTTTTGACTTCAGTTCTATCCAAACTGGAAACTGCCGAATCGGGGCAAATTCTGCTGTTTTGCAATTCGGATAGTGTGGGAGCCCCAGCACTCATCCACTAGGACAACCGGGGTTGTCCGGCCGGCCAGCGCTTCCTTGGCCTCAGAATCAGAGTCCAGGTTAAAGAGACACCCACAACTCTGAGGTCGGTGTGAGAAGCCTTCTTGCCTGGCGCCTCACATTCGACCTTCTCCTCCCCAGCCTCCACGAAAATGCCGACTCATATGGGAGAGGCCCCGCCCTCTTCCCCGCCTCCCCGTTCCTCAACCCCACTGCTTCCCGTTCCATCACTCGGGTCTCCGAGGGGATTCAGGTGAGTGCGGGGTGTTTCGGGGAGTCCTGTCGCTGGGGCTTGCCCCGGCGCAGAACAGATAGAACCGAATCGACAGCCCTAGTAGTGGGGGTAGAGAAACACTCTTCTAGTAATATCTAATAATACCTAGTGATCAGGGGGCTAGAGCAACTGCCCTATGAGGAGAGGCTGAAACGCTTAGGGCTGTTTAGCTTGGAAAGAAGGCGGTTAAGGGGAGACATGAGAGAGGTCTATAAAATTATGCATGGTATGGAGAGAGTGGACAGGGAGAAGCTTTTTTCCCTGCCAGAACGCAGGATCATCTGCTGAAGCTGGAGGGTGAGAGATTCAAAACTTATAAAAGGAAGTATTTCTTCACACAACACAGAGTTAAATTGTGGAAGGCTTGGAAGGCTTGAAGAGGGGAGTGGACATGTTCATGGAGGATAGGGCTATCTGTGGCTGCTAGTCAAAATGGATACTAGTCATGATGCATACCTATTATCTCCAGTATCAGAGGAGCAGGCCTATTATATCAGGTGCTATGGAACACAGGCAGGGTAATGCTGCTGCAGCTGTCTTGCTCATGGGCTTCCTGGAGGCGCCTGGTTGGCCGCTGTGTGAACAGACTGCTGGACTTGATGGGCCTTGGCCTGATCCAGCAGGGCCTTTCTTATGTTCTTATGTTCTTAACACAAAAAAGTGTGGCATGATATCATTGCACTTGAGTCGCAGCAACCAGTAAAATGAAGGGGGTGTGTGGGAAAAAAATAGACTGCAATGTTAGCTTGTCATGTTACAGATTTACTAGATGTTATAAGGGACCAAGGAGAGAGATGCATGCTATTTAGTTCTGTCATTCTTGACATATTTTGGCAAGAATTTGATCAGTAAGAGAAATGATTACTACTGATATTTAATGTTTACTTTGGAGGCATTTTGAAAAGATAGTCACAAGGGTAGAATTGGAGGGGCGGAGGTGGATACGGTTTGGGAAATAGAAGGCTGAGTGCCGCCAATTCGGGGAAGCCGGTAGCCACTTCTAAGGGTGGGTGGCTGTGCCATTTTTTGGAGCACCATCTCAAGGAATATTTTGAATCCATCAAGACAAGGGAGGGGGGAAGTGTTTTCGCCACACTGAGAGTGTACAATTAAAACATTACCCTATAATCCAGGCCTGCATGGTTTGTGACTCACTAAGCCAAATGCCACCCACCAGCCATGTCTGGTGACCTTAGCAGGACACCGTATCCCTTGTGGCATCACTGCCTGCCTAGGAACGCAAAACCGGGGCATTTTGCCAGCCACAATTCACTGTTGGTGGCCTGGATGGATCACATGTTGTGTGTAAGCCTTTCAAAAACAGAGGACCGATCCATCAACACTAGCTAGCCTCTTTTTTAAATTAAAAAAAGAAAAAAATATTTGTTCATTTATAACTATCATTGTCAGAGTGCAGTGCTTAGTGAACCTACTTGCAAGGAAGGTTGTCAGGTACCTCCTGGCAACTGGTGAGGAGGGCACTTTAGGGTTGCGAGGTTGCTTTGATTGGCGGGCAATTGCCCGCCAATCCAGTGCCCAGCTTGGAAGCAGGGATCATGTGTGCGCGTGGCCGTGCTGACTTGATTGCGTCCCTTCTGGTTTACACCCGGAAGTGCCACATTGCAACGGGCCTTAATTCCCCACTGACCAGTGCTGGCGGGAGGGGAGGGTTGCCATCTCTGTGTTGGGAAATACCTGGATATTTGGGGGGTGGAGCCTGAGGAGGGGGGGTTGGAGAGGAGAGGGACTTCAATGCCATCAAGTCCAATTGCTAAAGCAGCCATTTTCTCCAGGGGGACTGATCTTTGCTGCCTGGAGGTCAATTGTAATAGCAGGACATCTCCAGCCACCACCTGGAGGTTGGCAACCCTAGGGGAGGGCCCCCAGAGCAGAGGATCCCCCACCTCCAGCAGGGGCCTGGAAACCATATTTGGAAGCCCTCCCCCAGCATTGCTGTGCTGCAGTTTCATTAACTCAGAAAGTTAGAAAAAGACTCTACATTTTTTAAAAATCTAGCAGCTTACATTTACCCAGGAAAGAATAGTGCTGTGATCCTATGCAAAGTTACTCCGTTCTAAATCAATTAATTTTAATGAGTTTAGAATGGAGTAGCACTGCATAGGGTTGCAGTTGGGGTTGTCAGCATTTCCTCAGCAATGCTGGGAGATGATGCCTGGAGAGAGTTGAGCTTGGGGAGGAGGTGATGTCATATTCGGGTGACAGTGTAGGATTTTCCCCATATCTTTATAGTAAGACCATAGAGACATGCAGACGTTTCTAGAGAGGCACTGTGGAGGCCATGTTCCCACCATATTTTTTTCTCTTGCTCCTCTGTTTCTCAAGTGCAGGGGATTAGGCTGAGTGCAGGGTAGACAGTAGGGTTGCCAACCTCCAGGTAGTAGCTGGCGATTTCCCACTATTACAACTGATCTCCAGCCGACAGAGATCAGTTCACCTGGAGAAAATGGCCGCTTTGGCAATTGGACTCTATGGCATTGACGTTCCTCCCCTCCCCAAACCACGCCCTCCTCAGGCTCCACCCCCAAAATCTCCAGGTATTTCCCAACCTGGATTTAGCAACCCTAGTAGGCAGCCCAAGACAGAGGCAGCACAAGATGGTGAATTCCAATGCTCAGCTTTTCTCTCTCCGATTCTCTGCAGTCCTTCATCAGTTTTGCTTCGCAGATTGAGCAAGACAGGCTAGTTTAGCTAGTAGGATTTTGCAGGCTTGGGAGACCGTGGCTTGTAGTGCCGCTTACAGGCACCTGGTGCCAGGAATAACAATTGTTTCAAGTTGCACACTGTGGCTGACAAAACTCTGTCTCTTTCCAGAAAGACACCGTATATTGTAACTTTTGAAGTACATATGAATAGCTTAATTTAGCCATTTTAATTCCCTGAGGGGAATTGTTTAAAATCCTTTGTCTACAGCGTGTTTGTTTTCCTTTCATGCTTTTTTAAAAGAAAAATTGCAGACGTATAATTCAGTATTTGAATTTGAAGGTTGTTTTTGGCACGCTCTGCAAACTGTTTCCTATATTAATTCTGCAGATGTGTTCTCGTTTTCATGTCGAAAGTGCTCTTTGTTTCGTATGCCATCTGTTGGTTCCGTCACCCAGCGGTTTGCTACTGTTGCCGAGGCGCATGGCTACGACGGAATTCGAACTTACTTTTGAAAGAGGTTGGGATGTCAATACTTCGCTGTCCTGTTCGGGAATGGAGCAATTGGAGGAGGGAATATTCTGGGCCCAGGATGATGGACCTCACAGGGTGGTGGTTGTGAGAAAATGGAAGCGGGAGAGCAATGTTCTAAGCTGCTTTGAGTCCACGTTGGGGAGGTAAGCAAGGTATAAGTAAATAAATTACAGCAAATGTAACCAGGCATATAATGGCCCCGTCATATAAAATTGTTCCCGTGCCACTGCCATAGGATCTGGTTCCTCCATGAGGACACAGCACAAAAAAGATCTGGGATAGTTCAGAATCCAGACTGGCTGCATATTTATCTGAGAAAGATGAAGGAGGAGGAGGAGGAGTTGGTTTGTATATGCCGACTTTCTCTATCACTTAAGGAAGAATCAAACGGGCTTACAATCACCTTCCCCTCCCCACAACAGACACCCTGTAAGGTAGGCGGGACTGAGAGAGTGACTAGCCCAAGGTCACCCAGCTGGCTTCATGTGTAGGAGTGGGGAAACAAATCCAGTTCACCAATTATCCTCGGCCGCTCATGTGGAGAAGTAGGGAACGTAACCTGGTTCTCCAGATCAGAGTCCACCGCTCCAAACCACCGCTCTTAACCACTACACCACGCTGGATTTTACTGTTCATCTTCCAAAATATTAATATGCAATTGTTTATAATAGCTGCATTCTACTCAGTAGTAGCGTGACTGTAGAAACACTTTTTTGGCAACTTTAATTACTTATTCATAGGGTTGCCTGTTCTGGGATGGGAAATACCTGGAGATTTTGGGGGTGGAGCCTGAGGAGGGCAGGGTTTGGGGAGGGGAGGGACTTCAATGCCATAGAGTCCAATGGCCAAAGCGGCCATTTTCTCCAGGTGAACAGATCTCTATCAGCTGGAGACCAGTTGAAATAGCAGGAGATCTCCAGCTAGTACCTGGAGGTTGGCAACCCTACTTCTTATGCAGGACTATATATGATAACATGCTTCTACGTTACTAATTTAAAAGCCAGCAGAGGAAGTGGCCACATCTCCCTAAAAAGATAAAATCTACAGTTTGTATTGCCCTTCCTTCTTGGGATTGAAATTTTCTGTATTGTAATATGTGATAAGCAATTTTGCTTTAACATCCTTTGCTGTAGCAGTTTGTTTGTCACAATTCCTCTGTTCCAAATTTGCTTTATGGATTACCCACATGGCCAGGCTTAGCCCCTTAGCAGGACCTGTTGATCTTCAAGTATTTGTAAATATTTTAGGATACTTTGTAACAGCTTATGGCTATACAAATGAACTCACTTGACTTGTCTTGATCTGCAAGCACAAGAAAGTTAGTGATTGGCAGGTCTGTCTTTCATATAGGGTTGCCAGGTCCCTCTTCCCCACCGGCAGGAGGTCTTTTGGGTGGAGCCTGAGGGAGGGCAGGGTTTGGGGAGGGGAGGGACTTCAATGCCATAGAGTCCAATGGCCAAAGCAGCCGTTTTCTCTAGGGCAATGGTTCCCAACCTTTTTTTGACCAGGGACCACTAGGACCTTTTTGTTCGGTGCAGGGACCCCAAGGTTCAAAATAAAAATTCCAAGAATTTGAAAATAAACTTTAATCATAACTGTTAGTTAAACATTAAACTTAGAATAATATTTGAATATATATTTTTATAATAGAAAACTTTTAATTGAAAATATTAATTTATTATGGGTTTATAACTTGGTTTTGCGGACCTTAATTTAGTTCTCGCTGACCCCTGGGGGTCCATGGACCCCTGGTTGGGAACCAGTGCTCTAGGGGAACTGATCTCTGTTGCCTGGAGATCAGTTGTAAAAGCTGGAGATCTCCAGCTAGTACCTGGAGGTTTACTAACATGAAATCACCATATACTATAAGTCAGGTTTAAGCAAAGTAATAGTACTAGGCTCTAGGTTTAATAATTCAAGTTCAAACAAAGAAGTGTGTGTCAAAAACACGTTTAACTAAACATAACAACCAAAAATAAGTGTGAAACAACAACTATGTACAGGGTATACACTAAAACAATACAAGCAAGACAAGTGTGAAATATAACGACGTTATAAGGTGAGTATGAATACTTTTCTTTCTTTGTACTTAATTATTTCTTCTTCGTTACAGGTATTTCCAATTCATCACAGCTTATTCAATATCAGTCCTAAGACCTTTTGACATGGAACATGGAACAAGAAGGGAACGTTGTCCGGATTAACTATCACGCTTTCACTACTATAGCGTAGCTTCATCAGCCAAAGTTCCAATTCAGTGTTTCTTTCAAACTTCAAATTAATGAATTTTTTGATAGATTTATCCAAGGTTATTTGGAGATCTCAAAGCCCCTCTGCGGCTGTTCATTCCTTCTCTGCATCTCATGATGTTATATTTCACACTTGTCTTGCTTGAATTGTTTTAGTGTATACCCTGTACATAGTTGTTGTTTCACACTTATTGTTGGTTGTTGTTATGTTTAGTTAAACGTGTTTTTGACACACACTTATTTGTTTGAACTTGAATTATTATGCCTAGAGCCTAGTACTATTACTTTGCTAGTACCTGGAGGTTGGCAACCCTATTTTCATAGGAACCAGGCGTGAAGTGAGGGATACTGAATCTTACACATGCCCTGAATCTTTTGCCACATGCCTAGGGTTGCCAACCTCCAGGTAAACCATCACAAGACTTCGAAGTAGCCAGGGAACAGCTGAAGCTATTTTCGTTCTACATGTCGGTTGAGGAAAATAAGACCACACACAGACGGTAGGAACCCGCAGAGGTCCTTTTGCATCCGGGAATTGGTAAGCATGAGACCTAGAAAGTAAAATAGGAGTGGGTAAATATGTATTTGGACTTTATTTACATTGTTGTGGAAATCAGCCAATTTCTTGTATGTTATATTTTGTATTTAGAGGCTTGTTTGCCCTATAAGAGTGTTTAAGAACCCAGAGAGGATTAAGAAGACACACAGAGTGTTATTTAATAATTTATGAAGACCAACTAGCTGACGAAGCAAGCGAAACGTGTACGAATCTAGAGGACACGTCCGGTTGGCTTCAAGCATTGTGGCTTAGATCCCAGTGGGCTTCGACTTTTGTGGCTTCGGTCCAGTCGGTTTCGACCTTCGTGGCTCAGGCTTTGCATCGAGCAGTTTCTTATACACGCTGCTATCTGAGACCTTGTGGCTTCGGTTTCTGCAACGAGCAGCTGCGCATCTACTCTCCCCACCACCACCACTGTCAGCGTTCTTTCGACTCCTTGCTGAGTGTTGCTGCACTCGTCGGTTCTCCGGAGTGCTTTTGAGGACTGTATTAGGGGACATGTTCAAGCTGCTTTGATAGCTTTTGAGTGTTCTTGGTAGGCTATAGGTTATTTGTATCATTGCTGTGGGTGATATATTCACTATAATTCTAGAATCCTATGGGATTTTCTGTTTTATTTTCTGTTTGATTTGCTTTGGAATATAATATTGGAGTTTATAATACAATTTCGATGAATTGTTGGTTCTTTTGTTGTTTAGGTTAATGATTTGTAAAGGGTATATGTATACAACATTGAGAGCCTTCGTGCTGTTTGGGTTATTAACGCAGTTATTGCAGCATAGGTTTTGATTGTGGTTAACCTCCAGGTACTAGCTGGAGATCTCCCACTATTACAACCGATCTCCAGCCGATAGAGGTCAGTTCCCCTGGAGAAAATGGCCGCTTTGACAACTGGACTCTGTGGCATTGAAGTCCCTCCCCTCTCCAAACTCAACTCTCCTCAGGCTCTGCCCCCCAAATCTCCAGGTATTTCCCAACCCGGAGCTGGCAAATCTACCCACCATAGAGGTGGTCTCCAGTGAAGAATGCTACACACCCACTTGATAACCTTTTTGCACCTCGGTTGGTTCCTGTTTTATGTTTCATGGGCGCTAACGGCAATCACTTGACACCAAAGCACATGGGTGGGGGATAAGAAATTACAGTTTTTAAATAAGATGTGGCAGTCGTCTCGCCAGATGGAAGAGCAGCAGGAAACGCCGTTTGCAATTTTCACTTTGTCTAAATGTATTGTTTGGTCTATAACTGAAAGGGAATTGTGTACAAGCGGTAGATATACAGGAACACCCATTAAAGTCTGACTTTTAAAAGTTGTGGCATTGCTTCATGAGATGTGTTGGCTTGTGTGCGTGTGTGTGTGACTGGGCATGTGAATGCAGCTGTGGTCTCTGCAGATTGATGTATTGGAGTAAAATATGTCGGCCACAGAATGCTGAAGAGAGAAGCAAGCCGAGGCCATAAAACTGGTAGCGACGAACAATTTAGTAGCTGCAGCTTAGATCAGGGCTTTAGCTGACAGAGGATTGGGTTACATTTTCCCCTCTTCCCTTTTTTAAGTTGACACTCTGGCTGCTGAAAAGGAGCCATCTAACATGCATGCTTAAACTGCCAGAGCCCCACACCTTCCTGCCCCTAACTTAGACTATACACATGTACATGTGTACTTTGCATGCAGAAGGAATCCACACAACACATCCCAATTGTGGCTTCTTCCAAGTCAATTTTCTTTTAGCTATGGAATTGGATGATCTCACTTGGACTGGGATACTTTGGGGGGGGGGGAGGGTTCCCTCTCTTTTCTTTTTTTCCCTTTTTTTTTGTGGCAAACCAGTTTCTGTCAAGAGCTCGTTTTCTCCTGGAAGCGAATCCAGATCTCATTCTTGTATATTTAGCTCATTATAGTTTGATATAGCATTATTTGAAAGTTTATTTTAATGTTATATGGGACCCTGAACAGATGTGCTGGGTAAGCTTTTTGGTATCCAACTACTGGATCAATCAGGTATTTCTTTGGAGCAGAGGGGTCTCTGGCAGCCAATTGAGACTTTTTTTGTCTTGTCCCAACTGAGCTTTCCTGGAACTTTATTAAAAACATCGTTTATACAGACAAGTCGAGATGGGAAAAAGGAGCGCCAAGTATGCTTCTGTTTGGGGGAGGGAAACAGGGGAAGGATTATTCCATTTGAAGAAGGCTTGGGACATTTAATAAGTTGGTCCAATTCCTCCACTACAGATTGTCTGACTAAGACCTGCTCCTTGTGAAAGGGGGAGGCTACTATGAAAACATTCATAATTTTCCTAATTGATGATGAGCATTTAAGAAACTGTCTCTAAAGAAGTTGATTGATTTTGTTTGTGTTCTATAAACTGAAACCAAAGGTGCTCCTGTTCTTCTTAGGCCTTTTATGCATGGCTGTTTCCCTCTCAGTCACCCCTCCAATGACTTCAGGTCTTTTGTGTTGATTGTGCATGCCCTTTCCGACCACCAGAGGATGCCTCGCTCTCCCCCTGCGTTTCCCCGTATTTTGCCCACGTTTTCAGAGACCTGTTTCATCTCCAATTTGAAAATGAGGGCAAAACACGGGGAAACACAGGGGGGAGAGCAAGGTAACCTCTGACAGTCGGAAACAGCATGCATAATCCCAACAAAGTCCCAAGCTATGCATAAAAAACCTTAATTTTTTAGCAGGTTATTTTCCTGTTCTGTTCTCCAGATTAGAGGCCACTGCTCCAAACCCCCTCTCTTAACCACTATACCATGCTGGCTCCAACAGTGGAATCTATGAAGAGAACTTCTAGTTGCGCATGTAGATCTCCTTATGCTCTTCTGGGCAGCTCTGTTTCATGTTCTATGATTCTGTGTGGCCAGAGAGCATAGCAAGTGTTTCAGAGATAAGCAAAGTCATTCCTCTGCTCCCAGGGAGAAGCCAGCGATCTAGATCGCAGTGACTGAATCCATACCTCCCACAGAGAAGAAGAAATGTTAGGGAGAAGTGTCCTCCAATACTTGCCAGTTTTCCGTGTGTAGGAACTGAGCAGTTTTTATGTGTGTGCGACAGAGCTTTCCACCGTGTGGACCTCATCTGCAATTAGATGTCCACTGGCCAATTAGGCTTCAAAGGGGGAGGGGTGGGACAAAGATATAGAGGATGGGTCTGTCGTGGCTGTTGGGGTTGGGAGATGACTTGTGTCTCCCTGTTTGGAGGCAGAATGCCTCCAATTTGTCAGGTGCTGGGGGGCAGTCAGCGGGGAGGAGATGCTCCCTGCAGGCCCTCCTTGGGTGCTTTCTGTAGCCCCGTTCACATGGTACAGCAAGCGCATGGCCATCCCACATGCACGCAAGTAAATCTGTTTGCAAGAAAGAGCCAATGCATGTGGAACTCCCTGCCCCAGGATGTGGTGATGGCTGCCAACTTGGAAGGCTTGAAGAGGGGAGTGGACATGTTCATGGAGGAAAGGCTACTAGTCAAAACGAATACTAGTCATGATGCATACATATGCTCTGCAGTCTCAGAGGAGCATGCCTATTATATGAGGTGCTGTGGAACACAGGCAGAATAATGCTGTTGCAGTTGTCTTGTTTGTGGGCTCCCTGGAGGTACCTGGTTGGCCGCTATGTAAATAGACTGCTGGACATAATGGACCTGGGTCTAATCCAGCAGGCCTTTTCTTATGTTATTATGTTCTTATTAATACTAGTCATTGTAGTCTTCAATATATTAGTTTCAGGTATTGACATATTATGGCTTTTAATCCATTATTTTAGTCCTCAATGTTGTTTAGACTATGTAACTAAAAGCTGTCTGGGAAAGTGAAAGTAGAAAGAAACCACAGAAAGAATTAGTTCAGCGAACAGCTGAAGTCTGGGATCAGAGCCCAGCTCCAGATAACAGAATATAGAAAAAAAATGAGATACCTTTAAACATCTGCCCTTGGTGGGGGTGGGGGAGATCTCTGCCTAGACGAATTTCTTAGATATTCCTTTGCTTTTAAGTATAATCAAGATGCAATATATATAACTTTAATATTAGAATGTTTGGTCTTATTAGCCAGACAATGAGTAGACATATGTGTGAAACTTAGAAATGTTTTGCGAAAGGTGTCGTTGATAAGAAATTTCCTGATGCCAACCATCAATTTATGACATCAAGGTTAAGAGTATATGCTTGAGAACAGACATTTAATCTGATCTCGTACATCACAAGTCCTTTTGAAATCTGGGAAAATTCTGATGCATACCTGTTCTTTCCAGGATCAGAGGAGCAGGCCTATTATATGAGGTGCTGTGGAACAGAAGCAGGGTAATGCAGCTGCAGCCGTCTTGTTTGTGGGCTTCCTAGAGGCTTCCTGGTTGGCCACTGTGTGAACAGACTTCTGGACTTAATGGACCTGGGTCTGATCAAGCATGGCCTTTCTTATATTCTTATGTTTACTTTACAAATGAAACTGGGGACCAGTTCCTGGATAAATCACCTGTTTAGATGTGCATGCATTGAATGTAACATGAGAATGACTCAACACACATGTAAGGAAAAATCAAGTGTACCCGGTACAGGGTTTGTACTTGCATTCACCCTGTCTTGTGAACAGGACTTTTGTCCTCTGGCTGACAAAAATAAGATATTGTTGGACCACAGTTGGTCTGGTTCAGCGTGGCCATTGTTAAGTTCTTTTGTAGCTCTTCCAGTCAACTTGCCCAACGTTACTTATCTTTTCATTAAGAATCCCACAATAGATTCTTGTGGGACTCAGTTTAAAAGCCACAGGTCGAAGCCAAATTACTTTGGCAAAGACCTGTGAGAGATGCAACGGTAGCGTTTGCCATTTGCTGTTGAACTGCTCTGGCCAGTGTTTCAACAAGGTCACATGACTTTTTATATCCTAGGCAGGGGTTCTACCCAGCATGCTGTATCCACTGAAGACTGCACGCAACCTCCAAATTTGAAAAGGCATATGGAATTTGATGTTAACCTGTTTTATTTATTTATTTATCCTCCAGTGTTTGAATATCATAAATTGACTAAATTGTTCAAGGTGGGAGCTGAAAAATCTCTATAGAAGATCCCCTGACAAAGTTGTATGCGAAACGGGTAGGGATCTAGAAGGGATAAATAAACTCTCTACATCCATCTTGTCAGCGTGGTTTAGTGGTTAAGAGCGGAGATCTCTGATCTGGACAACCAGGTTTGATTCACCACTCCTCCACATGAGTGGCGGAGGCTAATCTGGTGAACTGGATTTGTTTCCCGACTCCTACACGTGAAGCCAGCTGGGTGACCTTGGGCTACTCACAGCTCTCTCAGCCCCACCTACCTCACAAGGTGTCTGTTGTGGGGAAGGTGATTGTAAGCCGGTTTGATTCTTCCTTAAGTGGTAGAGAAAGTCGGCATATAAAAACCAACTGTTCTTCCTGCTTACTGGTGCGGCCTTATTTTCTCCCGAATATCCTAAAAATCATGTTTTGGCCTTTGCATCGTAGGCTGGCAGAAGTGTTGGATCAGTCACAGTTGTGCGAGTGAGCATTTTAATAAATGGAAAACTGTTTAGTTTTTTCTTATCTCTTGCAACACGGACTTTGTTTCAACCTGTGATTTAATTGGGAGCGATGGAGGAGGGGGGCGTGTCTTATGTCCTTATGTCCTGAGGTTAGTGTTTCCATGGAAATACCCAATTAGACACCCTAACCAAAGAGATGGTCCATTCAGCTGCCAAAACACCCTGAGAAACAGACCCCAGGCACGCATGGGGCTCTTAGGCTTGCAGAAGGCAGTCCGAAATGTAGCTTGTTTTATGCCAACTTTTTTTTGGGGGGGAGGGGTAGGCTGCTAGAGTGTTTTTGAGCACACATCTTGCACCCATTTGGTAAAAGTGCCATCTGTAATGCATTCTGAGAGGATAATTGCATCTGGTGCACAGCATATGTGATGTTAAAAACCCAAGTTTTTTAAAAAAAACAATAACAGACATACACATACATTCTGAGAATCATCTCACTCATATGTTTTCTATAAAGTCATGGCAGCCGTAAAGGAGAACACAAATCTGGAAGAGAAGGATTCTTGCATTGCGTTCCTCCCATCCAAAATATTTAAGTGTCTACACGGTTTGCGTTCATGTTTGTAGAACAGCGTTCTGGTTACCGTCGGATATCTAATTTTCATCTCTGAGCTCTTTAAACTCTGCATATAATGTCCCTTAAAAGAAGGAATGGGCCAGACATGGCAAAAGGAATGTGTGTGGACTTCTTGCTGGATCCTGGAAAGATTGTGATGAAGCTGAAGGTTGAGGACAGAAGAAGAGAAGAGGGTACTTTACTTTATAGTAATTCAGTAATTAGTGCACAATGCCTTTCTTTGTTACCACTGTAAGGCTGAAACAATTGGCAGGTTCAGCTTAACATCAATGGTTAGATCAGCCAATTTTTCTACAGATTAAAATGGGGAGACCACTAAAAAGGCTCTGGTAGGGATGGTAAGGCCTGCATGGACAAATGAGACATGAGATGAGTGCTGTAGAACTGGGTGAGACTGAGGAAGAAAGCTGGCTGTATCTGACTACATATCTTCATCCAAAAACGTCTTCTCTTCCTCTCAGCTCTGGTTTGTCCATTTTCGGCATGATGAACAACAGTTCAGCAATGGTTCAGAAGCTCACAGACCACCTTGTGAATTTTGGACCAATTAAAGTCATTGTTTTATCGTTCTTTTGCATTTAGCCATTCTCTTACATTCGAAGACAACGTGCGCATTCTTTGAAGGCAAAGGGAAACAGAGGAGGAACATCTCCCTACTAAACCTCATGCATTTTTCGACTGCTATACCTTGACCTGTTGACTTGTGGTCATTCTATCTGGCAACTTTCGGGAGACACCATGTTTGGAATCCTTGGCTGGAGGGGAATGCAGGATTGGTTCTCAGTGCTTTCATGGGGAGAGGATCCATCTGAGCAGCATCCAAAATAGTCAAAATTATATAATTATAATAATTAGGACTTAGCCTAAGAGTTTATTTTCTGCATGGACTGAGTTCTGGAAGAAAAACCTTTCTGGTCATGCACAGAGTGCCTTTCCCTCAGCAGTTTTGTAAAACTGCTATCCCCTTTCTTGTCACACACAACAGACACCCTGTGAGGTAGGTGGGGCTGAAAGAGCTCTTAGTAGAGCAGTGAATAGCCCAAGGTCACCCAGCAGGCTTCATGTGAAGGAGTGAGGAAACCAACCCAGTTCTCCAGATTAGAGTCTGCCGCTCTTAACCACTACACCGTACTGCCTCTCCCAAGCTGAGTTTGGCCCTGGGAATTTTGTATCCTGAGTGCTTTCCTGTCGGCAGTCCTGTGCTCATGTGTCTCCCCACTCCTCCCTCCTTCAATACAGACCAAACTCCAGTTTGCCATAAAAGCTGAATGCAGGTACCTTGGCAAACTGGGATTTGTTTCTTCCCTGTAAACTGAGATTCATCTGAGATTTAGAATCCCATTTTGCAGGGGAAAAACAAACTCTGGTTTGCCTGAACTGGGATCTCACAGCAAAATGACTCAAGGCCTCTCAGATCGGGACGTGTTCGATTGCACGCATGCGCACACACGCACACACAGCTAGCTGTGTTAATGCCCATTATGGACAAAACACTGTTTGCGCTGATGCCTAAATGTAGCTGTCATCTCTACTACCATTGCCTGGAAACTGATGACCATATTTATAAGGTACTGACATTAATGATATAATGAGCTTCTCAACTTAGCAGCAGCAGTGGTCACAGACCGAAGAGGAATAGTGCGCGCTGCACATTTTGCCGAAATCTGTTAGGGGAAAGGAAAGTCCTTATAGCTCATACTGGGACTGAACTGGGGTTTCACAGCAAAATGATTCAAGGCCTCTCAGATCGGGAAGTGTTTGATTGCACGCATGCACACACACTCGCACACAGCTAGTTGTGTTCATGCCCATTATGGACAAAACACTGTTTGCGCTGATGTCTAAATGTAGCTGTCATCTCTACTACCATTGCTGGGGAAATGATGACCATATTTATAAGGTAATGACATTAATGATATAATGAGTTTCTCATCTTAACAGCAGCAGTGGTCACAGACTGAAGAGGAATAGTGTGCGCTGCACATTTTGCCGAAATCTGTTAGGGGAAGGGGAAGTCCCAATAGCTCATACTGTTGATTCAAGGGTAATTCTAGTAGAATGTTAGTGTGTGATCCAAATCCTTTTGGAAGTACAGCTCATAGATTCTGGATGAGAAATGCAGTACGCTGTTCGAGGTGTAATACTCGACGCAAGGAAAGCACGTGGCGCTCAGCAAGATGACAGTTCCCTCTTGGCTCCTTTTGCTGCCAGTGCGAATCCAAAGATGTTCCCAGGTCCATGTTTCAAGCTTCAGGTTTGGTAACGCTGGGAGGAATGCAAGGAGTTCAATGCGCGTTGGCTTCTGCTTACACAAACTGCAGTTCCCTGCAGCCCTATACTGTTCGGGCTCGTCTTCCACCTCTATGTATTCAGTATGTGTTAGCCCATAAAAAAACTTTGGCTCTTCTGTTTTCTGATGTCGTAGGCAGCTGTGCTGGGGAGCGTTGCTGATGCTGAGTTAAAATGATCAAGGCTTGGGACCAAGGGAGTTGAGTTGTGGCTTGCCTGGGGTGCGCTTGGCAGTTTTCCCGTAGGAAGCTTTTGTGCTGGAGGTTGCGTGTACGATATTACGAGAAACGGAGATGGTAAAAAAAAACAACCATCATTTTCACAAAGGGTGGGAGACCTCTTGGAAATGCATGTTGGAACTGATACACCTCAAAGTATCTTTTTTCTGTAGAAACAATTGGAATCTGACGTTGAGTTTCAGCGTTGAAAGGAAATCATTTTGGGGGTGATCGTTTTGAGCTGGAGCTGCATTTAATAAATTTCAGACAGCCTTGGGAAGCCTGAAGAAACTGGTAGTCATTTTTCCTTTGGAAACCATCCCATGGAATTCTGACAGCAGAACTAATGGCAACTGTACAACATGGACTTCAAGAAGAGAGAAAGTATTTGTAAATCCAAAACTGAAACTTCCTGTACTATAATTTCCCCCCATATTTATATTGTGGCAGGGGCTCCCATGATCCAAACTAGTTTGGATGACTTTCCCTTGATGTTTAATAATAACTGATGTTCAGTCTAAACAAATATAACAGGTAGAAGTATCTAGAGCAGCATGACACATTATGCCTCATGTTCATTCCCTGATGCTTTCAACATCAGCTGGTGGGGCCTGGAGATCTCCTGGGTTTACAACTGATATCCAGTCTAAGGAGATCCATTCCCCTGGAGAAAATGGCAACTTGGGGGGGGGGGATATGCCATCTAGGGTTGCCACCGGTGGGAGGTTTTTGGGGTGGAACCTGAGAAGGGCGGGGTTTGGGGAGGAGAGAGACTTCAATGCCATAGAATCCTATTGCCAAAGTGGCCATTTTCTCCAGGTAAACTGATCTCTATTGGCTGGAGATCAGTTGTAATAGTGGGAGATATCCAGCTACTACCTGGAGGTTGGCAGCCCTAATGCCATCACTTCTCCACTGAGCGCCATCTGCTCCCCAGACTCCACCCTCCGCAGGCACCATCCCCAAATCTCCAGGCATTTCCCAAGATGGAGTTGGCAACCTTATCAAGTGATGACTTGTGTGAATGAGTGAGCTGTCATGGACCACGGCCTGATCCTTCACCTCATCTCAGACACTCTGTGTTGGATTTTGGCCTTCATATTAGGCACAGTTATAGACATAATCATATCCATATTTACTAAGAAGCAGAAGTACCCCTATGCCTAAATGCCTGTCCATGCATTCCTAAACAGAGTTACATCCTTCAGAGTCCACCGAAGTACTTGGGCTTAGGCACCCGTAGCTCTACACTGGATTTTGCTCAGTGCTTTTAGTGGAGACAGTTCATGGATTCAGTGGATTCTCTTCAAGTGCTTAGTAATGGAGTGGTATGAAATGAAGGGATGTTCATGCATGTGTGAACCAGTCCTTAGAAGGAAATTAAGGCATCCTTTACCTTTTTGTGAACATCTTCTCCAATATCTGACAAAGGGAGCTTTGAATCTTGAAAGCTTATACTCTTAAAAATCTTGTTGGTCTCTAAGGTGCTACTCATCTTGAATCTAGATTTTTTCTAGCAACTTCCTGCATAGTGCCTAAGTGTACTAAAAGAAAAACCAAGATCCTCGAAAAACAGGAGGTTTCTGTTTGATCTCCTTGACTTCCTACAAAGCCAAATGTCTGTCTGTACAGGAAAGGCCTTCTAGTTCTTCCTCCTCCAACTCCAAAACATGGCTATTGTGCTGAGAACAATAATTCATTTTTGGTTGCACAGGAACTGCATCTCAGCATACAATTGTGTGATCATCACAATTCCAAGCTTCTTTATTTTAAAGGGAAAAAAAACCCGCTCCTGGCCACAAATTCAACCAGCTGATTCCAGGCAAAAGAGAGACGTTCAAGGAGAGAGAATGAACAAAACTGTGACTTTGCAGAGGCACCACCAGACAGGAATTTTGTTCTTCCCACAATAGTTTTTTGCTCTTTAAAAAAAAAACGCATGCTTTCTCCTGTGGTGCCCTTACCCACTTCTACAATAGACAATGTAAATTGTAAGCTCGCTGTGTTTAAATGATTTATTACTCTGAACAAAAACTCGTGGGAGTCATGAAAATACAGACCTGAAAAGCTCTGACAGGTCTAAAAAGAAACATCTGTTGGATTTTATTTCTTTTTAATATCTTTGAAATAACTTCACGTCACCATACTTCTAACAATAGAGTCCATGGTCTGATTTGCAGGATCTTGAGTTATCAAAACCAGTGAGGTTTGAAACGTCCTCATTTATTTTTAGAGTTACTCCAGCCTCCCCAAATACTGGCATTGCACATTTGGGACAGCTCTGCAAGAACAGATATGTCTTTTTTCATGTCAATAATTTTTTGGGGGGCGTGGTTTCTGAATTGCCATTGTGCTCCATGCACACACAAGCTTATTTTCCTGCATGTGGCTATATCACGTTGCACTGGCTGTTTCTCAGTATTTAGTCTTCAAAGCCAGGCTATGGCACTCTTTCTGGGCCAAGGGGTATCATTCTCTGCTGAAAAGCAAGGACCAGGCTATTGCTCTTCGTTTCCAATATGAATAGGGTTTCCACTCTCCAGGTAGTAGCTGGAGATCTCCTGCTGTTACAACTGATCTTCAGCCAATAAAGAGCCGTTCACCTGGAGAAAATGGCCACTTTGGCAATTGGACTCTATGGCATTGAAGTCCCTCCCCTCTCCAAACCCTGCCCTCCTCAGGATCCACCCCCCAAAATCTCCAGGTATTTCCCCACCTAGAGTTGGCAACCCTAGCTGTGAACCATGAAAGCTCATGTTGAAATAAATGTTGTCAGTCTTTAAGGTGCCCCTAGATTTTTGCTTGATTTTCCTCTGTTACTGAGCCCTGGCCCCTCTCTTTACTCAGCTCGCTGCCTGATCCTGGGGACAATTTTTACTGTTACGTGTAGTCCAACTGTCTGATACAAAAGCCTTGGCCTCTGAGTCCTGGTTTCCTGAACAGAGTTGCTTGCAGATAATCTTCTGAAAGTCTGGGTCAATCCAGCCTTTGAATGTTACATAGGGTTGCCAGGTCCCTCTTTGCCACCGGCGGGAGGTTTTTGGGGTGGAGCCTGAAGAGGGCAGGGTTTGGGGAGAGGAGGGACTTCAATGCCATAGAGCCCAATTGCCAAAGCAGCCATTTTCTCCAGGGGAACTGATCTTTGCTGCCTGGAGGTCAATTGTAATAGCAGGAGATCTCCAGCCACCACCTGGAGGTTGGCAACCCTAGGGGAGGGGCCTTTGATTACCCATTCCTACTAACTTCTGTGGGGAAAGCTTAGTTTTAAAATAATTGTTAGCAATCCCCTTAACTGTACCGAGTGTTTATCTGTTTAGTTCAATTAATGTCAAAAGGCTTGCCAAGTTTGAATTGGTATGCAAGAACCTGATGGAGGAGCCTCCGAATTCCCAGGAAACACATGGTCAGTTTTCCATTTCATTTAGGCGTTATTATTTATTATTAAGGGATGTGATAATCGTGCAGGAAGAAAAACTGTTGGAGTGTATCAGAATATACCTTGAGGTTTCTCCGCAACTACCTTTACCTGCATCTCCTGTGAATGCAACTATTACAGAATTAGCCAAAGCCACTAACAAAGTGCTTTCTATTTGAATCCTGAATTGCTATCCAAATTACATTGAACCACTTTGGTTGAGATCCAAAACCAGCCATGCACAGACCACTTCTTGCTTTTGCAAGGGCTGGCATTTTGTTCTGGCAGAACTCATCCCCCCCCCCCCCATCTTATCGGGATCTGCTCCAGAAGGCTCCCTGATCTTGGGAGAGCTTTTGGGGGCCACCGAGAGCCGAACTAGACATTACAAATGGCACGAGTTCACCACAAGAACATGCATGTACTGCAGCTGCTAGTTCCCAGTGGCAACGCTTGAGTAATGGGAAGCAGGGCCCAATTTTGATGAGGACTGATGCATAGGAGGAGGGGGGATTCCTGCATCCCCCCCATGTGGTTTTCTGCAGTACAAAACAGCCCGGGGGTTCAGGGGGCAGCGGGCCCGATCCACTTGACTGACGTCATGCAAACTGAGGGACCAAATCAGTAGGGTTGCCAGGTCTCTCTTTGCCACTGGCGGGAGGTTTTGGGGGCAGAGCCTGAGAAGGGCAGGGTTTGGGGAGGGGAGGGATTTCAGTGCCAATGAGTCAATTGCCAAAGCAGCCATTTTCTCCAGGGGAACTGAGCTCGATCGCCTGGAGATCAGTTGCAATAGCGGGAGATCTCCAGCTAGTACTTGGAAGTTGGCAACCTTACAAATCAGAGGCATCAGCTTTGTGGGAGCAGCTGGAACCTTATTGGCCTGTTGTCACCTGATGCCTGCTGGATTAGTAGCTGCAATGTCACTCTCCTTACACCTTCAGGATGGTGCTGCAGCACAAGAGAGAGCAGGCCCCTTTAGGCACGCTGCCTCAGTAGTACATACAGGAAGGTTTCTGCTGCTACAGTCCCCAGTGGAAGACTCCAGGCATCTTGCTCTTTAACGTCCTCTCTTGCTACTTTTTTGTTACCTGCCTTCTGCTTTCACCTTTTACCGGCGGCAGAAAGTGCTGTCAAATCGCAGCCGACTCATGGCGACCCTGTAGGGTTTTCAAGGCAAGAGACGTTCAGAGGTGGTTTGCCATTGCCTGCCTCTGCGTAGCAACTCCAGACTTCCTTGGCAGTCTCCCATGCAAGAACTAACCAGGGCTGACCCTGCTTAGCTTCTGACATTTCAAGGCAAGAGACATTCAGAGGTGTTTTGCCATTGCCTGCCTCTGCACAGCAACCCTAGACTTCCTTGGTGGTCTCCGATCCAAGTATTAATCAAGGCTGATCCTGCTTAGCTTCTGCAATCTGATGAAATCGGGCTAGCCTGGCCCATCCAGGTAAGGGCCAGGCCTGCCTCTCTTTTACTAGACCTGATACATCTGCAATAGAAGAAGCAGAACTGTTGGGTGGAAAGGTTTGCAGCGCGAAGTACAATTGTTAGAGTAAGTTGATGCTATGCTCTTTATTTCTATTTTCCAGCCACTCATAAAACTGAGCCAAATGATTAATAGTATAGTGTGCATTGTCTGGACGATGGAGTCACAGGGCTCTTTGGGGGGGGGGGGTCTGTGCTTTTCATAATGTCCCATGACAACCCGTTGTCCCAGAGACAGCCAAACGCGAGGCCAGGGCTGAGGTAAGCATGTTCAGCATGCTGTACGGCTGGCTGGAGTGCTCTTGCACTGTTATTTTGGACCACTATTGTTCTCTGTGTTGTTGGCAGACCTTATCCCCATTTTTATTTGGGATGGCAAATGACCAAATACAGCAACACACACTGAAGGGACCTTGCCAGGTTTCACACAAACTTCAGTTGGAAGTCTCTCTCTTGTGAAGCACAGTTTGGAGAAGAAACCACCTAGCATAGGAGCTTTTCCCCACCATATATCATGCAAACTTTCCTTTTATGAGTGTGGGACCCACCCCTTCCCGATCTTGTGCCTACAGATAGCAGGTACTTGGGTATTCAGTGGTTGTTCAAGTCCTGATGAGATCTGGATGGTCATTATATTCTTGACCAGGTTTGTTAGATGTCATAGAATCATAAAGTTGGAAGGGACCACCAGGGTCATCTAGTCCAACCCCCTGCACAATGCACAGAATTCACAGCAACCTTCCCACCCCCAAACCCCCAGTGACACCTACTCCATGCCCAGAAGATGGCCAAGATGCCCTCCCTCTCATCATCTGCCTAAGGTCATAAAATCAGCATTGCTGATAGATGGTCATCTAGCCTCTGCTTAAAAACCTCCAGGGAAGGAAAGCTCACCACCTCCCGAGGAAGCCTGTTCCACCGAGGAACTGCTCTAACTGTTAGAAAATTCTTCCTAATGTTTAGACAGAAACTATTTTGATCTAACTTCAACCCGTTGGTTCTGGTCAGGCCTTCTGGGGCAACAGAAAACAACTTGGCACCATCCTCTATGTGACAGCCCTTCAAGTACTTGAAGATGGTTATCATATCTCCTCTCAGTCTTCTCCTCTTCAGGCTAAACATACCCAGCTCCTTCAACCTTTCCTCATAGGATTTGGTCTCCAGACCCCTCACCATCTTTGTTGCCCTCCTCTGGACATGTTCCAGTCAGTATTTTACCAGTAACTTTGGTTCACAGAATGAAACGTTTTAAGAGCTATTAGTAACACTCACGAGTAAGAGCACTACTAGTTTTTGCAAGTCCTAGATACCCTGGCTGAGAGGCTGCCTTGAGGTGGTCACCTGTCAGTGCCTGGGAGAATTCAGATACTCTGGCTGAGAGGCTGCATTTGAGGAGTACAAATCCCTTGGGCCAGACAGTGTGCACTCAAGAGTGCTCAAAGAACTTTCTAGAGAGCTTGCAGAGCCTTTGTCCATCATTTTCCAGACCTCTTGGAGAACAGGAGATGTGGCTCAGTGGTAGAGCATTTGCTTGGCATGCAGAAGGTCCCAGGTTCAGTCCCCGGCATCTCCAGTTAAAGGGACCAGGCGAGTAGTTAATATCAAAGACCTCTGCCTGAGACCCTGGAGAGCTGCTGCTGGTCTAAGTAGACAGTACTGACTTTGATGGACAAGGGTCTAATTCAGTATAAGGCAGTTTCATGTGTGTTCATGTGTGTGTTCATGTGCCACTAGACTGGAGGAGGGCGAATGTTATCCCAATTTTCAAGAAAGGGAGGAGGGATGACCTTGGAAATGGCAGGCCAGTCAGTTTGACCTCTGTCCCAGGGAAGATACTGGAGCAGATATTACAGAGATTAATCTGCAAGCATCTGAAGGACAACTTGGTGATCCAGGGAAGTCAGCACAGATTTGTCCCCAGCAGGTCCTGCGGACCAACCTTGTTTCCTTACTGGATCGAGGGAATGCAGTCGATGTTGTTTGCCTGGATTTCAGTAAAGCTTTTGACAGGGTTCCCCATGATGTTCTGATGGGTAAACTAGAGGACTGTGGACTGGATCCTAGGATAGTTAGGTGGATAGGGAACTGGTTGGAGAACCACGCCCAAAGAGAAGTTGTCAATGGCATTTCATCTGAATTGTGGGAGATTTCCAGTGGGGTGCCACAAAGTTTGGTTCTGGGCCAGGTACTTTTCAATATTTTTATAAATGATTTGGATGAAGGTGTGGAGGGACTACTCATTAAATTTGCCGATGACACCAAATTGGGAGGAGCAGCGAACACATCAGAAGGTAGAGATAGAATTCAGCAAGATCTGAACACACTGGAAAAGTCGGCAGATGTGAACAAGATGCAATTCAACAAGGATAAGTGCCAAGTTCTACATCTGGATAACAAAAATGAGGGACATGCGTACTGGTTTGGGGATACACTTCTGGGTAACTGTGTGTGTGAACAAAATCTTGGGGTATGGATGGACCATAAGTTAAATATGAGTCACCAGTGTGATGCAGCTACAAAAAAAAACCCTAACACTATATTGGAGTGTATCAACAGAGGCATAACATCCCAATCGCAAGATGTCGTAGTTTCTCCGTACATCTCATTGGTCAGGCCACACCTGGAGTACTGTGTGCAGTTCTGGAGGCCTCCCTTCAAAAAAATGTGTACAGAATGGCGCGGGTGCAGAGGAGAGCGATGTAGGTGCTCAGGGGCCTGGAAAGATTGAGGGAGTTGAGAATGTTTAGTCTGAAGAAGAAGAGGGGGAACATGATCGCTCTCTTGAAGTATTTTAAGGGGAGGGCAGGGAGCTGTTCCTGTCCCACTCAGAGGAGGGCAGGAAGCTGTTCCCGTTGATAGCAGAGGACAGGACTCACAATAATGGGTTTAACTTGTGGGCGGAAAAGTACTGGCTGGATTCTAGGAAACTTTTTTTTTTTTTACAGTGAGAGTTGTTCAATGGTGGAATCAGCTGCCTAGCGAGGTGATGAGCTCCTCCTCTTTGGCAGTCTTCAAGCAGTGGCTGGACAAACACTTGTCAGGGATGCTCAGGGCTGAACATGCATCGAGCGGGGGGTTGGACTAGATGGCCTGTATGGCCCCTTCCAACTCTATGATTCTATGTCTTTCAATCAGAGATTTTCATTTGTAGTGATGATGTAGTAGTAGTAGTAGATCTCCCCCCACTCAGCAAGGATATGCAGCCCCAACATTTGACAAGGATGCTTGCTGGAATTGATCCTTGGTGTACTCAGCAAAACACTGAACACTTACTTGTTGGCAGAGATAGCAAAAGAGCTATTGCCTCTTTGGCTTTTATCACTGCGAAACTGTGCCAGAAATATGCAGAATAAAATATGATAGGTTGCTATATTGATGTTTAAGGACTCTGTCTTATACTGTTTTATTTAATGGATTGATGCATCTATGGAAGTTACTTTCTTAGTGATTCTGTTTTATGCTTGTAAGCCGGTTGTAAGCTGGTTTAATTCTTCCTTAAGTGGTAGAAAAAGTCGGCATATAAAAACCAACTTTTCTTCTTTTTCTTTTTCTTTTTCTTGTTGTTGTTGTTGTTCTTCTTCTTCTTCTTCTTCTTCTTCTACTGTCTGAATTAAAGATGTTTGAATTTAGCATAAATTTTAGCCCTGAAATCTGAAGTAAACATATCTGTTCAACATTTGTGGAAACATGAAAGCCACTCGCATGTAGGAATCGGCAAGCCTTCGGACCTGTGCAAGTTGTTCTTCATTAAGGTATGCTCAGGGCTGATCATGCATTGAGTGGGGGGTTGGACTAGACGGCCCGTATGGCCCCTTCCAACTCTATGATTCTATGTCTTTCAATCAGAGATTTTCATTTGTAGTGATGATGCAGTAGTAGTAGTGGATCTCCCCCCACTCCAGCAAGGATATGCAGCCCCAACATTTGACAAGGCTGCTTGCTGGAATTGATCATTGGTGTACTCAGCAAAACACTGAACACTTACTTGTTGGCAGAGATAGCAAAAGAGCTATTGCCTCTTTGGCTTTTATCACTGCGAAACTGTGCCAGAAATATGCAGAATAAAATATGATAGGTTGCTATATTGATGTTTAAGAACTCTGGCTTATATGGTTTTATTTAATGGATTGATGCATCTATGGAAGTTACTTTCTTAGTGATTCTGTTTTATGCTTGTAAGCCGGTTGTAAGCTGGTTTAATTCTTCCTTAAGTGGTAGAGAAAGTCGGCATATAAAAACCAACTTTTCTTCTTCTTCTTCTTCTTCTTCTTCTTCTTCTTCTTCTTCTTCTTCTTCTTCTTCTTCTTCTTCTTCCACTGTCTGAATGAAAGATGTTTGAATTTAGCATAAATTTTAGCTCTGAAATCTGAAGTAAACATATCTGTTCAACATTTGTGGAAACATGAAAGCCACTCACATGTAGGAATCGGCAAGACTTCTGACCTGTGCAAGTTGTTCTTCATTAAGCTGTTATTTATCTGCTCCCACCATGTTCTTAAGGAGCTCACAAACAGGCTCGTTTAACCATGGCTGCAACAGGACTCTGCTTTTGAGTGAACCACATCTTTGCTTTGGAACATATTGGAGATTCAAAACTGATAAAAGAAGTATTTCTTCGTAAAATGCATAGTTAAATTGTGGAACTCCCTGCCCCAGGATGTGGTGATGGCTGCCACCTTGGAAAGCTTGAAGAGGGGAGTAGCAGCCTTGTGTGGGCACAGTACCCATGTGTGCGCAGTACTGTCTCTGCACAGGTACCTTAACGATGAACCTATGATGATGAATGTGCCTAGAAACAGACGTTACAGAAAGAAAGATAAGTTGAAAGAGTGTTATCCACAGAAACAAAGATGGCAGTATGATGCACACTTATATGAAATATTCAGCAAGAAAGGCCTTGCTGAATCAGACCCAGGCCCAGCAAGTCCAGTAGTCTGTTCACGCGGTGGCCAACCAGGTGCCTCAAGGAAGCCCATAAACAAGACGACTGCAGCAGCATTGTCCTGCCTGTGTTCCACAGCACCTAATATAATAGGTCTGCTCATAGGAACATAAGAAGAGCCCTGCTGGATCAGACCAAGGTACATCAAGTCCAGCAGTCTGTTCACGCAGTGGCCAACCAGGTGGCTCCAGGAAGCCCACGAACAAGCAAGACGACTGCAGCAGCAGCATTTCCTGCCTGGGTTCCACAGCACCTAATATAACAGGCCTTCTCCTCTGATCCTGTAGAGAATAGGGGTGCATCATGACTAGTATCCATTTTTACTAGTAGCCACGGATAGCCCAGGTGACCACTTGATGTATGACAGTTGCAGGTAAGAAGAAGAATAGGAGTTGGTTTTTATCTGCCGACTTTCTCTACCACTTAAGGGAGAATCAAACCGACTTACTTCCCTTCCCCTGCCCACAACAGACACCCTGTGAGGTAGGTGGGGCTGAGAGAGTTCGACTAGCCCAAAGTCACCCAGTTGGCTTCACGTGTGGGAGTAGGGAAAAAAAGCCAGTTCACCAGATTAGCCTCCGCCACTCATGTGGAGGAGACGGGAATCAAACCTGGTTCTCCAGATTAGAGTCCACCGCTACAAACCACCATTCTTAACCACTATACCACACTGGCTCTCTGTTTGTACAACTCTTGTTTTCTGAAAGAGGTTTTGGAAAGTTTAATTCCAAATTGAAGGTTGTTTTTCAAGAACTGTTAGGAATTAGACTGAATTGTTAGAAATTTGAAACTGGCAATGTATTCTGAAATTTCTTTCTCCTTGTCATGTCTTACTCCATCACATGTACCTAAGTGCAGGCTTAAGGAGAGTCAGGCTGTTGTTCTTCTCTAAGGAAGTCTGGCATCCTAGACAGGAAATTTGTGAGTATCCAAAAAGGGGAAAAAGCTGACACTAAACCAAGCAAATTTGCACATAATGATCCACAAATTTCATTCAGGGAAATGTTACATTGGATCCCCCTCCCCACCCCCACCAATGCTTCCCTGTTGTCACTCGGAAATTAAGTAGAACGGTTCTTCATATTTTTAAAGTTGTGAAATGTACACTGATTTTTGGTTCCATTTCTCTTGGGTCAAGTCAGTGTTCCCCTTGAAAAGGTGTCATGCTGCAGTAAGGCTGTGCTGTGGCTCTTAAATGTTAATCCCAAGTGCACTTTGGATTGATTGAAATAATGGTGAGAATTACAGTAAGGACCACAACTGTCTACTACACGCCGAAGAGGCAAGCCACTTTTCAGTGTAAATGCAAAAACTTTCAGTGAAAATCAGCTTGCTTCTTCAGCAGTGGGGGCAGCTGAGGTGGAAATCTGAAGATGAAATGATATTCAGTGAGACAAAATTGGCAGGGTTGGATTTCAGACTGGGAAGTGATAAAGCAAGGGGCTTTTGAAACATCCTCCCAAGGCACCCACTGGCAGCTTTCCTGGTGCCCGTCAGGTGTTTTTAGAAAGTGGGAGGGGCCAGGTGGGGCGTTTGCTGACTTCTGATTGGCTGTTGGAGATCTGATTGGCTTTGCAGATTTTGCCACCACAAGGAGTTTCTCAGTATGACTGAAGATGAGCTGTGTGTATGCAAGAAAATATTTTTTAAGCAATATGTTCATTTTAAAAGGCGTCCTGTTAAACGGAGCTTCTGCCTGAAATGTTGAAGAGTTACTGTTAGAGTTATGCATGAATTCAATCCATGACATTTGGTGGTTGGCTCCGCCTCTTATGGCAGCCATTTTGCGGCTGCGCCCACTACCCTGTATCAGAATTCCTAAGGTGCCCACAGGCTCAACAAGTTTGGAGACTTCATCCTATGGGATGGCCTATGAAATAAAATGTGCAAAATCTGCAATGAGCTCTGAGCTGATATTTAGAATACTCTAATGGCAAAGTTTAAGAACTTCTGCCTGCCCCCTACAATCTACTAAATCAATTCCAGCCTGCTTTTAGCTATCTCTAAACTGCCTCAGCTACCTGTTTTGTCCAGTTTGCGAAAGGACAAATCAAAATGTGTTCACAGGTCTTTGGCATGTGTTACAGATCTGGGTGTTCTTAGGCATGATCCAAATGGTTAATGGCAATATATGTTGATTCAAGTGGTGCTAGTTTTATTTCTCAGCCATTCTGCCAGACAAAACAGCCCCAAAGGCAGGTAGCCAGTTTTCTTTCCATTTCTTCTGAATCTTTGTCTCCATACAAAGGGATTGGCAGCAGGCGTCGCTATCAATGCCAAACACAATTAAGCGCTTTGAGATGTGATATATCACCTACCCAAAAAAAAAATTCTGCAACCTACAACTCAGTTGTTAGAGAGCCTCCAGCTGCTAACAGTAGAGACACTTAGAACCTTAATTGGCATTTTTAACCTGCAGTCTCGGGATTTCAAGCTCGCTAACAGTATTATTATGAAAAGGCTTGGTTGAATTGGACCCTGTAAAATGTAAACTGAAAAGTAGCTTCAAAGTCATCCCTAGTGATGCTTCTCTATAGCTCTTGTCTTATCTTTTGAGATCCTGAGCGGATTTGTTGGATTGCAGCTGCAAAGGACATACGAAGCAGCGAAGGTTTCATTTGGAAACCTTTTTACTTTTTAAAAATGGGGGAAATGAATTTAACATAAAACCAGGCAAGCTTGAAAATATTCCATGTGTCCTCCTGTGCAGGATGGCCATTGAGTAAAAAAATATAATGACCCATGAAAAGGGAGCAGCCAGAATAGGAACCGATTTTGAGAATTGGTGCCTTAGGGAGAAAACGGCAGAAACGGGCAGCATTAATAAAGAAAACTTGTACTACCTCCATGGAAACACAATTCCTTGCTAATATATTATGTATATCTGCTAAGCTCCTTTACTTGCTTAATCCTGTGGGGTTCTGCGCACCCATGATAGATGCTGTAATTATTATGAATAATATGAACTTAAGCCTTTTATGCATGGCTGTTTCCCTCACGATCACCCCTCTGATGACTTCAGGTCTTTGTTTGGATTATGCATGCTGTTTCTGACTGTCAGAGGTCGCCTCGCTCTCCCCCTGCCTTTCCCCGTGTTTTCAAATTCGAGATAAAACAGGTCACTGAAAACATGGGCAAAATGCTGGAAAACGCAGGGGGAGAATGAGGCGACCTCTGATGGTCGGAAATGTAGGGTTACCAGGTCCCTCCTTGCCACCGGCGGGAGGTTTTGGGGGTGGGAGCTGAGGAGGGTGGGGTCTGGGGAGGGGAGGGACTTCAATGCCATAGAGTCCAACTGCCAAAATGGCCATTTTCTCCAGGTGAACTGATTTCTATCGGCTGGAGATCAGTTGTAATAGCAGGAGATCTCCAGCTAAGTACCTGGAGGTTGGCAACCCTTCGGAAACGGCATGCATAATCACAGCAAAGATCTGAAGTCATTGAAGGGGTGACCACAAGGGAAACAGCCATGCATAAAAGACCCTAGACTTTGGATACTTGGTATCTCCCAGGTTCAGAGTCATGGAATTAATAAGAACACTTTAACTGTTTCATTTATGTTCAATTTTTAAACCAGGTGTGGGGCTCTCAATTTGTGTGTGTGTAAAGCACCATCAAGTCACAGCTGACCTATGGCGACCCCCCCAAAAGGGTCCTTCCAGACAAGTGAGAAGCAGAGGCGGTTTGCCATGGCCTTCGTCTGCAGAGTCTTTCTTGGTGGTCCCCTATCCAAGTACCGACCCTGCCTAGCTTCTGAGGTCCGACAAGAGCGGGCTATAATACCATGCTGCCTTACCTCCCCTACTATCGATTTAATCTCTCTTTAATGAAAAGCACAGTATGAATGGAGCCTCTCTCTTTGTCCCACTGGTTAACAAGGAGCACCAAAGGTGCAGCTCACACTAAAGGAATGCCAATTTACATGCAAGCAACAAAGAAGGCAAAAATGTTCCATCTTTTCCTTTATTTTCGTTCACTGCCTGCTTGACTTTTCCCAAACCCTTCATTTGTTTGTCTTAGTAAATGAGCTGTATCACTTCTGGTGCTTTTCGGTTAAGAAACGTGCGTCCTATGGAAACTGCTAATAAAATTGACATAGGTTTTCCTTTATGCAGCTAATCTCTGGGTGGTCATGTACTGTAACTCTTAAAATTAGCTTGAGAAGACAAGTGGGGCATTCTTCTTGTTTATTCCGCTCCTGCTTTTGGCCTGTCACTCTTCCTTCAGTGTCACAACTTTTAAGACTAGTTATTTTTACTTGTATCTATTGTAGAATGGCCAGGTTTAGGGTATTGCAGTCTGCTTTTTGGAGAGTGTTCAGAGCATCCTTTGGAAATCAGTCATAAAAAGACTCAGGGTTGGTATCCAGATAATTGTCAACAGGGACCTCAGATGGCTCTTCTCAAGGAGCCACGGTCGGCATCACTTTACTGTGCTCTGGTTAGACCTCACCTAGAGTATTGTGTTCAGTTTTGTGCACCACAATTTAAAAAGGATGTAGACAAGGTGGAACGTGTCCAGAGAAGGGCAACAAAGATGGTGAGGGGTCTGGAGACCAAGTCCTATGAGGAAAGGTTGCTGGGTATGTTTAGCCTGAAGAGGAGAAGACTGAGAGGACAATACAATTCTTTATTACGGTCAATGACCAGCACAGGTAAAACAGGTAAGATACCAACTTACATACATCTAAAATACACATCTGAATAAAACATGCTGGTTCATTTATTAATATAGATAAACCACTTGGCGAGAAAGGGGAGCACATATAATTAAACTGTATCCCTTCATTTTCAAGGCTTCTGAGTAGCACAGACCCTCCTCCGTCGTAAATCAATTGCAGCGGCACAGAATCTAGCAACTGAATATGTTGTATCAGAGTTTACATCTTGTAGCAGAGATGGAATATGTAATTGTCCCATATGGCTGGAAAATTTATGAATTAATGGTAGGATGAACCTTTCTCAGACTGAGAGGAGATATGATAACCATCCTCAAGTACTTGAAGGGATGTCATATAGAGGAGGGTGCCAATTTGTTTTCTGTTGTCTGAGAAGGTTGGACCAGAACCAGTGGGTTGAAATTAAATCAAAAGAGTTTCCATCTAGACATTAGGAAGAATTTTCTAACAGGTTCCTTAGTGGAACAGGCTTCCTTGGGAGGTGGTAAGCTGTCCTTCCCTGGAGGTTTTTATTTATGTATTTATTTTCCTTGTTTGTAGTCCACCCTCCCCAGCAAGCCGGCTCGGGCTAGATTTTAGGCAGAGGCTAGATGGCCATCTATCAGCAATGCTGATTCTATGACCTTAGGCAGATCATGAGAGGGAGGGCATCTTGGCCATTTTCTGGGCATGGAGTAGGGGTCACTGGGTGTGTGTCTGGGGAGGTAGTTGTGAATTTCCTCCATTGTGCAGGGGTCACTTCCAACTCTGTGATTCTATGATCCCTATTCTAAGATCTGGGACTAGTGCTGCCAAAACATAGACCGAGCTTGACCAGTTTCTAGTGGACCACTTTGAGCCTGGGGGATGCCTGGATTCTTGCAACGCATGCTGGACAGATCCAGCCAACAAGGTGCTCCTTGGGTGCTCAAGCAGGATGGCTGAACAGAGACACATTAACACCATTCAGAATTCCTGAATAAACACAGTTGCTTTGTAAACTTGACACACATCACTGAATCGAATGTTTGGTTGTTGTAGTTTTTATTAATATTTTTATTTCATTTAAGCGTAAACATATGAACATACAAACAGATACAACAAAACAAACACAAGCAATACATATCCAATACATCACCTACATCAGTGGTCGGCAAACCGCAAGTCGCGAGCCGCATGAGGCTCTTTGGCACCTTAAGTGCGGGGCCCCGAGCCACTCCGTTCCTGCTAGCCGCTATCTGGTTCTCACAATTCTTGAGTCAATACTTGTGTGTTAAAGAGGAAGCAGGACATAATGAGAACCATTTCAAAGGTACCTTTTTATTTTTCCATGTTCTGAACAAGCTTACTGCCTTGCAGTTTGCATAGCTTTAACTTGCCCTTAAATGGCTATGAAGTGTGGGGCAACTGAAGGAAACAAGAGGTTAGCCAGGGTCAGATTAAGGCATGCTGGATTAAGATACCCATGATATGTCAAAGTTAAAATGCTCCATAGCATTATCCCCCCAAATGGTAATTTTGTCTTTTTAGTCATTTTTTTGTATTTAGAGGCCCTCAAAATCTGCCACCCCAAACTATAGCTCACTTAATTTACATGTAAATCTGATGAAATCAAAACATGGAGCCCAAGGGTACTACACAAAGCCTTCTGTGGATTATATGTGTATGTTTACTGCATGCATGTATTCCAGGTTCAGATCAAAATGGGTGCATAAACACTCTGTACATACACACCGTGTAGCACAAAGCTGCTTCTAAAAATGGCACCCTCACGTTGACTCCAATGCCTCTGCCCCATAACAAGTAGGATTGTTTCCCCTTTATTTTTCATGTTTCCTAACCCCTGAATCGGCGGGGGTGCGTGGCACCAGAATAAAAGACTCAGGCACTTATGGATACCTTACTTACAATTTAATTTTTATCAATAAATAAGATCATTATTAAGTATGATATCAAGTTTTATTCAGTGTACCTATAGTTTAATTAAGACTTAAAACTTTAATTAAAGTTTATTAAGTTAATAAACAGTGTACCTACCTATATAGTTTAAGTTTAAGAAATTTGGCTCTCAAAAGAAATCTCAATCGTTGTACTATTTGGCTCTGTTGACTAATGAGTTTGCCGACCACTGCCCTGGTAGATCATCTTAGCATTAGCTCCCACACTGTCTCATTACCAATGCCAATTTCTCCACACCTACTACCTTTCTGCATATCACACCTGATCCTATCACACCTGCTAATGTCATTTACTTGCCTTTGATGTTTACATTGCTATTGTGTGTCTAATTCACTCTTCCCTACTTAAGGATAGATGGACTCACATTCTAGATGTATCTGAAGAAGTGAGCTGTGGCTCATGGAAATCTCAATACCTTGCCAGAAATTGTGTTAGTCTTTACAGTGCTACTGTAAGATTAGGCATAGTTTATCAGGGTTCTCTGTTCTTTCCGACAAGCAATGCACACTACCTTTCTTCCTCATCCTACACACATACACTACTCCAATGATAAGTCCAGATAAGGATGGGGCTATCAGAGCTGGTATCAGATTGTAGTATCCTCGTAGTACTTGTCAGCACCACATTGCACACTATCAGCTCTGCCGTAAGTTTTCATCTGACAGGTGGGAGAGCCAAATCCGCCAACATTCCAACACATAGTCTTTCTTTACCTTTCTCCCACCCGGTTTTTTCCTTTCTCCTGTTTAAGAAATTAAGAATGCGAACAACAGCAATAATGTTGAGGTTCCTCCTTTGATGTGCTTTGTGCTCAGCCTCTGCTCATTAGTTGGCGGTTAAAGGGAAACATGATAGACGTCTATAAAATAATGCATGGTGTGGAGAGGGTGGACAAGGAGAAGCTTTTCTCCCTCTCTCATAATACTAGAACACAGGGTCATTTGCTGAAGCTGGAGGATGAGAGGTTCAAAACAGACAAAAGGAAGTATTTCTTCACACAACACAGAGTTAAATTGTGGAACTCCCTGCCCTGGAATGTGGTGATGGCTGCCAACTTGGAAGGCTTGAAGAGGGGAGTGGGCATGTTCATGGAGGAGAGGGCTATCCATGGCTACTAGTCAAAAGGGATACTAGTCATAATGCATACCTATTATTTCCAGGGTCCGAGGAGCATGCCTATTATATGAGGTGCTGTGGAACACAGGCAGGAGAATGCTGCTGCAGTTGTCTTGTCTGTGGGCTTCCTAGAGGCACCTGGTTGGCCACTGTGAACAGACTACTGGACTTGAAGGGCCTTGGTCTGATCCAGCATGGCCTTTCTTAGATGCTTATGGAGGACAGGGCTATCCATGGCTACTAGTCAAAATGAATACAAGTCATGATGCATACCTATTCTCTCCAGTATCAGAGGAGCATGCCTATTCTATGAGGTGCTGTGGAACACAGGCAGGATGGTGCTGCTGCAGTCGTCTTGTTTGGGGGCTTCCTCGAGTCACCCAGTTGGCCACTGTGTGAACAGACTGCTGGACTTGATGGGCCTTGGTCTGATCCAGGCGGGCTCTTTTTATGTTCTTATGGACCAGAATTCTAACCCACCAAAACTACCTACATAAAATGGAACCTTTAGAATACCGCTGGTTTCATTTGGATATAGCAGGAGCTCTTTAAATCGTACTTAGGTAGCCAGCATGTTATTGGACTACTTAGCTGCTGCTGTAAGGGGTGAAACAATCTATGAGCCTCTCCATTTGAAAAAAGAAGAAGTATTCCCTTGATACAGAACCTGAAACATCACTGTCATGCAAAGATGGTTGTCAGGTTAATCAGACTGGAGCAACCCGATGTGATTAATGTACTTCCGGTGTCATGGAGACTGCAGTTTCACACTGGAAACCGGGTCTCATGCAAAAACATGGCTGAAGACGCTCGTCCCTTTCAGCACTTCCAGATGCAGCATTTGCCATATTCATTTGCTGAACAGCTGGAGTATGGTCGTCTGCGGCAATCGTAGCTTGACGGGGGCAGTTGTTCCCCATTTTTTCCCTAAATGACAAGCATGTCCTTTGTGGTTTCTAAAGAGCTACAGCAGTAAAACTAAACAGAGTACATGTTTTAGCAAACTTTCAGGAGAGTACCACAGATTGTAAAATGCTTGTGGGGGGGAAATTGCAGGAATCGGTGCTTATGAGTTTCCCTCTTCTAAAGCACCCATATGGGAAAGATTTCAGCAGGCACTCCTGTTTTGTCAGTTGTTTCCCTCAGTGACGCTGTTAGAACCTTGTTTCAGTGAGCAAGCCTGACCTTTCTATGCCGATAAAGTAAGGTCAGCCCTAAAGGTTAACCAGGAAAATTCATGGAATGCCTACCTCACAGTAAGCAGCCAGAGGGAACTGCCCATTTGTTTCTACTCTCTGCTCCATTTAGCCCATTTTTAATCCATAAAAGGACCGGTCTTCAGTCTTCTTTGCATGGCTGTTTCATTTGCTGTCACTTCTCCAACGACTTTGGGTCTTTGTGTTGATTATGCCGTTTCCGGCCGTCAGCAGTCACCTCGCTCTCCCCGTGCCTTTCCCCGCGTTTTCAGTGACCTGTTTTATCTCAAATTTGAAAATGCGGGCAAAACGCGGGGAAAGGCACGGGGAGAGCGAGGTGACCTCTGACGTTTGGAAACAGCATGCATAATCAACACAAAGACCCAAATTCATTGGAAGGGTGACGGCGAGGGAAACAACCATCCATAAAATACCTTCTTATCCCATGACTGGTAATTCTTTGGTGAGGTACCTTGTCAAAGGCTTTTTGAAAATTCAAGTATATAAGTTCTACAGGGTCACTGTTATCTACCTGTTTGTTTACTTTTTCAAAGAACTCCCAAAGGTTGGTGAAATAGGACTTCCCTTTGCAGAAGCAATGCTGATTTTCCTTCAGCAGACTTTGTTCCTCTATGTGCCTCATAATTCTGTCTTTGATTACTAGGCTTACCATTTGCCTGCATAGGGTGGGAGACCTCCAAGAGATTGCTCCGGTTGCCCGCTGATGCTCAGCTGGTCGATGGGAAGAAACAGGCCTGCCAACATGGGGGGGGGGACACAAAATCATCATCCACCCCCATGATGATGCAACTTCCAGCACAAACTGGAAGTGACAGCATCGTGCTGGGGGCAGCACTCTAGCGTTCTGCCCAAAACACTATAGAAACCACAGAGTTTTGGAGTGATCGCTATAGCACCGCCACAATGAAACCTTGTCACTTCCAGATCATGTAGGAATTATGATGGTTCCCCCCTCCTGGAAGTTTTCGCCTCCCTCATCTCCTCCCATATGATTGCAGTTTCTACAATTTTGCCTGGGACAGATGTTAGACTAACTAGCCTGTAATTTCCTGGTTCCCCTCTGGAAACATCCCTCCATCTTCCTCTTATGACACTTAAAAGCCTTCCCCTTCGCTGAAGCAGCAAAAGTCATCCCTTTTGGTTTATTGTACCAAGCTGAGAAGCATTCAGGAATCGGACCCCCCCCCCAAAAAAAAATCACCCCAGATAAATACTGTGTAACGTACTGAGATTTTTAATGAAAGATTCTGGAACAGAAATTGTGGAACTCCCTGCCTCAGGATTTGGGGATTCCTGCCAACTTGGAAGGCTTGAAGAGGGTAGTTAACACGTTCATGGAGGGGAGGGCTATCCATGGCTGCTAGTCAAAATGAATACTAGTCATGGTGCATACCCATTCTCTCCAGGATCAGAGGAGCATGCCTATTCTATGAGGTGCTGTGGATCATGGGCAGGATAATGCTGCTGCAGTCGTCTTGTTTGTGGGCTTCCTAGAGGCACCTGGTGTGCCACCATGTGAACAGACAGCTGGACTTGATGGACCTTGGTCTGGTCCAGCCGGGCTTCTCTTATGTTCTTTATATTCTTAGAAATTAAAAACAGGATTCAGCTCAGCTTTGGGGCCGGGCACTTAAGGAGCTCCATTCATGAATTGCTGCGCATGCAGATCTTTGGATCAGGGCGTTCAGCTCATACAGAGCTCCTTCCTAATCCAAACATCCTTATTTCCCTCTTTCAGTGACGCTCCAAAAAAACAAACGAACCCCAAATCCTTTGCCTGTGCCTGAGTCAAACACATGTTGTCATGTTGTCTCTGCTTGTAAAGCTGGCATTCCGGATTTCATGAAAGTTCAGCATCTCCAGATCATTGTGGATGTAAGAGATATTTTCTTGCATGAAGTAAACATTGATTGTGGCCAGCCCTCAATTAAAAATCTAAACAGTGAATTGTTTGCTTTGGGTAAAGAAAAGAGGGTGGGAAGCGGTTAAAAAAAATAAAGGAGACAGACAAATAAGCCTTTCTAAACAAAGCTTAACAGCTCTCATAAATGTTAGGGTCCTTGTTATTGAAGACCAAGAGTGTACACATAAGCACACTTATGGGAAAAGGGCGGCTGGGGTTGCATCCACTAAAACCGTCTGTCTCCACAAGTCCCTTTCTTGTTTTGCTGTACAAGTTGGATCCCCCCACCAAGTTTACATTCTCTGTGATTTCACTCTTATGTATTTATAATAAAACGAAAGAAAGAGCTGCAGAAATTTCCGAGGGAGATTGTCATGGTTGGGGGTGCGATAGAGACCCCAGCAAAATGGTGCTCTGGATTGCTCGGATGTAAAACAGCTAACTGTATTTGTCAGGGTTTGTCTTGTGCAGTTCCTATGTGCCCGTCTTTGCTGATCTGCTCGAGAATAAACATCAGGAGGCAAAATCTGATCGATACTCTCAAAAGCCGGTGTGTCTTCCAGGCGTGCAACATCCTACCCCTCTATTCCACTAATTTGCCTGAGCTCCAGTGTTTCGAAGTAAAGAAATTAATGTTCTGACCCTCGTGGATGGACCAAAATGGTAATAGAAAGGTACACTGAAAGGTGGGAAGATGGAATCCCACATAGCTTCTGCTGACCTTAGTGAGGCTTTCCTCCAAGTAAATGTAAGAATGTCTTAAGAATGTAAGATCAAAATGTAAGATGCCAAAGAAAGGCTGGAGGTAGCCTGCCTGGGCCAGTGTGGATGCACTCAATTTGTGATATCCATTGCCACAAATAAAATTTGGCTGCACTCTAGATTTTTTAGGTGCCTGAAGAAGGACATCATAGGGACACCATTTATGCATAAATGTGTGCACACAAAAATTCTGTGAAGGTCGTACCATCTGTATTGATAGACGGTGCCTGTTTTATATTCACCTGTATTTTACCATGTTGCTGGAGTTTGGAGGAGAAGGAGGAGAAGAAGAAGAGTTGGTTTTTATATGCTGACTTTCTCTACCTTTTAAGAAGAATCAAACTGGCTTACCATCACCTTGCCTTCCCCTCCCCACAACAGACACCCTGTGAGGTAGGTGGGGCTGAGAGAGCTCTAAGAGAGCTGTAACTAGCCCAAGGTCACCCAGCTGGCTTCAGGTGTAGGAGTGGGGGAAACAACCTGGTTCACCAGATTAGAGTCCACCACTCCAAACCACCGCTTTTAAGCACTACACCATTCTTGCTCTGGGTTGGGAAATACCTGGAGATGTTGGGGAGGGTGGGGTTTGGGGAGGGGAGGGACCAATTAGGGTTGCCAGGTGCCCGCTAGTGGTGGGCAAACCCCCGGCAATTGACCCCTCTGCCCACCGACTACCTGAGGGTCGGCAGGCAAATGTGCACGCGTGCACGCATACTGTGCGCGTCACTTCCCGTTTAGAACCGGACGTTCTGCCTTGCAAGGGGCCTTATACCTCTTAGTTTGAGTGGTAAGCACACCCGCTTACATGCAAAGCCTCCCACCGGAGGAGAAGAGGGTCCTGGCAACCCTAACTTCAATGCCATAGAGTCCAATTACCAAAGCTGCCATTTTCTCCAGATGAACTGATCTCTATCGCCTGGAGATCAGTTATAATAGTGGGAGATCTCCAGCCACCACCTGGAAGTTGGCAACCCTAATAAGAACACATCAAACTGCCCACTACTGAGTGAGGCCATTGGTTTGTCAAAGTTAGTATTCTCTACTTTGTGACTCTCCAGTGTCTTGGGTACAGCTCTTCCACATTACCCATAACCTGATCTTTTAACTGGAGGTTTTGGGACTTTTCACATGCCAAGCAGATCCTCTACCACCGAGCTATGGCTCCTCCTCAAAATGGAGCAAGAAGAATTTTTTTGTAAACATTTTTCCCAGCATTGCAGCCTCGATTAAAAAAAACTCCTACTACAGCTTGTGTCAATCACAGAGCTGGAGGAGGGCGGGGTTTGGGGAAGGGAGTGACTTCAATGCCATAGAGTCCAGTTGCCAAAGCGGCCATTTTCTCCAGGGGAACTGATCTCTATTGGCGGGAGATCAGTTGCAATAGCAGGAGATCTCCGGCTACTACCTGGAGGTTGGCAACCCTAGATCCTGATGGGGCTGGATTGAGCCTAACACCACCCAATCCCACCCTTGCTGCATTTTACATAGCACTAGGAGCAGTAAATTCTGCCTGTCTTTTTAGGAACCCTTATCTTCACTTGTGGTTTCCTTTTTTATACTATAGGGTTGTTTTTTTTTGGTTTTTTTTTACTAAGAGTCAGTCTCCAGGGTCAAAGAGACAGAAAATATGCTGTAGTCGGCTCCAAAGATAAGCCTCTTTTTCCTAAGGAACCCTAGTTTGTTCTCCTATTATGTAGTTGCTGCAAAATTTCAGTAATAAACACTCCAGTCCTTGAGCAAGTTATCCTCCCCCACGCAAAAAGTGTTTACTTTAACCCAGAATTACTGTATATAATGTATAAATGCGTTGTTATTCGTGATACTTGTTTGGAGTAGGAATGTCCCTCCCCAGCCTCCAGCCCCTCCATGAGATTTGGTGGCTGAGACAAACACTTGCTTAGTTGCTGGGCTGGCAAAGATGCAGATGCAAAACCCAAAAACATTTTGGCAGCCTCCGCCCTATGCAGATTGCTGTTTCTTTGTTTGCTAAACAAAGGCAACCATGGTATTTTTAGTTTCTATTCAAAATACGGGAAGCAAAAAAATGGCTCCTGCCAAGTGGCAAGGGACAAAACTGGCTCAAGGAGAAATTGTTTCCAGATTTTTACAAGAGAAAAAAAAAAGATTTGAAGGTTTTGCTTGAACAATGTACTTTGGTTGAATCCGCTGCACCAAATATTAAAAGGGGGGGATTTCATATTTAGCTCTTGCCAAATTTCAAGAGTTTGTGGCCCTGGCAGACACCATATAGACGAGAAAGTGTGCATTTTTTTAGTCTCCCACCCACATCACTGCCATGTTTCCTTCCACCTTCCCCTCATGGCTGCCATTTTCCCCACAGTGCCACTGGAGATCTTGGGGAGGAGATCTTTTTAAAAATTGGTTGCCATTTCACCATAGTAATGAAAAATCTACTCATTACTCCCCTTTTCCTTGTGGAGATACAAGTGGAAAAGTGCAAGCAGTTTTCCAGATTGTCTGGAAAGGGATGGGGAGATAAATCTGTAAGATGGATGGAGTGGAGGATGAATTCACTGATCCCATGCTTATTTGCTGCTATGAATGGCTCTGCGTTCACAGCAACAAGGAGAGCAGCACGGAGAATCGTCAGTGTGTCGGATGCTGCCAGGGAGTGAACCCTATAAACCCGTTTAACAAGCCTGTGTGCTGGTGCAGACCTCAGCTGACAGCATCAAAAATATCTACAGCAATTCTGAATGAGGCTGATTATTAGAAGAAAGACTCCCTCTTCTCTTCCCTGTGACCAGAAAGGAAAAACATCCATATAGAATGTTGTCTCTGCATCTCAGTGGTTCATCTTGAAGAGGTGTTGGCTGAAGACCGTGCCCGTAGTGTGGTGATCAGTTGTTCATCTGACTCCAGAGTGTAGGTTGGATCCAGCCTGCTTGTCCACTCTGTCTCACCTAATTGCCCTTCTTACTTCAAACTCTGCCCCCATCCTTGTGGGTCCTCAGCAGAAAATTTGGGGCAGTCAGGGGAATGCTCTCCTCCCTTTTTCAGCATTGGAAAAGCTGCAGGGTCGAACCCTGTATCTGCTTACGTCCATGTGCCACCAACTCAGCTCTGTTTGCATCTGGCGCAGAGGATGAGAGCTTGCCGCCCTCTGGAGTCACACCTCCTTCATCAAGCAAGCCTGGTTCACCTCATACTTTTCTCCATGTCAACAAACAGTCCTTAGGTTGGAGGCTATAATTACAGTCATCACACTCACACAAGCATGCAGAATGGCCAGCATCTTCAGTTTGGAGTTCCCAAGATCAGCACAATCTAAATACACATTCCCAGACTTTAAATGACGGTTCAATTAGGTGCCTGTATAAAGCCAGTATTTACATCATTTGGTACAAAGCAATGGTGAAAATTGTCATATGTGCATTAAATTAGAATTTACTGTTACTACACTGTCATTATCAGGAGTCCCGTGGCACAGAGTGTGAAGCTGCAGTACTGCAGTCCAAAGCTCTGCTCACAACCTGAGTTCGATCCCGACGTAAGTCGGTTTCAGGTAGCCGGCTCAAGGTTGACTCAGCCTTCCATCCCTCCGAGGTCGGTAAAATGAGTACCCAGTTTGCTGGGGGTAAAGGGAAGATGACTGGGGAAGGCACTGGCCAACCACCCCATAAACAAAGTCTGCCTAGTAAACGTCAGGATATGACGTCACCCCATGGGTCAGGAATGACCCGGTGCTTGCATAGGGAGATCTTTACCTTTACACTGTCATTTTGTTGAGTTGTTGACTGTGCTACTAACCTTCGGATTTATCATTCTTCTCGTTACTAGGGTAGTGCATATTGATAAACCCAAACTGAAAATAAACCCGAAATTAGCCGTTTCGGCAATATTCGGGCTTCGGGTTTACCAAACGCCAAAACCTGAGGATCTCCCTGAAGCCAGCTTTTTCAGGTGCAGCTATTTGCCTTTGCTCGAAGGCATGGCTCTGTGCTTTCTCCCATTTTTCTATCTTTTTTCCCATTGGTTTTGTTAGGGCCCCATAGTTGGGGCCCTTTTGAGGTAGAGATCGTGTAATCGGAGCCAACTTAGTCTGACAAATATATTGGCTTTGCGCACAGAAGGTCCAAATTTGAATCCTGGGATGTCCAATTAGAGAATCAGGTAGCAAGTAACATGAAAGACTTCAGACTGAAAAGTGTTTGCAGTTAGAGTAGACAACAGTCAGCTAAGTGGACCAGTGGTCTGATGGTACAAGGCCATTTTGCGTGTGTGCAACTTACAGACATAGCCACTGTGCTATACTAGTAAAGATCTAACATTCTGCATTCCAGCACCTTGGAGTAAACATTACAGATAAAAATCTAAGGGCATGTGGATCCAGCCATTCTGCTCAGCAAAGTTGGAAACCTTCCTCCAGCCTAAGGATTTAAGTGGCTTTTCCTCCAAAAGAATCAGAGGAAGGCTTCATAAGAACATAAGAAAAGCCATGCTGGATCAGACCAACGCCCATCAAGTCCAGGAGTCTGTTCACGCAGTGGCCAACCAGGTGCCTCTAGGAAGCCCACAAGCAAGATGACTGCAGCAGCATAGAATCATAGAGTTGGAAGGGACCACCAGGGTCATCTAGTTCAACCCCCTGCACAATGCAGGAAAATCACAACTACCTCCCCCACATACACACCCAGTGACTCCTACTCCATGCCCAGAAGATGGCCAAGATGCCTTCCCTCTCATGAACTGCCCAAGGTCATAGAATCAGCATTGCTGACAGATGGCCATCCAGTCTCTGCTTAAAAACCTCCAGGGAAGGAGAGCTTACCACCTCCCGAGGAAGCCTGTTCCAATGAAGAACCGCTCTAACTGTTAAAAAATTCTTCCTGATGTCTAGATGGAAACTCTTTTTATTTAATTTCAACCCGTTGGTCCTGGTCCGACCTTCTGGGGCAACGAAAAACAACTCGGCACCCTCCTCTATATGACAGCCCTTCAAGTACTTGATGGTTATCATATCCCCTCTCAGTCTTCTCCTCTTCAGGCTAAACATACCCAGCTCCTTCAACCTTTCTTCATAGGACTTGGTCTCCAGAACCCTCGCCATCTTTGTTGCCCTCCTCTGGACACGTTCCAGCTTGTCTACATCTTTCTGAAATTGTGGTGCACAAAACTGAACACAATACTTTAGGTGAGGTCTAACCAGAGCAGAGTAAAGCGATACCATCACTTCACGTGATCTGGACACTATACTTCTGTTGATGCAGCCCAAGATCACATTTGCCTTTTTAGCTACCGCATCACACTGCTGACTCATGTTCAGTGTTTGGTCTACTAAGACCCCAAGATCCTTTTCACACACACTACTGCTAAGACAATTGTCCTGCCTGTGTTCCACAGCACCTCATATAATAGGCCTGCTCCTCTGATCCTGGAGAGAATAGGAATGCATCATGACTAGTATCCATTTTGACTAGTAGCCATGGATAGCCCCTATCCTCCATGAACATGCCCACTCCCCTCTGAAAGCCTTCCAAGTTGGCAGCCATCTAGGCTTACCAAGGCCTGCAGCTCCATTGGCTGGAGCTTTTCTTAAGGGTGAACGCGCCTGCACACCTGGCGCGACACGCCTACATCTCTTCCGAGTTTACGCGGAAGTGACGCGGATGCTCTATCAATCTCTGCCGAAACTCTATGGTTTCCATAGAGTTTCTGCGGAGGTTGCTAGAGCATCTGTGTCACGCATGCACGTATTGCCCACCGGCAGCCCGGTGGATTGGCGGGATTTTACCTGCCACCACCAGGCACTTGGCAACCCGACAGCCATCACCACATCCTGGGACAGGGAGTTCCACAATTTAACTATGTGTTGTATGAAGAATTGTGGTGAGTAAAGTGGCAGGATCTACTCGAGGAGTCCTGGGCAAGAACAACAGCATATGGTCCTTGTTAGAGTCGTTCGCTCTGGGCCAGCAATCCTGGGCACTTTTGTGGGGCATAGTGTGGGAAGCATCACCGATGTGTTGATGTCAGTTCCCAGAAGTGACTATATTGTCAATGATGCTCTAGGAATTCCCTCAAATCTCTGTGGTAAAGACGTAAAGTTTGGGCAATTCCTAGGGCATCGTGGAGGCAGCAACTGGACGTTCTGTCACCGTGTCCACAGCATCATCCCCTCCCTGTTTTCTCCCGCCGCTCAGCTAGGCCTTGTATATCTCTTAGGCTAGTGTGGGTAACGTTGGGCCATGCTGGCATGAGGAGTCTATCTCTTGAGGACTGATCTGTTGAGGAAACCCAACATATCAGACGCTCAGTGTGTACCATCCTGCACCCATAGCATTACTCTTTTTTTTCTTCAGCCCACCCCTCCTGAAGATGAGCTACTAAGTGGCAGTGTGCATTCATTGAGTATCCGTTGATGAAGGAAGACATTATTTCTTTTTAAAACATTACTCATGGTTTCCTGTCAACTCTCCCACGCCATTTCTTTGTTTGAAACATTTCTAAACTGCCTCCAGAACCAGATTACCTGAAACAGCTTCTCAAAGAAGTGAACAATACAACAGATTAAAACAATAAATAATAATGATGCAAACCCCATTGAAAGCGGCATGAGCATTTCAGATATATGATAGTCTAAACTTAGCAGCAGCAGAAAAACAGTGGCATGAATAAATGATAGGAATACAATGAAACCTAATGGAAGATTAATTGACCTTATTTTACTGTAAATTAAAAAACAAAAACAAAATTAACACTTTTATCTTCTTAAGTAGGTGCTCAAAGATTATTACAAAATGGTGATGTATGTGGAGGATGATACTTATATCTAGGCTGCCTTCTCCCCAGTGAGGAAGAAGAAGAAGAGTTAGTTTTTATACCCTGCTTTTCTCTACCAAAAGGAATCTCAAAGTGGCTTACAATCACATCCCCCCCCCAACAACAGGTACCTTGTGAGGTAGGTGGGGCTGAGAGAGTTCGGAGAGAACTGTGACTAGCCCAAGGTCACCCAGCAGGCTTCATGTGGAGGAGTGGGGGAAACCAACCCGGTTTGCCAGATTAGAGTCCGCCGCTCTTAACCACTTCCATGGCAGAGTGGGGATTTGAATCTGGGTCTCTCAGATCCTAGTTCAGCCCTCTAACCACTACACCGAAAAGACCATAATTAAAAATGAGAGGTGATGGTTTCTTTTGCTTCTTTAGGTCTAGTTCCTATTATTTTTATGTGCTTTTGCCAAAGTGAGCATCATTGTGGTACCTTTTTTTCATATCTTCTTATGCAATGTTTGAAATTTTTTAGAGTGTGTGACTGCCTTGGGCATTGGCTGGTGGGCCCCTATCCAAATCAAATCAAATCTTTAATAATACAGTCATTGACCAGCAATGCAGGTATAGAGCGTAGTAGCTTCAAGGGTAACAAAACTATATTACAAGTCTAAAAGATTTAAAAATGCAAGACATCACAGGCTTGACAATGATCCCTTTATATAGTGCATTGAACCCGTTATTTTTTTTCCCTAGCTGGGTATGCCAGATTTTAATGGCTGCGGTACAGAATTTGGCGATCTGAAGAGAAATCTGAGGTTTTTCATCTTTCAAATCTGAGGTTTTTCATCTTTGGCCAGAGATAAATCCAATTGACCAGGGAAGTTTTTGACCAGTGGAGAGATAAATTTTATGTGGACTGCCTGATAGAATGGGCATCTAATCAGGACATGTTCTGTGGTTTCAATATCCCCTGACCCGCACGGGCATAACCTTTCCGCTATGGGAACCTTCTTGTACCTTCCTTCTAGTACTGCCGATGGAAGGACCTGACATCTGGCTAGAGTAAAGGCTTTCCTATGCTTAATATTTTCCAGATGAGTGAGGTAAGCTGCAGGGGAGACAATATATTTAGATCTTTCAGATGACAAAATGTGTTTTCTGTTCCTCAGCAATTCTCCAAATAACCTCCCATATACTGAGGGGTTTCAAAGACCACCTCTCCCTCTTGGAACTGGCCAATGACGGATCAGGAGCACTGGTCAGCACTATTAAACTTAATCATTGCCCCTTGAACTGAGGTTTGCATCAGTGTTTGGCTCTTGTGATCCTTTCTTGCCTGCCCTGGGCAGTGCCAATCGCCACTTTGGGGTCAGGAAGCAATTTTCCTCCAGGCCAGATTGGCCAGGGATCCTGGAGGGGTTTTTTGTCCATCTTCTGAGTGTGGAGTAGGGGTCACTGTTGGTGTGTGTGTGGGAGGTATTTGTGAATTTCCTGTATTGTGCTGGGGGTTGGACTAGATGACCCTGGTGGTCCCTTTCAACTTAGGATTGTCAGCTCCGGGTTGGAAAATGCCTGGAGATTTTTCTTGTGGGGCCTGAGGAGGGTGGGGTTTAGGGAGGGGAGGGACATCGATGCCATAGAGTCCAGTTGCCAAAGTGGCCATTTTCTCCAGGGGAGCCGATCTCTATCAGCTGGAGATCAGTTGTAATAGCAGGAGCTCTCCAGCCACCACCTGGATGTTGGCAATAAACACTGTGATTCTGTGAGAACATGCCCCCCAAAAGCCTTAGCCTATGGCTTCATTTAGCAATGATATTTGCGGACAACCTGCCTTGCAGGAATATTTCTCGGCGGTTTCTGAACTTTCTATAGAGGGACCTTTCACAGGCTGTTTAGGGATCCCATGCAACAGTCCAAAAACCTCCACTGAATGTAATCTGTGGTCTATTCAGGTTTACCTTCCAACCTCTCTGTTTTGCTTATATTGGCCAAAAATTGGTTGTCGCACCCTTCTTAATTTTGGCTTCCGATCAAAGGTTTTCACTAAAGGTAGGGAGGACGCGATAAGACTCTTGCACTCTTTTCCTAATAGTGGGACAGTGATTTTGTGCTGCTATACCATCAGGTGTGAGGAGGAATTTATCAAGGGCCTCGTCTCTATTTGAAGAGTAAAAAGCTGATAAGCCACTTACATTGTCTTTAGAAGGAATAAAATTGTTAATTTTCAGTTGTTTTGTAGACTTTGTTGGAGAAAGCTGGCCTGAGTTCCTCTTCCGTTTTCTTTTCCGTCTCAGACGCGAGCTCATGGTTTACAGCCTCAGCAAAGATAAGTCCATCTGGAGTACAGGAAATTAATGACCTGGGACTGCTAGAGATAAACAGCAACCTCTCCAATTAAAAATAAACTAAAATGAGATTAAAAAAAATTCTAAATTTCTAAAATTCTGGCAGGAGAACATGATCAGATGGAAGGTCAGTCCAGCGTCCCGAGCTGTGAGTGTCAGACGGACACCGTGAGCCTGCCATTTCTGGGCTTCTCTGCCAAGGGCTGATTAAGAGGTTTTGGAGGAAACCTCGCCCAGTTTTCTGTTTTAATTTCTCTGCGTGCTTATTACACCAAGGAAGGGGGGGGGGGGTAAAGGTGCAGATGTGGAGGAAGAATATTGGATTTCAGCCAGGGACCTCTGATTTGGCCTCTGCATTGCTCTGCGACAATTTGCGTCAGGATAATAAGTTTGCACATGGCATTTATTCATTTGTACATGTATACTGCCTTGGAATACTTTCTGCGACCGTTCATCTGGTTGATACTGGTATGCACACCTTGTATGGACGGCTGACACAGCCCAGAAAAGCAGAAAGTCTTCCACGGCGGCGGGCTCTTTAATTTTATTTTTACAGAATATATTTGCACAAAGTCAAATTGGAATACGTCCCTACATACATACCTGGGTTGTTGTTATTATTTTGCTATAATACTGTTATAGGTGTTGGAATACATATTGGTGTGCACTATAAGTGATGTTATTAGACCACTGGTGAAAGCCAGGGGGCTGAAACGCGTTTGGAATGTGGGTTTAGTTTATCAAACTGTATTAGTTGCCATTTGTGCTTTCTTTTAATATAATTTAAATGTTTTAATATAGATACCAGCACCTTAAAATAAATATATTTCTATACATAACTGAGTCTTTTTCCACCCAACCTTTGGGTACCCAACCCTATTCTGAACTCATCCTAATGATAACTTGATGGAAGGATGGTGGTGGCTGTCCTTGTTTTCACTTATTGAAACCCCGTCAATAAAATGCAGGTTCTTTCAGTAATTGCTGTGACCATGAAAGGAGTACTTGAGTAATGCTGTAGTACCTAAGCAGAGAACCTGGCTTTTATGCATCTAAACTGCTTACATTTTTGCCATGAGGCAAAATTCTTGTGACTGAAGATGGCAGTCGTTGTTCTGCTGCAAAGTGTGGGTTCCACCAACAATGTGCGTTCATCAGCCTACCCTGTGGTTTCTTTCAGATTCCGACCTGAGCATGCGCACTGTCAGCACACCCAGCCCAGCACTGATATGTCCACCGAATTTGCACAGCTTCCAGAATGGCCGAGAATCTTCCACCTCTTCCTCTTCCATCACTGGGGAGACCATCGCGATGGTTCATTCGCCTCCACCGACTCGGCTCACCCACCCCCTCATCCGGTCCGCCTCTCGGTTTCAGAAGGAGCAGGCCAACATAGATCGGCTCCCGGACCAAGCCATGGTCCAGGTTTTCTCCTTCTTGCCCACCAATCAGCTGTGCCGCTGTGCCCGCGTGTGTCGCCGCTGGTACAATCTCGCGTGGGACCCACGGCTTTGGAGGACGATTCGCCTGACCGGCGAGACAATCCATGTGGACAGGGCCCTGAAGGTGCTGACTCGGCGACTCTGCCAGGACACACCGAACGTCTGCCTCATGCTGGAGACGGTCATTGTTAGTGGCTGCAGGCGGCTCACGGACCGAGGACTCTACACCATTGCCCAGTGCTGTCCAGAACTGAGGCAGCTGGAGGTGTCAGGTTGCTACAACATTTCCAACGAGGCTGTCTTCGACGTGGTGTCACTGTGTCCGAACCTGGAACGCTTGGATGTGTCAGGTAAGGGAAGGAATATCTGTGTGGGGACTGAGGCTGGAGTGTGCTGGTTGAGGCGTGCAAATTTTAATGGGGACATCCTCCGTGTTTTTGTAAGCAGGATCTCCACTCAGTAACAGAACCTCTCTCTGTGCCTGTTGCGGTCCAGTTAAGGGCGATCTCTCCAATTAACTGTAGATCAGTCCCCCTTCGTATATCTTGACAAGTAAAAATCTTGGGCCTTTTATGCAGGGACGTTTCCTTGCGGTCACCCCCACCGACTGCTTCAGGGCTTCCTTTTGATTATGCATGCCCGTCAGAGGTTGCTGCGCGTATTGCCTGTGTTTTCCAGATGCTGTTTTTCCAGAAACTATCACCTTAGTCTTAGAGTGGTTGATACATAAATAATTTTCTTTACAGAAATCTCTAAGCTTGTGCAGGATCTTCATGAGGCCAACTTGTGTAAGAGACATTAGAATAGGTACTTTCAGTTGGCCGAGCGAGGGTGAGATAAACTCACCACTGTATCATTGAGGTGTAGGTTGAAAAGGAGGGGAGCTGAAGTGCACCTCTGTTTAACCCCTCTGAGGATTGGAATCTCCTCTGTTTACAATCCAGATGTCCCCAATCTTTTTCTGGCTGTTAAATTGCTATTAAGTTCATGTAGCAGGAATAATAGCTGTTTATTTATGTTTGTAACGGCCAACTTCAACCAAAGCCAATTCCTGTCTACTGAATCAAAAGCAGCTTGAAGAAGAACAAGAAGAACAAGAACAAGAAGAACAAGAAGAGTTGGCTTTTATATGCCGACTTTCTCTACCACTCAAGGGAGACTCAAACCAGCTTACACTCACCTTCCCTTCCCCTCCCCACAACAGACACCCTGTGAGGTAGGTGGGGCTGAGAGAGCTCTAAGAGAACTGTGACTTCCCCAAGGTCACCCAGCAGGCTTCACGTGGCTGAGTAGGGAAACAAATCCAGTTCACCAGATTAGCCTCCGCCGCTCATGTGGAGGAGTGGGGAATCAAACCTGGTTCTCCAGATCAGACTCCACTGCTCCAAACCACCGCTCTCAACCTTTTAAATTCACAGATGCTGCAAATAGATGTTTGATAGGGGCCCGAATGCATTTTAGAGCAAGAGGGTATAGGATCGAGCCTTGATCGATTGTGCTTTGCCTTTTTAGGAAGCCCGCTTATTCTGGGCAGATGTTTTGATTGGAGGCTTCCAAATCCTCCAACTTGCTGTACATTTTGGAGACTATATCCAGCATATATAAAAGCAGCATCACCTAACAGGGGGAGCAGGGACGGATTGGGGAGGGGGCAACACCACATTACATGCACTGTCTAACCATCTGTAACCATCTGTATTTCCAAGTGTGTCCGTGTTCATGTTGCTGAATATGCATTCTGCTGGGCAAATGTTTGTGTGTATCTCTGCATCGGCACAGTCGTTGCCACGGCTCCTAAGTGACTTTAAATGGGCTGGCAGAATGGAATAACGTCGGGTATTCGCATAAAATGTTGATCTTATCAGTATGACTTTGACAGCTTGACAGTTAGAAAATTTGTGTAAGCCATATAATTTCCCACCTCCCAAGACTTAATTTGAGTCATTACTTTGATTTGCGAGCTCACTCTAGGTTCTCTTCAATAATGCTTTCTAGAAATAACACCTTCCTGTCAAAAGTTAGCGTTCTGATCCCTTTCCCCTCGTACACAATTCTTGTTTTAGCAGTCTCATTCCATCTGAGGCAGGCTTCATGTGTAAGTCAGCTTGACTTTGAGGCATTATCTTATGGGGTAGCCAAGGTTCTTTCGGTTGATTTGAAACTTTCTCCTTCCATTTCTAATCCTTTCCATTTCCTCACTGGGAAAATAATCTAACGATGAGTCTACCTTATTTGGGACAAGGAAAATGATCACAGATCTATACAACCAAGACAGAACGCTGCATCCCTGTTCTTCTCCTGGGAGGATGGTGGACTTTCATAATAGGTGGTTCTTAAGCTGAGAAAACTTTCTTTCCCTTTCGAAGACTTCAGCAGCTTTACTCAAAGTTGTAGAATGCCATCAAAACGCACAGTAATAATAGTGATTTTAAAACCACAGAAAGACCCTGAAGAGGTAGGCTCATATAGACCCATAAGTCTTCCTAATCAAGACTATAAGATCTTTGCAAAACTAATGGCAAATAGACTAAAAAAGGCTATCCCTAATATAATAAAAGAAGACCAGTACGGATTTGTAAAAGATAGGAACATAGCCCACCCCATTAGAAATATAATAAATGTCCTGAAACATGGCCAGCGAAAAAAACTGGGCCTCCTAAAACTGGATGTATTCAAAGCCTTTGACACCCTTTCCCAAGAATACCTGTGGCAGATTATGAGTAAGTGTGGGATAGGGAATATTTATATAAATGCAATTCAGGAAATATATAGAGACGGAACAGCAGCGGTGAAGGTTAACAACGATCACTCACAAGCCTTTCAGATTCAGAGAGGAGTTTGTCAGGGCTGTCCGCTTTCACCGCTCTTATTTATTATAGCGATAGAACAGTTAGCTGAAAGGATAAGGAACAGTGCAAGGATAGAAGGCTACAGGATGAAGAAAAAAGAAATGAAAATTAATTTATTTGCAGACGACATCATAGTTATCATGACAAACCCTAAAGAAGCGATAAAAGAAATCAAGATTATACTAGAAGATTTTGAACACTGCTCAGAATTAAGAGTCAATATGGCTAAATCAGAAATTATATATCTCAATGTGAACAAAGACGAAAAAAAGAGATAAATAAAATTACAAATTTAGGGATGGGAGCTAAAAAGTTTAAATATTTAGGTTTAGTACTACAAAAGAATATTAATAGAATTCCGGAGGTCAATTATAATATGATATGGAGAAAGATAGAGAAGGATATGAAAAAGTGGAGAAATAAAACTCTAGGTATTTCTTCTAGAATTAGAAGTACTAAAATGTTCTGGGTGCCTAAGTTAATGTATTTATTTCAGTCGATACCACTAGGAGTTTGTACAAATAAATTAGCACAATGGAATAGAATGATAAGAGGATGGATATTTGGTAGTAAAAAATGTAGAATTCAAAAAAGGTTGGTTTATAGCCATAGATCAGAATTGGGTTGGGGAGTCCCCGACTTGAATAGTTATTATGACGCCTTTCAAATAAAGTCATTATTAGAGATAGGAGAAGGAAGCGACCAGAAATGGGTTAGTTTCGAAAACGAGATCAACAGTGACATAGGACGTTTTGGTATCTTCTCCAAAGTTATAAATAAAGACTTAAAATCAATCACAGGGCCCAGACGCTCAGCACTAGAAGTATGGAGTAAGTGGCAGCCTTTATGGCTAGGGAGGACCTCAAGATGGGCACCACTAGAGACCATGTACAGCGAGACAAGGGAAAGTAAATGGTGGGAAATCCTAAGGTCAAAAGGATACTATAGACTGGGAGAGATGTTCAGAGGAGGAACCCTAAAACCTGTACAGGAGATAGTAGAAGAGATAGGTAAGCAATACTGGTTAAATATAACAGGTCTCTATAAAATGGTCAAAAAGATTAATGAAAAAGGGAAAATATGGATAGAGGAACCAATGGAAGAAATATACAAAGAAATGCAAAAATCAAAACAAGGATTAGCAGGAAAAATTTATAGGAAAATGATATCAAACAAAGACAAGACAATATCATATTTACAAAAAACTTGGAGTAAAGAAGGTCAGATATCAGAAAACACAATAGGTAAAATTATGAAAGGAATAGAGGAAATTAAAGTGATTAAATTTAATGAGTTGGAACATAAATTCTTTACAAAATGGTATAAAACACCAGTGCAATTAGCAAATATGTTTCCGGGATTGAGCCCCATGTGCTGGCACTGTAGACAATCTAAAGGATGGTTCTCCCACATGTGGTGGGAATGCCCAGAGGTCAGGGTTTTTTGGACAAAAATATTAAAAATTATAAGGAGAATATGTAAAGTACCCTTAACTATAGATTTTAATCTAATGTTAATGAGTATAACAGGGAATCTGGCAGATCAAGCCACATTTAAGGCTATGATACTAGCAAGCAAAGCAGTTATTGCTCTGGGATGGAAGGATAAAAGTAAATGGACGGTAGAAATCTGGCACAATTATTTGTTTGAATTTATACAGTCGGATATAGTCGAGAGGCTGCGCCAGAAGACTACATGGGAAGACAAGATTACAGAAATCAGGAGGAGATGGAAGACTTACCTAGAGTGGATATCAACAGAAGGAAGAAAAGACATTCAGTGGAAGATTCAGACTTTGTGCCCGTGGCTGGGACTAAAAGATTAAAAACTACAAGGAGAAGGAGGGGGGGAAGGGAGGGGGGTGGAAGGGGTTAAAAGGAAATATGAAATGTACGGGATAAAAACAATAAGTAACATATATCAAAAACCTATATAAAAAGAACTAATAAAAAAAAAGAATGCCATCAAAATGCAGGTTTGCACGGCACAAGGTGACTTGCAGCCTACACAACATGGATTAAGCCCTTGCTGTGGCCCCCACCTCCGGTTTCTAGTGTTTTTTTTTGAAAGGCCCATTTGTCCAGAAGCCTTATGTCTGTGAATTAATGACATTGATCACAGAAGGACTTTTCAAGCTTACAGATTTCCTACCCAAGTTTTCCATCAGACCTTCTTGTAATGAACAAGATACTCACAGATTTAGAACTCGGACCATGGTGAATTATGTGGTGATGACAAAAGGAAAGACTAGAATCGCAGAGTTGGAAGGGGCCATACAGGCCATCTAGTCCAACTCCCTGCTTAAATGTGTTCCCTCTTCCTGGGGACAGATTACCCCATCTTTTCCAGTGCTTCCAGACTATCTAAAATCCCTAACTATTCCAACCTTTCGAAGACTTTTCTTCTTGGCCAGACACAATGCCTTACCTCTCAACAAATTGTTTGGCAGATTCTTAGACATTCCAATTGAGCAGAGAGTCTGCCCGTGTGGAAAGGCAAAGACAGAAACATCCATTTTTTATTCAGTTGTGAGTCATGTTCTTCTTTAAGATCGTCTTTTATCACTCCATTGACTTCACACTTTCCTGTTTGTTCTCACGGTTATCGTTAAATTTATCTGCTGTCTGGTAAAGATAAACAATTTATCAACTGGTACCCAACTTACGGTATGAAATTATATTCAAGACTCACAATATGTTCATGTGTTTATATATATATATATATATATATATATATATATATATATATATATATATATATATATATATATATATATACACATACATACATATACACACACACACACACATATACACAAAATGATATATACTTCTGAATGGTGTGTTACAGTACTGAACCTGAACTGGAGCTTAATGGAACATATTAGTACACTTATAGAGTGGCAGCTTGTTGCACATAATAGAGGAAGAACTGTTATATAAAAGAAAGAAAAAGCAATATAGCCTCCATTTATTATGCATTTAGTCTGGATTAAAAGGTGTTAATTTGTAAGACTTGTATTGCAAATGTCATATGTACCTTTGCTACTATTGAATTGATTTTTATATATACAAATAACATGAACATATTGTGAGTCTTGAATATAATTTCATACCATAAATTGGGTACCAGTTGATAAATTGTTTGTCTTGCAGATTTAGTACCTGACTCCCCCCATTATTATCATTCAGTCTGGTAAAGATAAGGCTGTGACTCTATCGGTAGTTTATTACTTAACAGCTGCCTTGAAGATAACGCTGAAAGTTATAACCAAGTTACGCCTAAATGCTCATCTGCATACCGGCGCTCTTTTTGCACTGGAACGGGTCACAGAAGGCCTCTTTAAATCCCTCTAGGAGTCTGTGCCAGAATCAAAGCCCTCTTCCTCATTCATGGATGCTGCCCAGTTACAGTGGCCAACCTCCAGGTATAAGCTGGAGATCTCCCACTATTACAGCTGATCTCCAGCTGACAGAGATCAGTTCCCCTGAAGAAATGGCCACTTTGGCAATTGGGCTCTATGGCATTGAAGTCCCTCCCCTCCCCAAACCCAGCCCTCCTCAGTCTCTGCCCCAAAAAACCTCCCGCTGGTGGTGAAGAGGGACCTGGCAACCCTATGCCTAGTTCAGAGAGGAAGCAGAAGTGTATTCTTCTTCGTTTTTTTGAGATATACTTTTTATTTTTGAAACAACATAAAACAAAACATACACGTTTTACATATTTATGACATTAATCACCTTTTTTGGGGGGGAGCAATTATATATCAGTCTATACTTTCTACTATTCTAGAAAATTATTTGTGAATATGGAATATAAACATGTCTTAAAAGGAGGGGGGAATCAAAATATTCTCATACCTTCTTGCAGGATACATGAATTAGAATATTTAATCATTATTGTTATATAATTTCACTTGTGTGTGCTGAGGTTTTCAATCAGCCCATATAGGAAATAATTAGCAATGCATAATTGTTCCACATATTTTATAGATCTAATAATAAATGCTTTAACCAACTCAAATATAGTTATGCAACTATACCATATAATACCCATATGATATAATTCTAAACAACTGTAACTGATCTGCTAGTCTAAAACCATAAAAAGGCCTGTTCCCATAATATCATGTACAGTGAATCGTTGAGATCAATTTATGCCTTCTGTAAGATTTCACATTATTTCATACAGCTTATCTTACTCGCATGTAATCATAATACAATTTCCAATTCTTTAAGTAGTCTTCCCTGGGTCTTTTGTTCACAGTATGAGAAGTGTATCCTTCCCTTTAAACCACTGGTTCCCAACCGGGGGTCCGTGGACCCCCAGGAGTCTGCGAGAACTAAATTAAGGTCCGTGAAACAAAGTTATAAACCCATAATAAATTAATATTTTCAATTAAAAGTTCTATTATAAAAATATATATTCAAATATTATTCTAAGTTTAATGTTTAACTAACAGTTATGATTAAAGTTTATTTTCAAATTCTCAGAATTTTTATTTTGAACCTTGGGGTCCCTGCCCCGAACAAAAAAGTCCTAGTGGTCCCTGGTCAAAAAAAAGGTTGGGAACCACTTCTTTAAACAGACCCTCTCGCAAACGATCAGCCTCCATAATACGGCTGATGCCATTTAGCAGCGAGCTCACAGCTTTGCAGCCACATACACTCACGTTGTTTTTACTTCAAATTTGAGTCAAAACAGAGGTGTACCAGTATGTTTCTTGCAACTCTGAAACTCCTTTAGTTTTCTGTACAAGCGAAATTGGGGCGGGGAACGTCGATTAAAAATTTGTAGGGCTACCGGGAGTTAGACAATAACACCATAGGTAGTAGATCTGGTGTGCAAGCCGCGAGATGTCTATCCTTGGCCTGGGTTACGAAGCTCATGGCACAGTTTGGCCGCTCGGGGTTTGACGGTTGAATCCATATAACACTTGACCCGCTGATGCGGGATATTTTCTATCTCCCCACAAAGGACAAAGTGGCTTTTCTCCTGGCTGATCAGTGCCAGTGTAGCACAGAGGAGGTAGCAGAGTTTCTTTTAGCTTTGTTTTAGCTGCTATGAGGATTCAAGGAACCAAGTGTAAATCCATTTGATTGTTGGCATTAACACATGAGCACATGAAGCTGCCTTATACTGAATCAGACCAACAAGGTTCATCAAAGTCAGTATTGTCTACAGTGGCTATTAGCATCTCTACGCAAGTGCCATCTTGATTTTATAATTGCTGTGGTTTTATGGCTGTTATGACAGATTAATGTATTTTAATATTGAAGTTCTATGGTTTTATGTGATATTAGATGTTGTTACCCACCCTGAGCCAGTGTGGTGTTGTGGTTAAGAGCAGTGGTTTGGAGAGGTGGACTCTGACTGGAGATCCGGGTTTGATTCCCCACTTCTGCACATGAGCAGCGGACGCTAATCTGGTGAACTGGGTTGGTTTCCCCACTCCTCCACATGAAGCCAGCTGGGTGACCTTGGGCTAGTCACAGTTCTCTCTGAACTCTCTCAACCCCACCTACCTCACAGGGTGTCTGTTGTGGGGAGGGGAAGGGAAGGTGATTGTAAGTTGGCTTGATTCTTCCTTAAGTGGTAGAGAAAGTCAGCATATAAAAATCAACTCTTCTTCTCTTCCTCCTCCTCCTCCTTCTTCTTCTTCATGCCTGACCAGGAATGAGGGCTGGCTGTAAATTTTAAAAATAAAATAAATAATAACATAGGAGGATATACATGGGGGACATAGGCCTAAAGTGGCAGAGCTGCAACTGGTTAACTGTTTTGGTTTCCCCCAAACGTAGGTTGCTCCAAAGTGACGTGCATCAGTTTGACACGGGAAGCCTCCATCAAACTCTCCCCTCTGCACGGGAAACAGATTTCCATCCGCTACCTGGACATGACGGACTGCTTTGTCCTCGAGGACGAAGGGCTTCACACCATCGCAGCCCACTGCACTCAGTTGACTCACCTCTACCTGCGCCGCTGCATCCGCATCACCGACGAAGGCCTCCGCTACCTGATGATCTACTGCATGTCCATTCGGGAACTGAGCGTGAGCGATTGCCGCTTTGTCAGTGATTTTGGCATGCGTGAAATCGCAAAGCTGGAGTCGCGCCTGCGGTACCTCAGCATCGCCCACTGTGGCCGCATCACTGACGTCGGTGTCCGATACATCACCAAGTACTGCGGCAAGCTGCGCTACCTCAACGCGCGGGGCTGTGAGGGCATCACGGACCACGGGGTGGAGTACCTTGCCAAAAATTGCACAAAACTCAAGTCCTTAGACATTGGGAAATGCCCCCTGGTCTCAGATGCCGGCTTGGAGTTTCTGGCTCTGAACTGCTTCAACTTGAAGCGACTGAGCTTGAAGTCGTGCGAAAGCATCACCGGACGGGGCCTTCAGATAGTAGCCGCCAACTGCTTTGACCTGCAGATGCTGAACGTTCAGGACTGTGAGATCTCTGTGGAAGCCCTGCGGTTCGTCAAACGGCACTGCAAACGCTGCATTATTGAACACACCAACCCTGCCTTTTTCTGAAGCGGAACCTCGCACTTATTGACAAAAGCAAAGTATTACAAAAAAAAAATATCTGTATGTCTGTGCACACACCATCCGTATACTGCAACTGTATCTTCCCTGTGCCAGAGGTGGGGTCTCCAAAACACCCATTAGTGGCCTTGCTCGAGTTTGCAAAATCCTGCCACCACTGATTATTTTATGAACATAACTCACTCACTGCTGTGGCTACTGAAGCTATGATAGTGGGATGTATGTAGAGTTCAGGAAACAAAAGGCAAGTAGCAGAAGCCCAAGTTTATTACTGGTTTCCAGTGTCATGGGCTATGATCCACCTAACTCTTGTTTGTGAAGAAGTCCCATTGAAGCCACTGGAAGAAGTAAGCCATCATTCAGTCACGTGTCTTTCAATGGAACTTAAGTGCAATGAGCATTAGGTGAATTGGGGCTCTGATGTTGTCATCTGAAATTTGTCTCAGATTTGTTTGGTATTTTCAATCCAAAATTACAATTTGGAGCAGAAGTACAACGCACCCACCCTCTCTGACCTTCCAACTGTCGTATTCATGCAGAGGATATGAAGATTAGCTTTTAGGCATAGCCTAGGTGTTGTATAGATCATGATGGGTAGCCGTGTTAGTCTGTCAATAGCAGTAGAAAAGAGCAAGAGTCCAGTAGCGCCTTAAAGACTAACACTATTCCTGGCAGGGGATGTGTCAGCATGTTTGTCTTATTACTAAAGGAATGGGAACATTATCAAGCAGTGAAAAATCTCACCCTTTCTAATAAAGATGTTTTAGTTTGGGGAACTGGTAAATATTTCGATTCCCAATCTAAGAGTGTTTTAAATTAAACCTTCTTCAGATACAGCTAGAATGTGATTCCATCTATCCTTAAGTAGAGAAGAGTGTGTGTCTGGTTCGCTTTTCCCTACTTAAGGACAGATGGACTCACATTCTAGCTGTATCTGAAGAAGTGAGCTGTGGCTCAGGAAAGCTCACACCCTGCCAGAAATGTTGTTAGTCTTTAAGGTGCTACTGGACTCTTTTTCTACTGCTAGGTGTTGTAGGTGACTGCTAAACAAAATGGCTACCACTGGTCTTTGCCACTCTAATGGGAGTCCACCTCTCTAACAGCGGTGCCATCAGCCGCCTTCTTTCAGATCAGGCCTTTGTAAGAAAGACGTCCTTTAGCGAGGTCAGCATCTCTACTGCCATCCTGTGCCTTGACACTGGTGCGTTGTGTCACTCTTGGCACACCATTCCACAACTCCACCCCTGCTCCATGGTTCATAACAAGGATGTGAATTCTGTGTCAGTTACTGGGCAGCCTGGTGCTAAAGATCTCGGCAATTCAGGGGCCAATGCATTTGTTACGATCGTGTGTCATGACTCCTGTCTCCTGCAATCCCACTGTGTCTTCTCCTCACCCCCTTGGGATTTTCTAGCCTTGCCTTTCCATCTAGTTTCATGGGAGGTCAACCTGTGGCCCAGGGAGCATAAGTGCCGTTGTGGCCTAGAGTAGAGTTGCCAACCTCCAGGTAGTAGCTGGAGATCTCCTGCTATTACAACTGTTCTCCAGCCAATAGAGATCGGTTCACCTGGAGAAAATGGCTGCATTGGCAATTGGACTCTATGGCATTGGAGTCCCTCCCTTCCCCAAACCCCGCCCTCAGGCTCCACCCCAAAAACCTCCTGTGAGTGGTAAAGAGGGACCTGGCAACTGTAGCCTAGAGTCGGGCCTGCATACCCACCTTGCTCTCCAACCCTCTTTCAGCTTCCTTAGTTGAGCATGTTAAAAGCAAACCATCTCAGACACAGGAATTTGTGTATGGCCCATAAGGGACAGCCAAGCGAAACCATGATTTTTCATGCTCGACTTGAGGCCCAGATGCTAAATAGTTTAGCTGTCATTGATCTTGCCTCTTATGTGGCTGGAGAAGGCTGACAGACATCTCCCTCCCCATCAAATGGGACAGTAGGTTTGTTTGTTTTGGTTACCACCAATTTGAGATCAGCTAGACCACTCTGATTTATATAATCCCAATTCTAACTCAAGGCCCAAAGGACTTGTCTGGGACTATTCTTTTCACTGGAAGTAGACATTGGCTGGAGTCCAAATGTGCCACTGAATAATAGGATACTTACTTCCGGGCAGTTGTGCTTAGGATTGCTCCCAGCCTGTACAAATCAAGTTGCAGTCAACTTATGGCAACCCCTTTGGGTTTTCAAGGCCAGAGACTTAACATAAGGACATAAGAAAGGCCCTGCTGGATCAGACCAAGGCGCTGGTGACTAAGAACAGGGATCCCAAAATTACAGCAATCATCTGCACTTTCTCAACCAGAGTTACTGTAATGCTTTGCCACTGAAATGAAGAAAAAGTCATATCAGATAAATCTTTTACGAAAGTAAAGGTGGACTCCTTGTGAGCATGTTCCCTGTACAAGGATGTGTGTTCATATGCTTTGGGGGCTTAGAACATAAGAAAGGCCCTGCTGGATCAGACCCAGGCCCATCAAGTCCAGCAGTCTGTTCACACAGTGGCCAACCAGGTGCCTCTAGGAAGCCCACAAAGAAGACGGCCGCAGCAGCATTACCCTGCCTGTATTCCACAGCACCACATATGATAGGCATATAATATAATACTTACAGAGGTGGTTTGCCATTGCCTGCCTCTGCACAGTGATCCTGAAGTTCCTTGGTGGTCTCCCATCCAAGTACTAACCAGGGCTGAACTAGCTTAGCTTCCAAGATCTGACAAGATCAGGCTAGCCTGGGATACCCAGGCAGGGTTGCCAACTTCCAGGTGGAGCCTGAAGATCTCCCAAAATTCCAACTGATCTTCAGACAACAAAGATCATTTCCCCCAGAAAAAAACGTCTGCTTTGGAGTGTGGACTCTATGACATTATACTCTGCTGATGGCCTGCCCCTCCCAAACCTTGCTCTCCCAAGCTCCATCCCCCAAATCTCCAGGATTCTCCCAACCAGTAGTTGGCAACCCTACATCCAGGTCAAGGCAAAGCAGAGGGTCCCAACAATTCTGCAGCAGTGGCCCCCACAAAATGACACAAAGGGGATCCCTGCTCGTTTTAATAGCTGGATTGGTTCTCCCTCCACGTAGAGGCGAGCACTTTCTGCTTGGCTCCAAGCATGAAACATTCTAGGCAGACCTTGAAATGAGACCAGTGGGAGAAAAAACAAGGTTAAGAGTGAACACACCCATCATGTTTTTTTCACAGTCTAGCAAGGCTATATGAATTCTGAGGTTTATTAGGACTTTTAAGAGAAATTCCTTCATAACTCTTGAGCAATAAGGACGTGTTCTGATATACCCTAAGGGCTTTACGACAAGGTTCCTTATCACTTTCGGCCCCGTTTCTTTTCTCTCCCCCTCCCCCACTGCCCTCTGTTCAGAGCTTGCCTCTCTGAAACCTGTGGAATCTGTGCAGTTTCTTTGTGAATATCCCCCCCCCCAAAAAAAAGAGAAAGGAGGACAGAGCCATCTCTGTTCACAATCAAGATTGCCAAGTTGGGATTTCTGCCTCATGCACTTTTTTTACAGCCTGAGTTGGGAACCCCTTCTCCTTTGAAAAACTCGCCTTTAGTTGTACCAACTGCATTTCCTCCAGATGTTTCAGTGAAGACAACATCTGTTTGATAATGAACATCATTTAAGAAAGCCTGGCCATTTCTTAGTTTGTCAGACACAGCTGTCCAATAGTGTGAGGTTGTTGAAGCACAGTAGATACCTCCTTATCCTGTTAAACTAGGGAACATACAAAATATTACAATTGTCAGAAATTTAAAACGGGATTCCTGTTTGTTTGTTGTTAACCTGACCCATGGAAAGACCAAAGAATCAGAAATTTGGACAAATGGGAACATTATTGAGTCACTGAGGGTCCTTTCAAGAACATATTTTTCTGTTAAGCTGCAACCATGAAGTTCTCATCATAATAATACCTTCTGGAAACAGCAACAGCTATCAAATGTGTGTTTCTCAAAGGCATGGATACCCAGTACTATCACATTTTAAATGACTTAGCGCATCTGAGATTTTCCAGATGGTAAAGCATTTGACCTATAAGGTCATAGCCTCGGGCAGCAGAGATTTGGGATGCTCTATGTTGTCATTAAAGAAAACAAACTGAAATGATAGACCAATAGTTATCGTTTTTGCACAAGTACAATCATAAAGGGCAGTACTCTTTGGAGACACTCATTCATCAACACAATCGCCCCTCTTCAGGTGAGGAGTACTCTGGCATTGTGAACAAGCGGCATTCACACAGTTGGCTCTCATTACCAAGCTGGTGTGTTTAAAAGCATGACTAAAGAACACCTGCATCATTAGAAATTGAATCATAGCACTGTCAGCCTCTGAACACAAGCGGGTTAACATATGCCCTTGTACATACTGCCCTTGTACAACTCTATGGTGAGACCACACTTGGAATGCTGTGTACGGTTCTGGTCACCACACCTAAAAAACGATATTGCCGAGGTTGAGAAGGTGCAGAAAAGAGAAACCAAAATGATCAGAGGGCTAGAGCAACTGCCCTATGAGGAGCGGTTAAAGCGCTTAAGGCTGTTTAGTTGGAGAACTTTTCTGTCTGACCTCTATTCTTTGTGTATGATCATTTCACACACACTTTGCCTCTTGGCTGTCACTTCCTCCATTGATGTCGGACAGGCGTTCACAGTCCTTCAGTATGAATACCCCTGTGTCCAAAGAGACTGCATCTTCAGGCAAACTCTCCTATATGCAGTTGACAACTGGCTTATGTTAGAAGGCTCAGGTGCTTGAAACACCTCTTGTAGGACGATCTGGGAAGGGAAGCATCTTGTCTCATTTTCATACATATAATAGTTGCATCATCTCCAAATGACAATTTTAATAATAGCCTTGGGAACTTTCTCCAGCCTAAATAGCTGAATGAAGAGCCACTTAAGTTGGAGGATGGCTTCTTAGCCAGAACGAAGGCTTTGGATTTTGCTCAGCAAATGGATAGGATGCAGGCCACTGGGATCACTAGGGTTGCCAGCTCCAGGTTGGGAAATACCTGGAGATTTTGGGGATGGAGCCTGAGGAGGGTGGGGTTTGTGGAGGGGAGGGACTTCAATGGGGTATAATGCCATAGAGTTCATCTTCCAAAAAGGCCAGGTGAACTGGCCTCTGTTGCCTGGAGATCAGTTATAATAGCAGGAGATCTCCAGCCACTACCAGGAGGTTGGCAATCCTAGGGATCACAGATACAGAGCAAAAATCCACGTGTTAAGGAAAATACATAATCATCAGTTATTGTGGTAATTCTCCTATGGAGCACAGCCAACCCACAATTGATAGGGTTGCCCACCTCCAGGTACTAGCTGGAGAGCTCCTGCTATTATAACTGATCCAATAGAGATAAGTTCACCTGGAGAAAATGGCCGCTTTGGCAATTGGACTCTATGGCATTGAAGTCCCTCCCCAAACCCCACCCTCCTCAGGCTCTGCCCCAAAAACCTCCTGCCGGTGGCGAAGAGGGACCTGGCAACCCTTACAACTGAGCACCTCTGCATCCCATAAATTGCAATGCAAATGTTAAAGGATGTGCTTAAATCCCTTCTACTGATGCAAATAGCCCTTAAAAAGTATTTCCTCGCAAAGAGAATTCATTTTGGTAAATATCATACAAGCTATCCCACTTCTGTCTACTGTGCATATGTCCTTTCCTAACTATAAATGTGTGTCACATTTTCACATGCCCATTCTTTGGATAAGATCCTAATTTCTCTTGCAAGGGCACATTAGTTAAATATTTTTCTATTTTTGTCTACAAATTGAACATCTCTGTCCAAGAAAGACAAAGGCCTGAGGTCTCCTTAAAGCAAGTCCTTCTGGGAAGCAGTACTTTGTTGTACCTTCTAACATCTATTTTAATTTCTTCTCTCTTTCCAATAAGAGGACGCAGTGTTATCCCTGCCAACTATTCTCTGTACTATCCTCAGCTCACTGTAAGGGAGATTTACACTTGGGCTGTGTCCCAAGCAGAATGTTGTTGGGATCTAAACTGGGCCTTTTGAACTCACTTTAGGTTGATTTAAGTAGCGGGTTGTTTGGTTTTTAAGCAAATTGGTATTTTTCTGGCTGTGCTACATGGATAAAATTACTCGGTTCCAAACACTTGGCTTGTACTGTGTGACTCACTATAAGGCCTTAATTTTACTACTACCATGAAATAAAGCAATATATTGGTATTATGGCTTGACTTAGTCAATGTGTATGGAACAGTGGAATATATACACACACACACACACATTTGAAGCTGATAGCACTATTTTAAGTTCTTCTGATAGCTGGTTTGATCTTGAGTGGATAGGGCTGCCAGCCCCAAGTTGGGAAAAATCTGGAGATTTGGAGGGTGGAGCCTGAAGAGGGTGGGGTTTGGGGAGGGGAGGGACTTCAATGAGATATAATGCCATGGAGTCCACCTTCCAAAGCAGCCATTTTCTCTTCAGGCGAACTGATTGCCTAGAGGTCAGTTGTAATTCCAGGAGATCTCCAGTCATCACCTGGAGGTTGGCAACCCTATAAGTGGAAGAAAATAGGGTGATGGGGTGGAGCTTACAGTGTATTCCAAGTATTTTTTGAAAGGGACCATTGGGTTCTTGGCCCATCCTGGTTGACCTGAAACCCTTCCAAACTTGAGTGGAGCTAGAATGTCACAAACTTGTGGGAAAATCCTAACACACCTAGACACAACACTAATCCCAACACTCTTGGTATTAGAATTATATTCGTACGGTCAGCGGCTGCATTTTTACGGTTGGTTTTGCCTGCAGATATTTGCACATTATGAAATATGAAACAGTGTGTGAAAGACTGCCTGCATCCAAACCACAAGACCAACATATGAAGAAAGATTTATCACTTAACTTGGCCTGGTTCCTAAAGGGCCCTACTTTTATCTGAACTACTTTTGTCATGTAGATTTGTCATGTAAAATTTCTCGTCATTAATTCAGTAGTCTTCACGAATGGCAGGCCTGGAACTCTGTTAAACCTCAGCTTCTAACATGGGGCTGTATTTCATTTTTTTACTGCACAGGTCTCATCCTCTTTCCTTTCCCCCTCCATTTTTCTCCTTCAAAAGGTGAAAAAACAAAAGGAAACAACATAAGAACATATATAAGAAAGGCCATGCTGGATCAGACCCAGGCCCATCAAGTCCAGCAGTCTGTTCACACAGTGGCCAGCCAGGTGCCTCTAGGAAGCCCACAAACAAGACGAGTGCAGCAGCACCATCCTGCCTGTGCTCCACTGCACCCAAGATAATGGGCACGCTCCTCTGATACTAGAGAGAATAGGTATGCAGCATGACTAGTATCCATTTTGACTGGTAGCCATGGATAGCCCTCTCCTCCATGAACATGTCCACTCTCCTCTTAAAGCCTTCCAAGTTGGCAGCCACCACCACATCCTGGGGCAGGGAGTTCCACAATTTAACATTAGGTGCTCACACTTTCTGTTCTTCCTGGTCCAAAATATACTTCTAATACTGAGTGGGCAGGCAGTTTTAAATTTTGTCAGTATTTTCCCATTGGTCGGGTGTCTCTGTGGTTTTTCAAATATATTAAATAATTTTCGTGACATTTACTGAGGTGGTAATTAAAGAAATTTCAGTTTCTAAATGCTTTGTGGGGAAAGGCCCACATTTTGGCAAGCAGATACTGTTCAATAACTAAGCAGTTATAGATCAGCAGCTTCTTTGGTGTGCCAGGTCTGATCTCGACATAAATACCAGATGATCAGTTCTTGAAGCAACCCCCAGACCTTAGCTGTGTGAAACTGGAAGTGGTGATCTGTGTAAATTATGGGAAGTCAGGGGTCCCCAACATGGTGCCTGCAGGTACCACGGTGCCCACCAACATCTTTCCTGGCACCCACCAAATGTTTTTAGAAAGTGGCCTAGGGTCACCAACCTCCAGGTATTAGCTGGAGATCTCCCGCTATTACAACTGGTCTCCGGCCGATAGAGATCAGTTCCCCTGGAGAAAATGGCTGCTTTGGCAATTGGACTCTATGGCATTGAAGTCCCTTCCCAAATCCTGCCCTCCTGAGGCTCCGCCCCAAAATCTCCAGGTATTTCTCAACCCGGAGCTGGCAACCTTAGGCTGGGGCCAGGTGGGGCTTTTCCTCAGCAAGGCTTCTGGCTGCCCATTGGAGATTTGATCGGCTATTCGGGTTTTTTAAATGGTTGCTTTGGCAGCAGCTGTCACCACAGGACAAGGATGTTGACTGTGTGAAGGGAGGAAAGCTGTGGCAGCCATTTGGTGCCTTGCTGCTTTGTGGCTCACTGTCAGAATCCCAAAGGCACCCGCCGGCTCAAAAAGGTTGGGGACCCCGCAGGATGTCGTAATTGCAGAGGCAGTGGATTCCCCACCAATGCATGGGCATCAACAGGCCAAGGGCTGTGCCGTTACACTAGTAAGTTTTCAGTGTGCAACACCAATTTTTGCAGAGCAGTCCGCCATATCGTACCACCCCTTTTTTTCCTGCTGAAAGCTGGCCTTGCCTCACGGATTATCAGGAGATTGATGGAGTTCCCAAATCAAACTGGAAACCAAGAGGGAGAGTGTTACAGTAGTAGGGTTGCCAACCTCCGGGTAGTAACAAATCAAACAAATAAAGGCATCACTATGCTTGTACCTAAATAGGTTTGGAAATCAGCACAGTCAAGATACAAAATTACAAAATTATTAGTAGTGATTAGGACAAATTACAACAAGTGCTATACAACAGTTACTTATCCTACTACTATAATACATAAAATTCAATGTCAACCATTCAGGTGTAATACATAAAATTCACTCAATGTCAACCATTCAGGTGTATACATAAAATTCACTCAATGGTTGACATTGAGTGAATTTTATGTATTATAGTAGTAGGATAAGTAACTGTTGTATAGCACTTGTTGTAATTTGTCCTAATCACTAATAATAATTTTGTACCTTGACTGTGCTGATTTCCAAACCTCCGGGTGGTAGCTGGTGATCTCCCACTATTACAACTGATCTCCAGCCAATAGAGATCAGCTCCCCTGGAGAAAATGGCTGCTTTGGCAATTGGACTCTATGGCATTGAAGTCCCTCCCCTCCCCAAACCCCGCCCTCCTCCGCCTCCGCCCCTAAAACCTCCCACCAGTGGCAAAGAGGGACCTGGCAACCCTGTACAGTAGCATTTTCTTCTCTATGCTCATTCCCACACTCTGTATCCAAACTTTTCCCTGAGCTCCAAAGCCATCTCTAATTAGTAGTAGCCAAGTCAATAGGTGCCCACACCTGGATAGGCAAAGCTGGCCTAATCTTGCCAGATTTTGGAGGCTAAACAAGGTTGGGCCTGGTTCGTATTTGGATGGGAGACAACCAAGGAACACCAGGGATGCTACGCAGAGGTAGGTGATGACAAACCACTTCTGAATGCCTCTTGCCTTGAAAACCCTCTGAGGTTGCTATAAGTTGTCTGTGACTTGACAGCAGTTTCTACCACCAAGTCAGCAAGTGTGGACAATAGCACCTCATCCAGAAGAAGAAGAAGAAGTAGAGTTGGTTTTTATATGCCGACTTTCTCTACCACTTAAGGGAGAATCAAACCGGCTTACCATCGCCTTCCCCTCCCCACAACAGACACCCTGTGAGGTAGGTGGGGCTGAGAGAGTGTGACTAGCCCAAGGTCACCGAGCTGGCTTCATGTGGAGGAGTGGGGAATCAAACCCAGTTCCCCAGATCAGAGAAGGAGGGGTGTTTCTCCTAGCCCTTCGATGTTCCTCCAGCTTGGATTTTTCATCCCTGGAATACCCAAGGCATCTCAAAGTCTGAGATATACCCATTAAGCCTGAAACACGCCTCATCTCTATTTTAAGAAAGTTAGAGACTGCAAGCTTCTGAGGTTTGCCAAGATGGCTGGAGACATCTTTCCAGCAAAAAATAAGCAAAAACTCAACAGCTTGTTCTTATTATGTTGGGTTGGTTCTATTTTTTTTTAATAGTATTACACAACTGTTGTTTCTGTATCGATGTACCAGATACCAGCACAGCTACCTACAATGTTAATAACAAGATGGACTTCACTGGCTTACCACCGAAAGTTGCTGGAGGTTGAGGCCGTGGATATCCTTCGTTGAAGGCACTGTTATTCACCGTAGCAGAATTCCTGTAGCAGCTGATTACGTGAACCTAGCACACCGGCCCGATTCTTTATGTTGCAACCAGCTGCTTTGTTAAACAAGAGCTCCCTCCAAAGGAAAGTTTTAAAATCCTTTCCACCCGAAAAAGGCTATTGGAAGACAACGGTCTCTTATGCGTGGCTGTTTCCCTCGCCGTCACCCCTCCAACAACTTTGGGTCTTTGTGTTGGCTATGCATGCCGTTTCTGACCATCAGAGGTCGCCTTGCTCTCCCCCTGCATTTCCCCTTGTTTTGTCTGCATTTTCAAATTTGAGATAAATTGTTACATTTGAAATAAATAGTTAAATTGGGGAACACCCCAGGATGTGGTGATGGCTGCCAACTTGGAAGCCTTTAAGAAGGTAGTGGACATGTTCATGGAGGACAGGGGTATTCATGGCTACTAGTAAAAATGGATACTAGTCATGATGCATGCCTATTCTCTCCAGGATCAGAGAAGCATGCCCGTCATATGAGGTGCTGTGGAACACAGGCAGGATGGTGCTGCTGCAGTCGTCTTGCTTGTGGGCTTCCTAGAGGCACCTGGTTGGCCACCGTGTGAACAGATTGCTGGACTTGATGAACATTGGTCTGATCCAGCAGGGCTCTTCTTATATTCTTATGAGATAAAACAGGTCTCTGAGAATGCAGGCAAAACGCGGGGAAAGGCAGGGGGAGAGCGAGGCAACCTCTGACAGTCGGAAACGTCATGCATAATCAACACAAAGACCAGAAGTCATTGGACGGGTAATGGCGAGGGAAACAGCCATGCATTAAAGACCTATGAGGCCTAGCAATAGGTCCCAAGCATGCCTCAGTTTTCTGAGGCAACCATGCAAATCAATCATGCCATGGAAGTAGGGCTGCCAACCTCCAGGTACTAGCTGGAGATCTCCTGCTATTACAACTGATCTCCAGCCAATAGAGATCAGTTTCCCCTGGAGAAAATGACTGTTGGCCATGACAGATTCGGTGAGTTTTCCTGGATATGTATCTACTTAAATTGAGAATAAAAAGTTAGCCATTAAAAAAATAATAATCCTGACATCACATTGAGAGCCAGTGTGTGATAGTGGTTAAGAGTGCCAGATTAGTATCTGGGAGACCTATATTAGTTTTGTTTGCCTTCATTAATTTTGGGGTTGCGGGGAGCTTAGCTTACCAGGCAGGTTGTTAAAAACCACCACCCCCTTTTTCCCCCGCCTCGACTCTCATGTCCTGTAAGGGGCGGTGAGCTTAAGCGGATGCTGTGAGGGAGGGCATCTTGGCCATCTTCTAGGCATGGAATAAGGGTTACTGGGAATGCTGGGGAGTAGTTGCGAATTTCCTGCATTGTGCAGGGGCTGGAGTGGATGACCGTGGTGGCCCCTTCCAACTATACTTTTCTATGATCCTCTACACGAGCAGCTGATTGTGAGCCAGTTTGATTCTCCCTTAGGTGGTAGAGAAAGCCGGCATTTGAACAAACAAAACCCACAGAAAAAGAGAAGAAACTCTCTGCTTCGCTTCATTATTTCACTCTGGTGCTCTCATTCATAGCAAGGGAATTGTAAGTGGTTTACTTTGCTGTGAGCACGGGTTTGTTTGATTTTGCTGTGACCTATTAACTGAACTGGGATTGATGAACCAAAAGGGAGAGAATGCTGTGCTGCATTTGCTGACCTGAGAATTGATAAACTAGAAGGGGGCGGAGCCACTTTTCCGTAACCTGTTTTAGCCAGTCACATTCCCTTCATGGGATGATTTGGCTTGATAAGAGCAGTTAATTGTTGTCTCTGGTCCTTTGCTATTTTGGCTAGGGGCCATGCCTCCAAATCTGTCCAAAATGCCCAAATGATGGGGTGCGCCCCCACCCCTTGCGGCTGAGGGAAGAAAAGGACCCCCCCCCCAGGCAAAAAGTCCTGATCTGGAGAGGCAGCTACTTCAGGCGGGCCGGCGCGCACTGCACATGAGTCGGAGTACGTGCCCTTGCCAGGAACCCCTTAAGGACTTCCTTAGCTGAGCATTGGACAGCAGCTGTGTTTTAGGGGCTTATCCCAAACTCTGGCATGCCTGGCCGCCAGGATAGATACATTAGAGACCCTGCAGGCGATGCTCCCATCTACCACCAGGGAGTCAGGTAACGCCCCATCATACATCGGGGTGACATTGGATGGCAGCGGCCTATGTGCCGGGTTTACCAGCATTGGCAGCAAGAAAGGGAAACATGTGGGGCTACGGCCATGAGGCAGCATAGTTTCCTAGTTGAGCCTCCACCTCAGGACAGAGGCAGTGGCCTATAAGGATGCCAATCCATCTGGTATTTACCTTTGCCCAGAGGAGACTAGGTAGATGTTTTTACCCTATTGGAATCAGATTCTTGCCCAAGTAAGAACAGGGGTAAGGTAAAGGGCGGGGTGCCTCACTAGTCACATGAGCAATGGCTGCGTGCAAGAGAGCTGCAGGTGACTCGGAGACTATGGACTACAAGGAAGCATTTAGTGCAAGGGTTTCATGTGGGGAGTGCACCTGGTGGGACCTTTTAATGGGATAAGCCTTTGTGGGTTGGCTCATGGTTCAAGGGCAATGCGTATACTGGCGGGGGTGGCAGTGGGGGGTGGACCAGTTGGGAGAGTTTTCTGGAATATAACCAGGGCAGGCGTCATCGCACTTGTGGCAGGTAAGGGCATGACTGTGTTAATTGCCTCGGCTGCCACCCTATCAATGCCCCCCTCGTTGCTTTGGGGGTGGGTCCCCCCACTTCCAAGTGATAGCACAAAATAGGGCATATTGGGCACCACTGCAGCAGGTTTCACCAGTTTCACTACATAATTCAGTTGTGGCTGCGGCTGGTTTTTTCCGTATTCCCCACCCTGTGCATCTTGTACTGACCCCCCTCCTTGTTTTAGACTCAACGGATTGTGGTATGTTCATAAGGCCACGCCTGTGGGCATCTCCGTTTTACAGGCTGCCCGGAAGGCCTTTAACATGTTCTATGAAGGAGTGTGTAAAACATGGGTCACGCACCTCAGTGTCAGTAAATATTGCTGGACTTATTCAAAGCCTATCTTCTATAGTTCGGCAAACCTCAGGCATCTGTGATACTGGTGGATGCATTACGGCTTTCAGGTCCTGGACTTCCAAATGTTGGCACCACCACTTAGGGGGCGGCTTTGAAGGTAGATGACATGGCAACGTAACTTATTGGTTCTCCTTCCCTCTACATTGCCGAACTTTTGGGTAACCCTCATGGGTGTGGTACCCTATGGCTCCTGTGGATTGCAGACATATGTCCTACTGTATTACCCCTGGGGTTCCTCAGTCACCTACACCATTCCTGCTAATTTTGTTCAGTGTGTTATGCATCCTTCCACCACATGGTTAGTGAGCTATGGTCCTATGGGGGTGGGTGCCCTATTCGGCACATGAGGCATGAATCTGCCCACTGGTTCTGTTGGGAACCTAAGGGTTCATTGGTTTGGAGCTTTAGGCTCCACAGATGGTGGTGTGTTGATAAGGCGATAAATATGGGCCTTGATATCTTGTGCCAGCTTCGGCATTGTCCTTGGATGGTCTTTTAAGACAAGCACACACAACTCTTTCCCATCATGTACCCTTCTGATTTCTTTCCTGGACTGTAGGTGGTGCAGCATTCTGCCACAGTGAATACTGCCACCACTGTTGCAGCCTCTGTGCCGACTGTTTATGGGACCAGCGCTAAATGCAAGAAGCATCTGCTAACATTTTCTCTCGTTTCAGCTCTAAGTTGGAGAAGGGTCTGGACCCCTTGTGTGCGGCCTTGGGTCCCAGTACCGTATGGTTGCAGCTTTCCAGGCGGCTCCCAGTGACTTACTGATTGCACAGTGCTCCTTTCTCATATGCCCAGGGTAACACCGACCACCATTTTGGGGTCAGGAAGGAATTTCCCCTACAGGCCAGATTGGCTATTGGCCCTGTGGGTTTTTGCCTTCCTCTAGGCAGTGGGCAGGGGTCACTTGGTGGAAAACCCAGGAATCGGTTTTGGAGTGGGGCTGCTTCTCCAGGTGATATGTGCGGCAAGCAGTCGTGTGTGGAGACGCCGCTTGGACATTCCTCATGGCAGGCTGAACCACTGTCCCGAGGGTGGGACCTGGCTGACTGGGAGCAAGAATTTGGGCTCCGTGCTATTAAGGACTCTCCCTTTGTTGGTCACTGCAGTCGAAGCGTTGGCGGGAGCGGGGCGGCAGCCCTGCTCTTTGGCGGTTTTTGGCATGGGGACTGATCCAGCTGGGAAGAGGTGCCTTTCCTTCCCGTTTTGGGGACCCCCATAAGGTGGTCTTGGGATGGAGTACATCATTGTCGCCCAACTTGGGGGCTGGTTTTGGGTGCTCCACTCCCAGGTGGCATTGGCTTCACACAGAGATTGCTGTCCGGGTGGGGCCACTGAAGCACCACTCCGGTGCTATCCCAACATGTGGTTTGGGTCGTTTGTCATTCGATGTATCGAAAGCATCGATAATGTGGCCATTCGATCTCTGGATCCGCCCCCATGCTCCGCCAATGCTCCATCTGTTGTAATCAATAAAGCTGTGGCCAATTTTTCCCAAAGCAACAATTTGTCTGTGTGTTTATTTGGTTACCCTTCCCCGTGGAGCCGTTTGCCCATGGGGCAGCAACAATTTTGCTCGATCTATCAGTGTTATGGTCAGTGGCGGACCTACATTTTTGGGACCCTGAAGCTTGAACTGCTATGGGGGCACCCTTCACAACCAGCAACAAATAGGGCCATATCCAACAAGGTCCAAAGGGCCTTGATGCCCTTGCAAGGACCTCGAGGCCCAAATGGCGGAGAACAGGGTGGTGGGGTAGAGCCCTTGAAAATGAGCCATACAGTGAGCCCCTTCCCACCAGCAATGAGGTCTGGGTAATGGCTGTTATCTTCTTCAGTGGGGTTGTTCTATGCCAGATAGGGTTGCCAGGTCCCTTCTATGCCACCGGCAGGAGGCTTTTTTGGGCGGAACCTGAGGAGGGCAGGGTTTGGGGAGGGACTTCAATGCCATAGAGTCCAATGGCCAAAGCAGCCATTTTCTCCAGGGGAACTGATCTCTATCGGCTGGAGGTCAGTTGTAATAGAGGCGAAAATCTGATTTTTTGGTGTTAAAATGCACAAGCAAGACGAATGCAGCCTAAATTAAGAATTCAGTTGTCTACTCATGGTTCCCATTGGCTCTAGCCTAAGGGCTGAGCTATAGAACTATTAATCCATGCACCAATGAAGATTTGAGGATCCAGCTGCTAAAATGTAGGCTATGACTAGATTCTGGCGAGCTCAGCGAGCCCATACAGCTGAGGGTTCGGGTGCTGCAAGCCCCCAAGAAAATTGTGAAATTTGACCAATTACAGGGACATTTTGAGGCCATATGAAATGGGTATTAGAGCATATTCTAAGGTCAATATTAAGTACTTCAACCCATTGGCTTATGATCTATCACTACAATAGTCTTATTTTAATAAAACTTAAAAAAAAGCTCCCATCAATTTTGTTGAAAAATTCACTCATTTTAAAAAGAAATTGTTTCAGGGCCCCTCCGGTATTAGGCCCCCTGAAGCGTAAGCTTCATTAGTTTCATAGTAGATCCACCACTGGTTATGCTACTGTAGACAATTGGGGAGCCAGACAACAGGGAAGCCTTTTGGGTGGAAATGTGGGACATTTATGCACTGGAGGTTTTGCCTTGGATTTGCCGCTCAATAGATGCAAATTTTCCTCATCTGAATTCTCAAAACAAGCCCCCCGTGCAGAATTCTACGGCATAAATGGCCGGAGAGTTCTTCCAGGGTGTCGGTTGTGATCTCTCTTCCTTAAATGCGACTATTTGTTTTCGCTATTCAACATGTGATAAAAGATATTGTAAGGCCCTTGTGATAGTAACTGGCCATTGTCTGACAAATGTTTTAAGATTTACATTCAGGTAATTTAAATGCTCTTACATAACTAGCTCCTCTTTTTGCATGCACCATGGGATGTACCCCATGCTGGGAAAGCCTTATAAAACGCATGCAGATTGTATGTGAATTACTGCCTTTTATCCAGGAAGGCTAAATCACACTGCACGCATGCAGGTCTGAATTTTGACTTGGCAATATGTAAAGTGCCAGCTTATGTTCTTCAAAGCTCAGATTCAGCATGTGTGGTGTACTTTTGGTGTCTTTAAAGACTATAATCTATAGGGTTGCCAACCTCCAGGTGATGGCTGGAGATCTCCCACTATTACAACTGATCTATTCTTTGTTTTCTGCTCAAGCCTATGGCTGTATGAGCAGTAGACAGACAGACAGACAGACAGACAGACAGAGAGAGAACTGATCTCCAGGCAACAGAGATCAGTTCCCCTGGAGAAAATGGCTGCTTTGGCAATTGGGCTCTATAGCATTGAAGTCCCTCCCCTCCCCAAACCCCGCCCTCCTCAGGCTCCACCCCCAAAATCTCCAGGTATTTCCCAACCCAGAGCTGGCAACCCTAATAATCTATATGCTGAGGACTATCAGCCCCAGCTCTGTGTAGACTTTCTGAGCACAATGACGCATACATTGCCCAATGTTTGGTCTGAAAAATGCTGCCGTGATGAAGTTCTTACACCACTTCAAGGCCAGGGATCTCAAAGCCTTGCCTCAGGTCTTTGAAATCAATGGGCCTACTTTTGCATAGGATCAAGAAAACCAGGCTATTTTGGTGTCTCTATCCTGTTTATAAAATAAGCTCAAGATGTTACTCAGTTTGGCTTTCCCAAATCTGATTGTCCAGCTCATTCTGCTTATTCTACGTAACAAACCACATCCATATGGGAGCACCTTTGTTAGAGCTCATCATGGTCAAAGAGGGGGAAAAAGAAGACTTTGCTACAGAGGTGGATAGACTTTGGGGGTTTTCTTCTCGGCTTAGTTCTGCATCATTAAAGTATCTTGAATGAGCAAATACAGCAGAAAATGAAACAGAGAAGGAGAGAATTAGTATGAAAGTGGAAAACGTATCAGTCAGTGTGATTGAATTTAATTCTCGTTAAAGGGAGAAACAAATCATTCTGGTGAAATGCTTGTGTACTACCGGTAGTCTAAAGCCCTGAACACAATTCTGGAAATCTACCTCCCTCCTACAATGACATATTTGAAGGCTGAATTTCCCCTCTCCTGAAGTTTATATTTAAAGGCTCATTTCCCCTTTCCTGCTCACTGATCTGGCAAAACAAAATAACTTTTGATCTATCGTGTCTATATTATTAATGTGTATATATAACAGTATTTTACAGCACCATCCTCAGCAGTTACACGCTTCTAAGACCAGTGACTTCAGTCAATTTAGAAGGGAATAACTGTTTAGGACTGCACTGCATGCCATTGTGATGGAATGGGACTTCTGCATCTTCACAGATATATTAAAACATCCTCATTCTAGCAAAATTCTTTCCTTTTCACCTCTCAGCTCTGAGCTCAGGTCTTTCATAACTCTTAAACTTTATGCCATTTTTCAGGATAACTGCTGTACAAGCCCTTCATCCTGCCTGGATCCCCAATAATCTGTATTTTATTTCCAGCCCAAACAGAAGGCTATACCTCTACCCAAACGGAAGTAGAGAAAGCAGTTTGGCAAACTGGACAGACACCATCTAATGAATCTCATTTGCCATGTCTGGAAGATAATAGATGGCGTCAAACTTTGAAAATACACTTAAATATATCAAAAATATTTGTTCCCACATTATTAAAGCCATTGTTAAATTATATTTTTATAAATGCCTAGTACAAATAGATAAAAAGTGAGAAATCATGGTATAAAAAGAAAGAGACCTTTCCCAGGAAAATGTATTTGCAATTCAACTAATCTTATAAAAGCAAAAAATTTAAAAAGTTTATACATTTTTATGTGCTATGGTTTCACCATTCAGTTTAACTACATTCTAGAATACTTTTAGAGAGGTCTGAATACTCCGTCTTTGTGCGCGCAGCACAGCGACCTGAACTTTTACACGGAAGTCACTCTCATTACAATTTCCCCCGAGCTGTCGTCTTCTGAAGAATCTTCTTGAGGTCTGATTCGATTGAAGAGCTGGAGCAACATGTAGCTGCACTGAAACCTCGGGGAGGTCAGCTGCGTCGGATGAACCAGGCTTCTGTTTCGAAATGCATTTAACGGTAACCAAAGAGTCCTGGCTGCCGAGGACTCTCCACGGTTGCTCTCTTCTATGTCGGTGGCTTTGTCATAATTCAGTACGTCCCAGTGTAGATTGACAGCTCTCCAACGCTTAAACACTCTGCAAACTGAGGCACCTTCATGTACAATCAGTCCTGAAATTAAAGGAAACAATTATTCAGCCCCCTTGAATTTTACCCCAAGCACAGCTATTTGCAAGCAAATGTCACTAAGATTGAAGTGATAGTCTGAGTTAAGTTATTGGATTTCAAATGACTGAGCCCCACTTAGATCCACTAGATTAAGTGGATTTATAGCCAGGGAATGTGTTCTAGATGGGATGTGGGTTGCACTGTTAATGAGCAAGAGGGGGGAAAGATAATGTTTTGCATGTTTTAACTTAAATGGCCAGTGCATTAGATATATGCCAAATTCATGTAAACTAATACTGCACTGTATAAACTATATATTTAACCTGTAGTTTTTACTAACGTAGACAATTCAAGAAAATCCAAGCCCACGGGTTGCATCCAGCATAAAAATTCTGCTTGCGCTAGAACTCTTGCACAAGAGGAACCACAAGAAAAAGATGACCATAGCTGCTTGCACAAAGACAAACTTCCTGTACTGCCACTTGTGTTTCCGCTTGCACAAGAGGTCGTGCAACCTATTTCTGGGCCATATAATATATAAGGAAGGGAGCACAAAGCTAGATGCTGCACGAGATCTTGCACAAGCAGAAATGTGCCATCCAATTGTGTTTCTGCTTGTGCATCACTGGATCTGAGCCAATGTCTTAAAACTGAAAAGCTTTATTTACAGTAAGCAGTTTTATTCATAATTTTAAAAATGATAAAAAGTAATGATAGTTCAAGCAGTAAAACTTCTAAAGTATCAGTAAAACATAATTACTGTGCTTTCTTGCCTTAAATAAAACAGTCTATTTTATGCGTAGTTATGTATTAATACATTTATGCAAATCCAACTAAAATTAATTAAAGCCCAGTAAAATGTTTCATCCTGTTTCTTTGGATCTCTCAATTTCAAAGAAACAACTGGTTTTTGTTAGGCCAGTATGTAGGGTTTTCAACCTCCAGATGGTGGAGGGAGATCTCTCCCAATTATAACTGATCTCCAGGTGATAGAAATCAGTTCCCCTCAAGAAAAGGGCCGCTTTAGCAATTGGACTCTTATGGCATTGAAGTCCCTCCCCTCTCCAAATCCCACCCTCCTCAGGCTCCACCCCAAAGTCTCCAGGTATTTCCCAACCTGGAGCTGGCAACCCTACAGGTACCAAATTCAGAGTGTGGAGCTGGTTGTAATGTCTTAAGTCAATATTATCAGGCAGTGGTTCTCAAAGTTTCTGAAGCAACTTCCTCACCAATGGTAGTTTTCAGGCCCTGTTTGCAAAGTGACCCTGTTTTCTGTCCCCACTCGCCAATGTAAAATGTACAAATCACACATCAGTTACCAATGGCCAAGCAGATATCTTAGTTTTCATGTTTAGTATATTTAGCATTACTGAGCCACAAGTTGTATTTCATGGCCATTTCACACACTAGACAGAAACAAATCCAAATTTACCACTGAATGAGTAAGTTGGAGGAAAACCGTATTGACTGGAGGAAGGTTTCCAATTTTGCCCAGTGGTATGGTAAAAGTGGGGTTGCTAGCTCCAGGCTGGAAAATACCTGGAGATTTTGGGGGTGGAGCCTGAGGAGAGTGGGGTTTGTGGAGGGGAGGGACTTCAATGCCATAGAGTCCAAATGCCAAAGCAGCCATGTTCTCCAGGGGAACTGATCTCTGTCACCTGGATATCAGTTGTAATAGCGGGAGAGCTCCAGCCACCACCTGGAGGTTGGCAACCCTAGGCCACTGACTGTACCCAAGCCTGTTCCACTTAATGATAACTTATAGCAGCTGGCTGCAGGAGGTTTCCCTGGAGTTATGTACATGATAAAAAATACTCTGAAACTTGCACCATAAACATGAATTTCTACTGCTGTTTCAATATGATACTGATATTGGGCACTTGCCCAAATGAGTGGGTCAGTTGATTTTTGGGGGGGTCAGGAATCAGCCATTTCTATTTCCTGTCTTCCTTCCTCCAGGTTGTGGATTCAGTCACGTCTGCCAGCCTCCTTTTTTTTTTGTCTTTGTCATATGCATAGATGATTAAAACTAATATTGATTTACAGGGCCTCACTTGGATTCAAAGAAGAAGAAGAGTTGGTTTGTATATGTTGACTTTCTCTACCTTTTAAGCAGAATCGAACCGGCTTACAATCTCCTTCCCTTCCTCTCCCCACAACAGACACCTTGTGAGGTAGGTGGGGCTGAGAGAGATCTAAAAGAACTGTGACTAGCCCAAGCAGGCTTCATCTGGAGGAGTGGGGAATCAAACCTGGTTCTCCAGATTAGAGTCCACCACTCTTTACCACTCCACCACACTGGCTCTCTTACTGGGTGGTTTCTGTCGGCTTCTGAAGAAATGCACTTGAAAGAAATGTGAGTTGGAAAAGAATTACCTGACTCCTCGAAATGCTGAAAATCCAAATACAAAAGTCATAAAACAGCCAGTCCCTAGCTATCTCTTGCCACCTTGAGAACACAGAGTGAGTGGTTTAAATGTTGGGAGCTTACCTATGCACACGAGATCCATAAACCCATACATTCCATAGCAGATCTGGAAAAGGATGTCTTTCCTTTGCCATACAGCATAGGGACTGAAGGCAGACCACAGCAGCCACGTTACACTGGCAACTAAGAACAGGGAGCCCAAAATTACAGCAATCATCTGCACTTTCTCAACCAGAGTTACCGTAATGCTTTGCCACTGAAATGAAGAAAAAGTCATAGATCATTTTTTTTTACAGAAGTAAAGGGGACTCCTTGTGAGCATTGAACTGGATATTTGGGGAAATCTATGGAAGAGAGAATTTAAATTTACAATAACCAATGAAATCAGAGAAAACCTGTAAAAATGTTTTATAGATGGCATATAACCCCTGTGATATTATCCAAAATGGACAAAGGAGGAGCAAATTTATGCTGGAAATGTGGAAAGGAAAGAGGTACATATATGCATGTATGGTGGTTATGTAAAAAAATTAAAAAAAAATTGGAAAAAAAGTACTTAAGGAAACCAATAATTTGATTAATGGTAGAGTTAAGAGAAATCTGGTATTTTGCTTATTGGGAATTCCACAGAAAAATATAACTAATAATGATAGGGTTGTCTGCCAATACAGTTTTGCTGCTGCAAGAATTGTAATAGTTAAGGCTTGGAAACAAATGCATAGGCCTTCAATTGTTGACTGGAGAGAGAAATTGTGGATGTATATGAGGATGGCCAAATTAACGGAATTCCTACTTGGAAATGATATGGAGGATTTTAAAAAAACATGGTTTAAGGCCGCCTCATATTGGGATAAAATGGCAAAAATGGACTTTACATTATTACTTAGAGAGTTATAGAAATTAGTTTTAATAAATTTACATTATATTATTGTCGAAGGCTTTCACGGTCAGAGTTCATTGGTTCTTGTAGGTTATCCGGGCTGTGTAACCGTGGTCTTGGAATTTTCTTTCCTGACGTTTCGCCAGCAACTGTGGCAGGCATCTTCAGAGTAGTAACACTGAAGGACAGTGTCTCTGTGTCAAGGGTGTAGGAAGAGTAATATATAGTCAGAAAGGGGTTCAAACCCAACCCCTTTCTGACTATATATTACTCTTCCTACACCCTTGACACTGAGAGACACTGTCCTTCAGTGTTACTACTCTGAAGATGCCTGCCACAGTTGCTGGCGAAACGTCAGGAAAGAAAATTCCAAGACCACGGTTACACAGCCCGGATAACCTACAAGAACCAATTACATTATATTGTTGATAAGTTTTAAAAACTGTCTAGACACTTCTTCGGAAGCTGGGTGATGGGTCACTTTTTAGGGAGGGTGGAGGATGAAGGGGTATCTTTTTGGATTTAAGGGTTTGATAAATATGAAAGTAACAATTATTATATAAAGATACTCTTGTAATTTTTGTATTTTGTTATGTTTTTTTGTATTACTGTATTGTTTTGTTTTATGTTATAAAAATTAATAAAAAATTTAAAAAATGTATGTTCATATGCTTTGGGGGCTTCTCACATTCACACCTGAGCAACAGCCCCCTTCCCTTTCTTCATAACAACCTGACGAAGCTTCTATAACAGTTTGCAGACCCATAGGTCTATAGTTAGCCTTCCCCACTAGTACACATGAACACACATGAAGCTGCCTTATACTGAATCAGACCCTTGGTCCATCAAAGTTAGTATTGTCTACTCAGACCAGCAGTGGCTCTCCAGGGGCTCAGGCAGGGGTCCTTCACCTACCTGCCTAGTCCCTTCAACTGGAGATGCTGGGGATTGAACCTGGGACCTACTGCATGCAAAGCAAATGCTCTACCACTGAGCCACAGCCCTTCCCCCTAGTAGGGTTGCGAGCTCTGGGGTTTGGAGATTTGAGGGGTGGGGCTTGAGGAGGGCGGGGTTTGGCAAGGGGAGGGACTTCAATGCCATACAGTCCAACTGCCAAATAGTTGTAATAGCGGGAGATCTCCAGCCACCACTAGGTTGGCAACCCTACTCACTAGGTAGGAAAGGCCCCAATAATTCCAGGTAGAGCTGGCCAGGGCACGAAAAACAAGAAGCTCTTCAGTGATTAATCTGCAAAAAGAACTTCTAAACTTCAGGCAAACAAACAAACAATGAGAGGTACTATCAAATGACAGACATTCCCATCACAGCACGATCCTCACGTTTATCAAACGTATTCCAAGATCTGCAAAGGTGTGGAATCCTGTAAAAGTGTCACAAGTGAAAACAGAGTTTTTAAAGGGTTCGTATTTTCCCTACTGTTTGAAGATTGATATATAAATGTATCATCTCCCCCCCCCGCCCCGTCTGCTGGTATAATATATAGAAAGTAACTGGTCGTTTTTAAATGTGAAGCACCGCTCACTGAAATAAAATGCAGCTTGTCAACTTGACAGAATTTTTTTAATTTATAAGCTATAAGTATATGCACTAAATGATGCTACTGTCAACATGCTCATGGTAGCCTGTGTCATTCTCACTTTAACTTTTATTGCTGTTAAAAAGTTTAGAATTTAGGGCCTAGGGAGCACAAGGTCACAGAGCAGGGGAGGTTGGTCAAATTGCTCACATATTACCAACTGCAAGAGCCCCCCCCCATCAGTCCGGCCTGCAGCAGGAGAGCCAAGAAGGCCCAGAGCTTGACTGAGGTAAAGTGCTGATTTCTTTGCAAGTATGTGAAGGTCCCAACCAGGGAGAAATTGCATATTAGAATTTCCCCTTTAGGAGTCGTTATAAAGAAAGGGTTTGTTAAGCTGTTAGTTGAGTTGTAGTTAAAGATATGGTTTAAAACTCTTTCCCCTGAGATAGGATTGCCAGCTTTGGGTTGGGAAATACTTGGGGCAGAGCCTGAGGAGGTTGGGGTTTGGAGAGGGAAGGGACTTCAATGCCACAGAGTCCAATTGCCAAAGCGACTATTTTCTCCAGGTGAACAGATCTCTTATCAGCTGGAGATCAGTTGTAATAACAGGAGATCTCCAGCTAGTACCTGGAGGTCGGCAACCCTACCTTGAGAGGAGTCAATCTGGCCTGCAGCAGGAGAGAGAAGAAGGCTCAGAGCTTGACTGAGGGAACTGCTGGTTTCTTTGCAGGCCCAAAACAGAGGAAGAAAGCATCTCCAGTTATTTGTGGACCTTTCTTAGAGTTTCAGAAGAATGTCAGTTTCTTTTCTGCATTTATAACAGTGGTACTACATTTGATATACTGTCAGTTTTACCAGCTACCCTTGCATATAAACAGTCAGTTCCATTGTTAATCACTTTTCCCCCCCAAAGCATGCAGTATCCCTGGGCAAAACTGGCCTTCAACTTATTTTCCAACTTATTCTCTACATCAGTCCCTGCTTAACCGAATGGAAAGGCTGCAGGTGGCTGGGGTTTGGCACTGACCGAAGCTCTGCTAGGCCCAATTCAGCTTCTAGAACAGTCCTTCGATATTGGGTAGAACTCCAAACACTTCTTAAGCTACTTGACAGTGCAGCGATGCTAAGAATGTCTTATCTTGGCTCAAGGCTGCTCCAGTCCTCCTCTTTGGCGAACTACTTGGAATTACTTGCAACGTATAGCAGAGAAGGGCACAACATTTTAAAAATTTATTTCATTTTAACTATTTAAAATATTTGTATACCTGCCTTTCTCCCAGGCAACCCAGGACAATGAGGACTTTAAAAAAGTTATATGGGGAGGGGCTGTGGCTCAGTGGTAGAGCATCTGCTTGGCATGCAGGAAGTCCCAGTTTCTATTCCCCAGCATCTCCAGTTAAAAGGATCGGCTCACAGGCATTGTGAAAGACTGAGACCCTGAAAAGCTGCTGCCAGTCTGAGAAGTAGGGTTGCCAGCTCTGGGTTGAGAAATACCTGGAGATTTTGGGGGCGGAGCCTCAGGAGGGCAGGATTTGGGAAGGGACTTCAATGCCATAGAGTCCAATGGCCAAAGCAGCCATTTTCTCCAGGTGAACTGCTCTCTATCGGCTGGAGATCAGTTGCAATGGCAAGAGATCGCCAGCTAGTACCGGGAGGTTAGCAACCCTACTGAGTAGACAAATACTGACTTTGATGGACCAAGGGTCTGATTCAGCCTAGAAAGCTTCATGTGTTCATGTGTGTATATATAATGATGTGGGTCTCATAATCAAAACATAATGTATATGGCTACTTGAACGGTTTTAAAAATTACCTGGCATGGCCTTTTCATTTTAATTGCTATAACGTGGTATCTGTAACAGCAGAGTTCGCAGGTCCAGGATCCTCTTTCACTGATCCACTTCAAGAGGCAAAGCTGGTGTGTGTACCGCACGGAGCCGTCACAACGACAAGGATGTAACAGTTCACCCTGGAAAAAGTGAGGGATGCCAAATGGATTGATGCTCAATTGTTCATAAACATGGTATTGAGGGTTAGGGTTAGACAATACAGACAGTACAGTAGACAATACAGACCTTGATGGACCAAGGGTCTGATCCAGAATAAGGCAGCACAGGGCAGGCAGCTGTTCCTGTTGACAGCAGAGGACAGGACTCGTAATAATGGGTTTAAATTGTGGGCAGAAAGGTACCAGCTGGATATTAGGGAAACTTTTTTTACAGTAAGAGTTGTTTAACAGTGGAATCAGCTCCCTAGGGAGATGGTGAGCTCCCCCTCACTGGCAGTATTTTAAGCAGAGGCTGAACAAGCACTTGTCAGGGATGCTCTAGGCTGATCCTACATTGAGCAGGGGGTTGGACTAGATGGCCTGTATGGCCCTTCCAACTCTATGATTCTATGTCGATCTCTATGTCTGGATCTCACTTTTGCAGAAAAAGCACAAAAATATGTAGGCAGGTCTAAAAGCCATATAAATAATCATAGTTAAAAGTTTCTATGTCTTGTTACATATGTATGAGCGTGCTTAATCATTAAAAAAATTATACTACATTTTACTTTGTTGCGACCAAAACAACAACAACAACAACGGCCTGTGGTACATTAAAGACTAGCGATGTGTGGTGGTATTAAGCCCACATCTTCAGCTGCACAAGGGTTATGCAGTCGAAAACTGCAGTTTTAAGTGCACAGAATCCCGTGGGAGTTTGGAAATGTGTCTTTGATCTCCACCAACAGATATCCATCAGTGACGGGTCCTCCACCTCCGTCACTTTCAGATCAGAAACCTCCCAAGAGCATCTACTTTCAAACTGTCAGCGGAACATTTTTGACCTAAAGGTTTGCAAGCTGGACTTTGTAAAATGTGGTAGCACGAGGCCGAGACCAGCAGGGCCAAGTGTTACGGACCTTTGCCTGGATATAGTCACACGGGGTTGGTGGGCAGGGCGGTGAGGTGTGTCCATCAGTACCACCCCATTCCTGCATCACACCTTTTTGCAGCCAGTGGCAAATCTCATTTCCTACTCCACCCTGCCCCACATCCCAGCTGCTAGGCAGAGGACTGAGGGTGCTTTCACACATGCCAAGTAATGTACTTTCAATGTACTTTGCAGCTGGATTTGATCGGATTTGAGAAGGTGCTTGAGAAGGTGCAGAAAAGAGCAACCAAAAATGATCAGGGGGCTAGAGCAACTGCCCTATGAGGAGTGGTTAAAACACTTAGGGCAGTTTAGCTTGGAAAGGAAGTGGGTAAGAGAAGACATGACAGAGGTCTATAAAATTATGCATGGTGTGGAGAGAGTGGACAGGGAGAAGCTTTTCCCCCTCTCTCATAATGCTAGAACGCGGGGTCATCTGCTGAAGCTGGAGGGTGAGAGATTCAAAACCCTGGAGAGCCGCTGTTGGTCTGTGTAGACAATATTGACCTTGATGGACCGATGGTCTGATTTAGTATAAGGCAGCTTCATGTGTGAAATATTTCTTCACAGGATGCATAGTGGATGTGGTGCCCCAGGATGTGGTGACGGTTGCCAACTTGGAAGGCTTGAACAGGGGAGTGAACATGTTCATGGAGGAGAGGGCTATCCATGGCTACTGGCCAAAAGAGTTACTATGCATGCCTAGTCTCTCCAGTATCAAAGGAGCATGCCTATTCTGTGAAGCGCTGTGGAACACAGGCAGGACGGTGCTGCTGCTGCAGTCATCTTGTTTGGGGGCTTCCTAGAGGCGCCTGGTTGGCCGCTGTGTGAACAGATGGCTGCACTTGATGGTCAGCCGGCAGGGCTTTTCTTATATTCACGCCTACTCTCTCCAGGATCAGAAGAGCATGCCTACTATCTTAGGTGCTGTGGAACACAGGCAGGACGGTGCTGCTGCAGTCGTCTTGTTTGTGAACTTCCTGGAGGCACCTGGTTGTCCCCGGTGTGAACAGACTGCCGGATTTGATGGGCCTGGGTCTGATCCAGCAGGGCCTTTCTTATGTTCTTATGAGCGGACGTGTTCACGGAGGAGAGAGCTATCCATGGCTACTGGTCAAAATGGATACTAGTCACAATGCATACCTATTCTCTCCAGGATCAGAGGAGCGAGCCTACTATCTTAGGTGCTGCGGAAGACTGGTAGGATAAATGCTGCTGCAGTCGTCTTGTTTGGGGGCTTCCTAGAGGCGCCTGGTTGGGAACAGATGGCTGCACTTGATGGGCAGCCGGCAGGGCTTTTCTTATATTCATGCCTATTCTCTCCAGGGTCAGAGGAGCATGCCTACTATCTTAGGTGCTGTGGAACAAGGGCAGGATGGTGCTGCTGCAGTCGTCTTGCTTGTGGTCTTCCTAGAGGCACCTGGTCGGCTGCTGTGTGAACCGACTGCTGGACCTGATGGGCCCTGGGTCTGATCCTGCGGGGCATTCCTTAGTTTCAGCTGTCAGTGCCAAAGGGCCAAACCCACTCGCCAGCCAGCCTCGAAGGGCGCTGGCAGTGGACGGGGGGCGCCCCCTCCAGCGTGCGCCCAAGCGCCCTGGGCCAGCCGGGGAGGGGCGGGGAGGGGAGGCGCTGTCCAGGGTGCTGAAGGGCAGCCCGCGGGGAGGCCGCCCCGGGGGTCCCTTTCCCCTTCTCATCCTGCAGGCCAGGTGTGGGGGGGGGGCGTGTCCCCCCTCCCCGGGGGTCCCCGGGAGGCGCCTCTGCCCGCCCTGACTGCACAGGGGGTGCTTTCCGGAGGGGGGGGAGGGGATCCCCAGCTCGCCCCCCCCCCCGCAGCCCCTCACCTGCTCGGCGCCCTGGAAGCAGATCTTGCAGCTGGGGCCGACGCCCCCCCCGCTGCTGCTGCTGCTGCTGCTGCTCCCCGGGGGGCTCCCCGCCTCCTGCCCCCCCGCCGCCCCCCCGGGCGTCGGGGGCTCCCCGGCGCGGCTCATGCGGGACCCCCGGACCCCCGCCCACGCCCCGCGCGCGCCTCCGGGGGCGCAGCGCTCCCTGCGGGGGTCCTCCGCCTCCGCCCACCCCCCACCCCCCGCTGCAAGAGACCGAGGCCGTTCCTGGCCGTTGGCGGGGAGGGGAGGGGAGGGGAGGTCAGGGCGCCGGGGGGAGGGGAGGCCTCCCGCCCCTCCCCTCCCCTCCCCCGGGGGCCCAAGGCAGAGAGGCGCCCCAGGGCGTCCACCCCCCCTGCTGGGTAGGTCCCTCGCACCCCCTCCCTCCCAGAAAGGCAGGCTGCAGGGAGATGGGGGCAGGCAAGCAGTCGCACGCACCGCACACCCCTGCTGGGTAGGTCCTTCGACCCCCCCAGGCACTCCCCCCCCAGGTATAAAGGCAGGCTGGAGGGAGGGAGGGAGAGAGGGCTCCCTGCAGATGTGGGCAGGCAAGCAGTCGCACGCACGCACACCCCTGCTGGGTAGGTCCTTTGCACCCCCCAGGCACACTCCCCAGGCATAAAGGCAGGCTGGAGGGAGATGGGGGCAGGCAAGCAGTCGCACGCACGCACACCCCGGCTGGGTAGGTCCTTCGCCCCCCCAGGCACAAAGGCAGGCTGCAGGGAGGGAGAGAGGGCTGCAGGGAGATGTGGGCAGGCGAGCAGTCGCACGCACGCACACCCCTGCTGGGTAGGTCCTTCGCACCCCCCAGGCACTCCCCCCCCAGGCATAAAGGCAGGCTGGAGGGAGGGCCCCCTGCAGAGATGGTAGAAAAGAGCCAGAGTCCGGTAGCACCTTCAAGACGAACAAGAATATTTTCTGGCAGGGTAGGAGCTTTCGGGAGCCACAGCTCCCTTCTTCAGATACCGAGCTCCTACCCTGCCAGAAAACATTTTTGTTCGTCTTGAAGGTGCTACTGGACTCTGGCTCTTTTCTACTACTGCTGCAGACAGGCTAACGCGGCTACCCACTGCAGAGATGGGCACCCAAGCATTCACACGTGCGCGCACACACACCCACACCCACCCCTGCTTTGCAGGTCCTCCGCACCCCCTGGCGCCGGGGGAGGGACCCTACGTTGGGGTTTCGTTCGGAATGACCCTGCCCAGGGGTTGTGGGCGGAAGGGAACGCTCCTGTCCCAACGGATGGCCTAGTGGTTAGAGCAGGGAGCGGGGTTTGGGGAGGGCCCGCTTCCAGTTGCCACTGGTGTAGCCCACTGGGCGATCTCTCTGGCCGGCAGTGCCTACTTGGCAGGGCTGTGGGGAAGAGAAAGGCAGCCAAGGGGGGCAGGAGGGCAATCGCCCTGAGCTGCTTAGAGGAGAGGGGGAGGGAAATGGACTCAGTAAGAATATATAGGAAAGCCAGCGAGGTGCAGTGGTGAAGAGCAGCGGGCTCTCATCTGGAGACCCAGTTCGATCCCTCCTTCCTCCCCATGTAGCCTGCTGGGTGATCTTGGGCCAGTCACCGTTCTCTTGGAACCCCTCCAGCCCATGGGGAGGCCAGGCCGTGGCAAAACACCTCCCAACGTCTCTAGCCTTGAAAACCCTACCATAAGTCAACTGTGATTTAACAGCAAGCACACACACACACACAGAGAGGATAAGGTGACAGCCAGGCAGTGTAGTGGTTGAGGTGTCCCACAAGGACCTGGGAAACCCAGGTTCGAATCCCTGTTCTGCCATGGAAACTTGCTGGGTGACCTTGGGCCAGTCACAGGCTCTCAGCCCGGCCCTGGTAAGTACTCAGATGGGAGACTTCCAAGGAATCCCAGGGTCGTTACACAGAAGCAAACCACCTCTGTTAGTCTCTTGCTTTGTAAACCCCATAAGGGGTCGCCATAAGTCAGCTGTGACTTGCTGGCAAAAAAACAAACCAACAAAAACCACACTCACACAGTTACAGTAGAGCGCAGGGACTGTGTTTAGAAAATGGGTTGTTGGAGCTGCTGTCCGTTAATACACATTTAGAGTAACTGAGTTATATCCTGTTCACAAAACACAACTAGGCGCTCATTTCTATGTTCATTATCCATTGTACTTTGAATATGGTGCCGTGTGTGTGTGTGTGTGTGTGTGTGTGTGTGTGTGTGTGTGTGTGTGTGTGTGTGTGAAGTGCCATCAAGTCACTTCCGACTCATGGCTACCCTATGAATGAAAGTCCTCCAAAATGTCCTATCTTTGACAGCCTTGCTCAGATCTTGCAAACTGAAGGCTGTGGCTTCCTTTATTCCTTTCTTATGGTGCCATAAAGGTTAATTATTGTTTATTGGAGATCAAACTGTCTCTCATCTGACCAAATACTTATGTTTGTGCACAGGTTTTAAAAAATGGATATTTATAGTTCTTTTGACTGTGTTCTGTGCGCACTGTTGCTTAGAAGCAGGTACTGTTCAACTCCATGATACTTCTGAGTGAACAAAAACAGGGTTGTTCAGCTTATTGCAGTGCATTGTTAGTTTCATCGAGGGATTGTTTTGATGGGTGTAGCGTGCACAGCTTAACACTAGGATGAATATGTGCCTGCAAGAAAGAAAAAAAGAAGAGATTCTTCACACTTAGATCTGTCAACTAGCACTAAAGCAGTGGATTCATAATAATCCTTGATCATACTTTAAAAAGAAATTGGAATTATTATTATATTAGATGCTGTGGAACACAGGCAGGATGCTGCTGCTGCAACAGTCTTGCTCGTGGGCTTCCTCGAGGCACCTGATTGGCCACTGTGTGAACAGACTGCTGGACTTAATGGGCCTGGGTCTGATCCATAAGAACATAAAAAAGGCCATGCTGGATCAGACCCTGGCCCACTTTGTCTCAAGGCTTTTCCAACATCAGGAAATAGCTTTGCTTCCATATCTTTGGTTGCCATCTAGGGTTGTGACCTTGGGTTTTCTGCAGAACCCCTTGCTGGGGTGGGGGTGGGGACAGGAGAACGCCCTTTGTCCTGGAGAAGTCCCTTTTGGTTTTCTCATTGAGGCTCCCTGCACTTTTCTATTTTCGGTGTAGAACTGTGCACATTCCTCCCCCCCCCCATCTCTTCCCACCACTTGGTTAGTTTGGCAGAGCTAGGAAATGGAGGAAGGAATTAATTTCGCTCTGTTGCAGAAACGTTCACTTTGCCACACCTTCTCCTGGAAAGCTTAACTCTGCCTACAAAACAATTCCAGTGAAATAAAGCTAAGCTGCCCCTGAGGATATGTGAAGTGGACGGTGGTAACAATATAGAATCATAGAATCATAAGAATTGGAAGGGGCCATAGAGGCCATCTAGTCCAATCTCCTGCTCAATGCAGGATCAGCCTCGAGCATCCCTGACAAATGCTGGTCCAGCCTCAGCTTCAAGACTGCCAGTGAGGGGGAGCTCACTACCTCCCTAGGCAGCCCATTCCACTATGAAACAACTCTTGTGTGTGTGTAAAATGCCTTCAAGTCACAGCCAACTTATGGAGACCCCTTTTGGGGGTTTTTCATGGCAAGAGACTAACCGAGGTGGTTTGCCAGTGCCTTCCTCTGCACAGCAACCCTGGTACTCCTTGGGGGTCTCCCATTCAAATACTAACCAGGGCTGACCCTGCTTAGTTTCTGAGATCTGACGAGATCAGGCTAGCCTGGGCCATCCAGGTCAGGGCGAAACAACTCTTACTGTAAGAAATTTTTCCTAATATCCAGCCAGTACCTTTCTGCCTGCAATATAAACCCGTTATTGTGAGTCGTATCCTCTGCTGCCAACAGGAACAGCTCCCTGCCCTCCTCTAAGTGACAGTCCTTCAAATGCTTAAAGAGAGCAATCCTGTCCCCCCTCAACCTCTTCTTTTCCAGACTGAATATTCCCAACTCCCTCAGCCTTTCCTCGTAGGGCTTGGTCTCCAGGCCCCTGATCATCCTCATCGCTCTCCTCTGCACCCATTGTAGTTTTTAAATTAAAACTGGTCAAGTGTGCATGCAAACTTTTAAAATTTCCGGTAATTCATATAGCTCCCCCCTCCCCCCGCAAAGTAAAATATATCTGAGCGCTGTAGATGTGAGTGAGGCAGCCAGGAAGGAGACATATATAGAAGGTTCCCATTTTGCAATGAAGTAAATTTGACATTTGTGAGCAGCCCTTGTGTTGTAGAATGAAGCAATGGTCGAGCCTTCCAGAGTTCATGAAAAATCATATTTTTATGCATGGCCAAGATAATCTGGATGGAAAAATGCATTGCTATTCCATAGGTTCACATTTGTCTTCCATGAGTTATTTTAAAGTTTTAAATCCTTGCTTGATTATTCTCTTAACTTCGTCTCTGTTCTGCCCCTTGACCTGAAGTTAACATTAAAAAAACCCGCGATCCCTTTGGTTACAGGCCAGATGAGACAACTCTTCTAAGATATGCAGGCAAAATTGCACTGCTCCATACGCAGATTCATAGTTTGCCATAACTCAATCACTTCCTTTATGACATGGAGGAAATATTTGCATGCAGCCATTAAAACTAATCTGTATTTCTCTGTTCTTTTCTTTGTTTTCATAGACAGTCATCTAGTGGTTTCCTAAATGACTTCGATAGCCTTGTCTCTCAAAATTTAAGTGCTTCTTGAAATGTGGTCTGATCTGCTATAAATAGTGTTCCCCCCCATTGTTTATACATCAGGATATAACTGAGCTCAAGTAAAAGGCCAGAATTTTTTTATACCTGACTTCCAACCTCCTGCCACTGGACCAACGTGTCTGATTTATGTACAACCATTCTGTGTTTTTCCAATGGGAAAAGATTCAAGAATATTGATGGCACCTGTGACTCCTTTAGTAAGGTTGTCATCTCTCTAAATGGGAATGGGGACCATTCAAATATTAATTTAAATGCATGCAGATATAAACTTAGTTTGAGTTGACACATCCCAACGTTTACTAGGCAGACTATGCTTACGGGGTGGTTTGCCATCGCCTTCCCCAGTCATCTACACTTGGCCCCCAGGAAGCCGGGTACTCATTTTACCGACCTCAGAAGGATGGAAGGCTGAGTCGACCAGCTACCTGAAACCGACTTCCAGGTCTGGGTCTTCCGGATCCTGTTGTAACATGATTCTTCGATCTCCCCTGAGATCAGCCTTGGTCAAATTGTCCCCATTTCCATGCATAAGCCAAAGCGCGGGAGAGGGGACCTTGGGGGTGATGTTTTTCTCACAGTAAGCACCACAGCCAATTACAAAGCAGCATTTTCAAGGGGTCGGGACTCAGATGCTTCTGGATTTCTGCTGGTGATTCTGCAGTACTCCAGAAAACCCAAGACTTTCTCCAGGGCAAACAGCAACATGCATAGCATTTTTAGGATTCGGAACAGAAAAGTGTGCGTCAAGAGAGCCTCGAACCCCAGGTAAAAATCCCAAGCATAAAAGACCACAATGCAACTGAAGAAGAGTTGGTTTTTATATTCCAACTTTCTCTACCACTTAAGGAAGAAACAAACTGGCTTACAATCACCTTCCCTTTTCTTCCCCACGACAGACACCTTGTGAGGAAGGTGAGGGTGAGAGAACTCAAACTGTGACTAGCCCAAGGTCACCCAGCTGGTTTCATGTGTAGGAGTGGGGAAACCAACCCAGTTCACCAGATTAGAGTCCTTCGCTCATGTAGAGGAGTGGGGAATCAAACCCTGTTCTCCAGATTAGAGTCCTTCGCTCATGTAGAGGAGTGGGGAATCAAACCCTGTTCTCCAGATTAGACTCCACTGCTCCAAACCACCACTTTTAACCACTACACCACGGTGGCTCTCTGGAGACACCAAGGACTAAATTTGGGATTTTCTGCATGCAAAACAAACTCGACCAGAGACCCATAGCCTCCCCTCCCCAAAGGGTGGTTTATGACAGCTTTGCAGCCATCCTGCTCTATCCTGTACAGTAAGTTCCACGCGTCTTTCAGAAATAGCAGTTGATGCTTTTCATCTAATGTATACAGGAAGAGCTAATTTTGACGACCTGGTCTACACATGCAGCAGAATTAGGTGGGCTGTACATTTTCAGAGTGCAGGCGGGTGGGGGGGGGGTCACATTTGTAGCACTCCTCTTTGCAAATAATAACCAGCAGATTAAAACACAAACACACATCCAGGAGAAAGGGTATCCTCTAACCCTCCATGAGCTAATGTGCCATTTCCTGAGAATTATAAACAGAAAACTCAGAGGGAAAAATGTATCTCCTGAATCTCAGCCCGAAGTGGTGCAATCCATTCTACCGCCTCAGCCTCTTTTGCTTCATTACCTCCTGCATCTGCTGACCAAAAGATAAGCAGGAGTAAGAGATATATTGAATTGTCCATTTGTGGCAGTCCTGAGTTTTGCCCGTGATTCTCTGGTGTTTATTTGTTGTAAATCAATTTTTTTTCCTGTTAAGACAGGGCGTGTCTACTTGTGTCTGCAGTCCCTCAAAATAATAACCACACTGCCAGGATGGTTTCAAACCCCTCAAGAGCCAGAGTGGTGTAGTGGTTAAGAGTGGTGGTTTGGAGCAGTGGACTCTGATCTGGAGAACCGGGTTTGATTCCCCACTCCTCCACATGAGCGGCGGACGCTAATCTGGTGAAGCGGGTTGCTTTCCCCACTCCTCCACATGAAGCCAGCAGGGTGACCTTGGGCTAGTCACAGCTCTGTCCGCCCCACCTACCTGGAAGGGTGTCTGTTGTGGGGAGGGGAAGGTTATTGTAAGCCAGTTTGATTCTTCCTTAAGTGGTAGAGAAAGTCAGCATATAAAAACCAACTCTTCTTCTCTATAACTTTACATGCACAACCCTGTTTCAGACAAATATTCCTGGCTGATGCTACACAATTGGAGAGCCGTTCCAGCTTGGGGGCGGGGGGAAACTGTGCAGCCCACCCACCTGTTCCTTAGCTTCCCCTCACCTGGGGTGCTGGTGTGCATGTGTGTGTGTGTATGGCCATCACTCTACCTTATCTGATCAGCAGAGTGATTTGAACTTCATATGCCCTTAATTCCATCTTTCTGTCTGTCATACAAATCTCCTTTGAGGTTTTATATCAAAGTGACTGAATGAGTTAAAAAGATTTTCTACAATTCCCCTTTATAGTAGTAGCGTCACCTTTTTGCATAGAAGCTTCAAGGGCACAGGATGATAATGAGCAGTCTTTGAAAAATGCTGGCAAAAGGAAGGGCTGTTTCACAGCAGGCACCAAGCGCTGACTCATTGGTCTCCTTGCCTATCCGGTCTTCTGTGGTGTGAAGCCACCTGTTAGAGGTTATTGTTTATGGAGGCAAAAGAGGGAGCAGCACAGGAGAGTCAACCCAGCTAATTTTTCTGAAGATGGGGTGTTAGATCTTCAAGGCCACAAAGTAAATTGGCCAAAGTGACAGCCAGCGTGGTTAAGAGTGGCGGACTCTAATCTGGTTAACTGGATTTGTTTCTCCACTCCTACACGAAGCCAGCTGGGTGACCTTGGGCTAGTCACAGTTCTCTCTGAACTCTCTCAGCCACACCTACCTCACAAGGTGTCTGTTGTGGGGAGGGGAAAGGAAGGAGATTGTAAACCAGTTTGATTCTCCTTAAAAGGTAGAGAAAGTCGGCATATAAAAACCAACTCTTCTTCTTCTTAAATGTGTTAGGCACACATATGGCACAATAGTTTTTCATGTTGCACATGTCGATTCTTCTCTGAGGGATTCCAAATTTGGTTTTGTGCTCAGGAACAAACGAGACAGCCTACGAGACTCTGTGGCTAAGGCTGTGTGAGCTTGTCAAGAAACTGAGTCCCTTCAGTGCAGTTTCTTGTTCTCTCAAAGATTGGTTCAGGCTTCGGGCCTACCTTGGAAAAGATGGAAAATGACTGCCCTGTCGCTTCAAACCCAGCAAGCTGTGACCTTTAGCAACCCAGATTGGAGAACCCAGGTGCTGGGAGTTAACAAGGCTCTGAGTTTCTACTCTGACTCCCTTTCAGTCTCCAAGGCTGAGAACGATGGAGCCACCTTCCTTTCAGTTAGCAAAGATGAGATCACGAGCGTCGAAACCTGTGAGAAGTGGGCCGGGGTTAGCTGCAGAGAAGTTTAGCCACACCATCACACTCTTGGCCCTCTTTGGTCGCATGGTTAGTAATGGGGTTGCGTTGTTAATGGAGATCACCAGCCATGGATCTGCTTGGTCAAATGAGCTCAGGCCGACTCAGACCCTTGGCCATAAGGTTAGCATTTTCAGTCTCGTTTTGCTCTTGGTACCTGAGTCACAGCTCCTTGATCCACCTTGGACCTTTTGATTTCACACCTGCTTTATGGGTCAGATGTGCTGCCTGTCTATGCTGACCCTTGGATAAGAGTTTGGACTTTGAATGCTGGAGGATTTCAGTTGGAAAAGGTAACATCTGGTGAAACTGAACCAATTGTATTACTGTGTAGTCAGTCCTTTTGATTTAGCCTGTTATTTTACTCCTCACTGTTCTTATTAATAACATTCTTGCACAATTTTAATAGATCACTTTAATTATATCTTGTGGTGTTTAGTCTTCAGGTGGCTTCAATCTAATTCCAGTGCCTAGGCCTACGTGGCTACACCTACCAAGTTAATTGTTTTTTTGTGAAATTTCCTTGCAGATGGTCTACCTTATGGGGGTGACTTTCTGGACTTTATTCCCAGGAACGTTGGAAGCTTTCCCCTTGGGCAGTGAAAAGGGGCTGGTGGCAGCTACTATGACTGAGGTGTGAGGACTCATACCCCAGAGTATTGTAATTTTGTGCATTGCTGGCCCATCCCAGGAATCTCTTGGAGGTTCTCGACAGAGCAGATAAACGGGCAATCCAAGCCTGATCTCTCTGTCTCCAGTTCACTCTGAGACTCACCTTGCAATGTGGGGACAATGCTCACTCACCTCTCTGGTGTGCTGAGGAGGTACCCAAAGCATTCTGAAGACTTTGAGGGACCGTATCACCACTATCTTTCAGGCACCAAACAAAATTTGTAACAGCTAAAACAAATTGCCACTGGATATATACTTGGGAGTTATTATCAGGACTAATCAGCAGCACAGAACATTTATGCATAGGCTTTATTGAGTTAAAATCTGAACGGCAGAGTTGCGTGGGACTAGAAAGTCTTCTTGGGAAAGGTTTCTGAATTAGCAGCTTACAAAGAAATACCGCTAAGGCACCAGCCTCCTTTTCAGCAGCACAGGGATCAAGCACCAGACCCCCCTCCCCTCCGTTCTATCGCCAGGAGAACCAGATGAGTTTCGTTTTCCCACACATGGCTCGTCTTGAAAGTTTCTCAGAACCTGACTTGCATGCGGAAATGTCTCTGCTTGGTAGCGTTGTTCTGCATACCGGTTTTCAGCATCCATTTCGCTTTCATGCGCTGAAGGTACTGCATGTCCCGCTCATGAGCCAGCGCTGCACCTGGAGGGGAAAAGAGAGCCAGAGGTCAACATCTCCCCGTACCAAAGAAGGAATCTTATGAGGACAAAGTGCATGATCCTTCTTACACTGTGAAATGGCAGATGTGTTAAGTTTTACTCTGAGTATCCCTTATCCAGACTGCTTGGGACCAAAAGTGTTCCATATTTCCGATCTTTCCATATTTTGGAATTTTTGCATAAACATACTGAAATATCTTGGGGATGGGACCCAAATTCATTTATGTTTTAGATACACTTTATACATAGCCAGAATGTAATTTTAAACAATATTTTAATAATTTTGTGTACACTGAACCATCAGAAAGCAAAGGTGTAACCATCTCACCAGAATACCTGTATCAGCTGTTAAACAAGAGCAGCAGCAAACTAACTAACAATGGCAGGCTTTCAGTCTCCACCTACGATTCGGTGTGCAATATATGCTATTTTTTTAGGTGAGAAGAAACATCAGAAGCAGTTGAGGGACCAGGAAGTGGGGCCTCTAGGGATGAGGAGGCATTCTGCTGGGTGGCTTTTTAAAATGTTTCCTGCAGAGTCATCTGCTTCATTAACAACAGTTTTTGTTTTAGAAGTCTGATTTCTGAATCCTTGTTTCTCGATGTTCAGGTAAGGGATACTCAATCTGTACAGCCATCCAGACATCTCTGGATATTCCCAAAGATTATCATAACTACATAATACTCCAGGTGCACTTGGAGAAAGTCAGAATACCCAGTCAAGCTGGTGTGGGGCTGAAGCAAGCTCCCTCATCAAGCCCAAAGGGGGATGGATCCCGGGGGCAGAGCTGGGAGGAGTTTACCTGGGTGGCTCCCTATTTAAGGCCAGACAGAGAGGAGGCCGGGGAGGAGAAGCCATGGGTTGTTCAGGCTGCAGGAGCTAGCTGGGAACCCTGGCCCCCACTGAGGGCAAAGAGAGCTCTGACTTCCCCACAGTGTGGTCTGAGGCCGAGGAAGCTCCCTCGGCCCGGGCACAACCCAACAAGAAGGGTGCCACCGGGACTGGGGCGGAGCCAGCGCATCACACAAGAGTACTCCATTCTTTGTAAACCTGATGATACTCAGGCCTAAGAGACCCAGGCCCTAAATAAAGGTTCAAACCCTCATACTGGATGAAGATTTTATTAAGCTCAAAAGTGCATAGCAAAAAGGCCTGGCTGAAATAAAGTTTAGATGTGTCTAGCATTCACAGCTTTGGTAGGGAATAACAGATAACAAGAGGAACACTTGGACTTTCATCAACACTGCTAAGATCACAGCAAGCTCAGGTCGACCTTGTAGTGAACGGGCGTTACTTAGTGATGTAAATGTGGCCAGAACACACCTCTGGTTAGAAAGTGGACCTCCTTCAAGGATGGCTGCGCAATTGCAGTGGGAGTTTAATGATATAAGATAGTAAGAATTCTTTTATTAGAGAAAATGCAATTTGGACCAAAATTTATGCAAGCAATCAAAGCAAGTTACACTCACCCCACTGCTAAAATAAAAGTTAATGACTTGACTTCAGAATCAATCAGACTACATAGAGGAACCAGACAAGGGTGCCCCTTGTCTCCATTACTGTTTGCGTTAGCGATTGAGCCCCTCGCCCATCACATTAGAACTAATTCAAAAATTGAAGGTATTAGGGTAGGAAACAAGACATACAAATTGTCACTGTTCGCAGACGATATGGTTCTTTATTTCACAGAACCCTGCTCATCACTCCCCTTCGTGGATGAAACTATTGGGCATTTTGCCAGTATTTCAGGTTTAAAAATTAGCAAAAATAAAAGTGAACTTTACCCTATGCATTTATCACCTAAATCCTTCTCAACAATCAAAGAGAATTTTGACTACAAGTGGGTGTCTACAACTTGGAACCACCTAGGTTTGTCAATCCCTGTCAATATTGCTGATCTAGAAAAAAATCAATATAACTAAAATAAATCAGAAACTCAACCAGTTATACTTGGAATGGCAAAGAATACAACTTTCCCTATTTGAAAGAATTAACCTTATTAAAAGTTTAATTCTTCCCCACTTTATATTCTTATTTAGATCTCTCCCATCAATGTTTTCTTACTCCTGTTGGAAGTATTGACAAAACAAGATCCAAAGGTTCATTTGGAATAATCACAAACTAAATACACTTCGGTCTCCATCCGCAAAAGGAGGCCTAGATGTCCCGGATATCCGCCTCTACCATGAGGCTATCAAAAATATAATAGTACTAATGAAAGATAAGCCTGCCCCAGACTTTTTAGACTTGGAATTCTCTGGCGGAACACAAATCTCAATATTTGAATTCCTCTGGAATAATCCCACTGATCGACCAAATAGAACAACTCAGAATTCCTTTCTTAATTTGAGTATAAAGATCTGGGATAAATATCGACAAACTTTAGCGCCCCATCCATCTAGAATATCCCCCTTTACAAGACAAAAATGGTTTAAGCCAGCTTTTAGCACTAATGACTTTACTTGGTGGAGGACAAATGGGAAAATTACTTTTGAAGACATCATCAAAGCAGGACATCTTTTAGATAAATCTAGGATTGAAGCTGGTACTAGCTCTAAGTTACCCTGGTTTCAATATTTCCAATTAAAACATTTATGTAATAATAAAGAATTTTTACAAGCTTATAAAAAACCCCTAACTGATTTTGAAACTCTGGTTAAATTACACACCAATAGACAAAAAGGCCTAATCTCAAAACTTTATCATAATTTACTGGGGAAAACATTAGAAAAAGGAGTTATTACCTACTTAACTAAGTGGAACAAAGTTTGTGGAAAAATAATTTTAGACAAACATTGGTCACAACTTGGAAATCATACAGCTATACATCAAGAATAGTTTCTGTCAAGATGCAAATGGTGAAACTGTTGACAAGGTGGTATCTAACTCCTGTGAAATTAAACCATATTAATAACTCCTTTTCTCCAAAGTGTTGGAAAAATTGTGGTAGTCTGGGTACCTACCTACATTGTTGGTGGTCATGCAAACACATTAATTCTTTTTGGGACGATATTCTAAGAGAAATACTTTTACTCACAGGTTATTCCATACCAAAACAACCAGAACTCATATTATTAAATCAAGGATATGATCCCAAAATTCCCAAGATTAGAATCCAGCTCATACAAATTCTTATTTCTATAGCAAAAATAATAATAGCATCACAATGGAGAAACAAAAATCCTCCCACAGTTTCTATGTGCCTGAATCGTATTAAAGACTCCCTGATTATGGAAAAAATATCAGAAAAAGTACAGCAAATGGAAAACCCCAACCACGAGTCACTTTTCTTAGAAACATGGTTTCCAATCCTAGAAAAATTTGATATGTTGGCTTTTCCCAATTTTAAATATCTGTTTTAACTACTCAATACGTTCCAATGGGTAAAGGTTTAACCTACTATTCTTAAAGTAATTACCTCTTGATCCAATTTATCATAATGTGTGATGTTGAATAGTTACGAATTGTATTGTATTTGTTTGTATGTGCAAGTTAAAATAAAAATAAAAAACTACAAATTAAAATATACATATATAAGATAGTAAGCTGTACGCTTGAATACTAACATTACTACTACTACTAATAATAATAATAATGGTACGCTTGAGGAATCATAGAGTAGGAAAGGATCACCAGGGTCATCTAGTCCAACCCCCTGCACAATGCAGGAAATTAACAACTACCTCCCCCCACATCCCCAGTGACCCCAACCCTCCCCCCGCCATGCAGGATCCCACAATCAAAGCACTCCCGACAGATGGCCATCTAGCCTCTGCTTAAAGACCTCCAAAGACGGGGGCATAGAAATAATAACAAGTATATAATGAGTACATAATAATGAGTATATTTAAACGTGCTTTCCAAATATGTAGAACGGAAGGAGAAAATGAGATGCTATATACTGTCTGTGTGCTTCTCTCTTCAACAGCCCCTTGAGCTGGGGGGAGGGCACCTTATTTGTTTGCACAGAAATAAACTTTTATTCCTTCCACCCCTGGGGTGTGTTTATTGGCTCAACAGCACCAGGGTCAAACCTGTTTATGGTAACAATGATACCACCTGATGAAGACAGGTTACATCTGCCAGTACTGAGTCACTACCGGGTTTGGGTGCTTCTGTAGAGCTGCTGCACTTGGGGTTCAGGAAGGCACCTCCTCAGGGCTAGAAGCAACAAAACACTAACTCCGTTTGCTTACCGGTGCTGCCTGTCCAGCCCAAGGCCTTATACTGCTGCACGACTCTGCCCACTCTTTGCTTATTTTTACTGACGGCCACTGCTTGCGAGGAACCGAATCTCTGCTTGTAGTACCTCATCAAAGAGCGGTGACCTATCCTGGCACCTTTGGAAAAAAGAACAATTGCATGTTAAAGTAGCAGCTGAAGTGGAACAACTTCCAAGACAAACTGGTGAGTACCGGCTGGGATACCGTTAGCGGTACTGTGACAGAACAGATGACTGTGGAATCTGGATGACTGTGGAATCTGGCGCCTCCCAAAGGTACAGAAATAACTGCCAATTTACTCAACCAATAAAGAGAAGTGGCTGTCACTTGTGAAAAGAACAGCTAGAAGCATGGAACGTTCTTAAAAGGAGAAGAACAGAAGGACAGTTTCGTTCTATTTCAAGCCAGTTACAATAACCACTTCCGACCAAGCAGAGAAAAGGAGGGCTTGTGCATTAACCACGACATACGCATCTTATGGAAAACAACACCCAGCACCGCAATTTCTCCCCCACTTGCTCCTGTAATGTGTACACATATACGTGGTCAAACACATTTTGTAATCTCACAATATGGTATATCCCACTATAATCTGTACAGGCTCATCTTGGGTGCTACATGCAATACTGTGTTTGTGGGGGAGGGAATCTCCTGTGCACAGTTAAAACTCAAGCGTTTCACCATTAAGGTCCCCTTTACTGTCAAAGGGGCACAACAGAACACTACCTAGAAGTATTACATTTAACAGCTGTTAGCTTAAAACACTGTACAATGTTTAATGGTTACTGTACCTGTCTAGAAAGTCAGCAGCCAAGACCTATTTTCTTATTAAAAGGCAGGTGGTTGGAACTGTTACACAGGACACAGGAGCTAGGCAATGATGTGGTCCCCTTATTTTTAGAAGTGGCCAAGGCCCTCATTGGCAATTAGTTTTGATGGAGGGACAGAATTGTGGAACTCCCTGCCCCAGTGATGGCTGCCAACTTGGAAGGCTTTAAGAGGGGAGTAGACATGTTCATGGAGAAGAGGGGTATTCATGGCTACTAGTTAAAATGGATACTGGTCATTATGCATCCCGATTCTCTCCAGGATCAGAGGAGCATGCCTATTAGATTAGGTGCTGTGGAACACAGGCAGGATGGTGCTGCTGTTGTCTTGTTTGGGGGCTTCCTAGAGGCACCTGGTTGGCCACTATGTGAACAGACTGCTGGACTTGATGGGCCTTGGTCTGATCCAGCAGGGCTCTTTTTATGTTCTTATGATAGGGGATCCAAAACACTCCTTTGCCAAAGGACCTTCTGGCCAGACCCCTTTGCAAGAGCATCTGTTCCCTTCCACACACATCGACACCTTGTTTCTAGATTTGCAACTCAACAGCCAAGCAAACACTCCTTTGGGCCAGATCTGACCTGGGAGCTGCCAGCTGCTGATCCTCAGACTAGCAGCAAATGCTAAAACAGTCCAGGAAAAGGCAAGTGTATCTTTCCCCCACAGAGCGTCTGCATCGATATCTCTGTGCCTACATGGATGGACAAAACAGCCAGCCAGAAAAGTTAGGGCTCTAGAGTTTCAATAACACAGCGTGGTACAAATAAGCTGGTGCACAACTAAGTTGGACAGAGATATTTTCAAACTTGAGAGCGATGAAGTACTTCCCTGCCTCACCCTGAAACACAGCACGCTTGGGAGGTTTTATTTAAGCAATATACTTACCCGATGGTAAAATTAACTCCATAGATTCATCGTCGTACTCCAAATTCTTCTCCGATGGCAGCTCTTTAGACACTTCCACATCCTCTCCTTCCTGATAATCAGGGTAACTGCTCCTATGAATCGGGAATGTGTGTGTGTTAAGTGCCATCAAGTCGCTTCCGACTCATGGCAACTCTATGAATAGCAGTATCTTACTTCAGAAAAAATGAAAAACGAGAACTGGTTTTCCATTAAGGCCCCACGCTCCCCGCTTCATGAGCAACCAGTGCCAGATGAGTACTGGCCTATGAAAAGTCCAAGACTTCAGCGAAAGACTTTGGTAAGTGACACCCCCACAATCCTCTTATGACACATTTCTATGGACTACATAAAAATCTTCCACAGTGTTGTGAAATGAACCATTTATTGTTTAGAAATATTTTATGCTGTCTCCACAGGGATAAGAACGTAAGAAAAGCTCTGCTGGATCAGACTCAGGCCCGTCAAGTCCAGCAGTCTTGTGGGCTTCCTAGAGGCACCCGGTTGGCCACTGTGTGGACTGCTGGACTTGAGGAGCCTTCTTGGTCTGATCCAGCAGGGCTGTTCTTATGTTCTTAAGCAGCCACATAACTGACCCCGCCATCATTATCCATGGATGGCAATAGTTCCGACCACCCAAGAGGCACACAGTAAACCAGGGGCAATGCAGATGGAAGCTGCCTGTGGATCTTTGAAAAAGGCCCAGCTAAATGAGAGATGACCACTCTTCAGGGGGTTTCCCAATTATTTATATTGTCACGTCGGAATTAAAAGATGTGTTGCCCTGTGGTACAGATGCAACATAACAGAGATCCAAGAGGTCTTTAAGCAAGAAAAATTGCTGGCTGGAGAAATTATTAATACCCAAGTACCATCTGTGAAGTGGATTCTAAGATTGCACAAGAGATCCCAAGCCCCTGGCTACCGAACTAGTGCCATCCTGCCAGATTCAACCATTTTAAAACGTCCTCTGGATAATCACAGGACACTACTTTTAACTACTTCCTTTCCAACTGTATGTTTGCTTGCTTTCCCCCTGTAAACATGGCAGCTTAAGGAGTTATTTGTAAAAACCGAAGCACAGAAAAGACGCAGAAAAGAAGCAAGACGTGCACCGTGGGTTCCACAAGTTGAGATCTCAAGCCAATCACTCTGTACATGTATTAAACCAGATCGGAACATATAAGGAAGCAATGTCTAACAGACACTTAGAAACCTCCACCACAGTGGATGTCAGCCACCTGATACGAAATACTTGCACAGCAAATCTCATGCTACAGGCACAATCTGCTGTGAAGTTCTTCTTCATGAAATCCCAAACTAGCCTGTGTACCTCCCATTCATTTCTGTAAGGTTAATGCGGGAGAAATTTCCAGTCAAATATCCCTCCTGGGGGTGGGAGTATTATACCGGTCCACCAATTGGTACGGAACTCTAAGACTTCATTTGTTTGCACAGGAAGTGACGTATCTAAATGGTGCTTGATCGTATGGCTCAGGCTAACTGGTAATGTTTCTGAAACACTTGTCCCTTTTGTCCACTACCCTTCCAGCCCTCACCCATGGAAGGATCAAACCCATTTCCTATCCTAATCGGCCCAACCTCATCTCTTGCCAGCTGTTCCACACTGTTGCAAACAGTGAAACGGCCAAAGTATAAATGTTTGCTTCGCTGTTTCCAATCTAAAATACAGTTGGCGGCAATCATTTCCCACCTGAAATCATAGAAGTCGGCAAACTCCAGGGCAGCATCTCCTTCGGTGAAGAGCTTGCAGTGGCTTTTGTCGTTCATATGTGCCTGCACAGATTCGGTGGTGTAGAAGGACTTCCCCTTCTCGTTGCACCACAGGCAGATCTTTCCAACTCCAACCTTCTCTCCTGTAAGTGGGGAGGGGACGGAGGCATTATGCTTGGCTCTCACACCAATCTCAACACCTCCGCTCGCTTCATAACATTGTACAATCCTCTATTGCTCCTCGTGTGAAGAACTGAGGCCAATACAAACAAGTCTTTATACATGAAAATCTCTCATTCATTCTACACACATATCTGGTAGAACTACCTACAAAAAAAGATTATGTTCAGTTACTGAAGCTCATACGACGTATTCCCTCCGCCCCCTTCAAAAAAAAGTTTCCATTTGGCCATCAGAGATGGCAACGAACTTGATCGCGTTGGAGCCTTGGTGCCAAGGACTGGCTCCCACACGACAGTGTTCATTAATTGTTGATTCTCTCAAGTAATGAGAGATCAAGCAATACACATACACGTGTGAATAAACCCCAAAAGTTGCTTCTCTTGTGAAAAATCTTTCTTTTTCTGCTGGCCCAGTACCATCATTGTCTTCTGTTATGCATTTTGGTAAATACCCATAGCATTCTTTACTTTCTGCAAACATAACACATTTGCATGCAGCTCACTGAATCCAGCAGATTTTCTAGCCTATGCTGGAATGCAAAAAGACTGGGAAATATGCCAGGAACTAGACAACATTTTATATTTGACTAAGCTGTCTACCATGACTAGAGATGTAAAATTTCCACTGCCTTTGCCTCAGAAGACTTCCATAATGTTATGGGCTTCTTCAACCCCCTTCTTTACTGAAGGTTTTTCTGCTGAAAACTACCCATGAGAATTCCTTCCTTCTTGGCTCTACCCATCCAGCGTGGCATAGTGAATACTTTCTAATGAAGTTAGAAACTGAGTTAGTCTCTCAAAACGGACATGGTTAGGGGTGGCAAAGCTTTCACAGACTCACCTAAGTACTTAATCAGCTCTCGGAGATCCACCAGATATTCTATATCTGGGATAAAGAAACTGTGCACCTTTGTCATGTGGGACACATTTTTCATGAGGGAACTGGAATGGTGGGAGCAGAACAAGCAGTCTGTCACGGGGATCGCCTTGGGGCGGAGGTGGTCCTGCCCGGCCATGCTCTCTCCAGCTTCCTCGCCGTTTCCTTCCATCGTCTCTTCTGCAGACTCTGCATCCTCATCCGAGTCGATATCTTCCCAACCTTCCAAACCAAATTATGGCAAAAGGGTAAAGAAAGCTTCGGCACAATTAAAAAACAGAACAAAAAAGGACACAGAATCATACAATTGGAAGGGACCACCAGGGTCATCTAGTCCAACCCCTTGCACAATGCAGGAAATTCACAACTACCTCCCCCACACACACCCAGTGACCCCTACCCCATGCCCAGAAAATGGCCAAGATGCCCTCCCTCCCATGAACTGCCCAAGGTCATAGAATCAACACTGCTGACAGATGGCCACCTAACCTCTGCTTAAAAACCTCCAGGGAAGGAGCACTTACCACCTCCCGAGGAAGCCTGTTCCACTGAGGAACCACTCTGTTAGAAAATTCTTATTAAAAACTCTACTATAATTGAGGGGGGGGGGTTGCCAGCAAGTCCCAGGTGAGTTATGGTGACCCCGTAGGGTTTTCAAGGCAAGAGACGTTGGGAGGTGGTTTGCCACTGCCTGCCTCTGTGTCACGACCCTGGAATTCCATGGAGGTCTCCCATCCAAATGCTACCTGAATTTGGGGTTGAGAGTGTGACCAGCCCAAGATCACCCAGCAAGCTTCCATGGTGCATGGGGATTCGAACCTGGGTTTCCTAGGTCCTAGTCCAACACCGAAACAACTACACCACAATTGCTCTCTTTACTACTACAATAGATGCATGACAACAATTCAACGCAACCACCTCATGACTAATCATAAAAATAACCAAAACCAGCTGCTTTTCTTATGTTCTTATGAGCTAGCCTATTATATCAGGTGCTGTGGAACACAGGCAGGATAATGCTGCTGTAGTCATCTTGTTTGTGGGCTTCCTAGAGGCACCTGGTTGGCCCCTGTGTGAACAGACTGGTGGACATGACGGGCCTGGGTCTGATCCAGCAGGGCCTTTATATTCTTATGAGAGGCCAATTTCTAAGAAGGAATGACCCAAATCAGACATTGGATTTGAGACAGGACATCCAACCAAGCCCCCCACGCCTCCCCAGCTCTCTTGCCATAACTTTGGGTCAGTCTGTAAGAAGCAGAACTCCTCAGCACCTTGATTTCCCACAGCGTGCAGTTTCCACCCCACCCAAGATATTCCTGGATGTGGCATGAAAATGCTCCAAGCAACAAAGATATCAATGTAGCGAGCTTAATGCAGACGGGTCCCCGATGACTCCTAGCACCTGACTGTCGAAAAAGGCTTCCAGGGCCCGGTCTGAATCTTTCTACTAGTAGCACTCACACTCCTCACATCAGTGGATGAAGTTTGACTTGGATCTGGGAGACCCAGGTTCAAATCCCTACTCTGCCATGGAAGCTTGCTGGGTGACCTTGGGCCAGTCACACTCTCTCGGCCTCATCACCCTCAAAGGGTTGTTGGGAGGATAAAATGTAAGCCGCTATGGGTCCCCCATTGGGGAGAAGGGTGGCGTATAAATGAAGCGAATAAGCAAATAAACAAACCCATCCCTCTCGCTGGAGTCAACTGCCCTCACGCTGTTACCTTCCTCCTCCTCCTCCCCTTCCTCGTCAGACTCCTTCGTCAGCTTCTTGGCCTGCTGCTCAAACCACTGAACTCGGGGGGGCTTCTCCACTCGCTCTCTGCTCCTCTGCGAGCGGTAGCTTTCTGCGGTGACCGGAGAGCCAGCGGCCTGGCTAGGTGACAAAGAGGTCTTCTTTGGCGAGGACGACGGCTGGGCTTTGATGGCCTGCTGGATGGCAGCATTCATGGTATCCTTGCTGGCGTTGTCTAGGGTGAGCCCTTTCTCCAAGTTCTTCTCGTTCAAGAGCTCCACCTTCTTGCTGACCGCTTGAACGGCCTTCTTTTCAAGTTCCAAGTGCTTCTTGGACTTGAGGTGGTTCTCATAGGCGCTGAAGTTGGAAAAGCGCTTGCTGCAAGCTGTGCAGTACGTGGCGGAGGCCTGGCTTTGCTGCTCCAGGCCAGCCCTCTGGGCCAGAACCCTCTCCTGGAAGTCCTCAGCCGTGACTGGAGGCATTGCGGCCACTTTCCGCTTCAGGTTGTACCGGTGCCAGTCGGTCTTGTAGTGGGCACGCTGGACATCGGCATCTGTGAAGGCCACACGGCAAGTGATGCAAGTATAAGACGCCATGGCTGGAAAGGGAAGCAAGCAAATATGTTAACAGAAGTCGGACAGGGAGGGGAAAACCCTGGGAATTCAGCTTCATGCAATCATCATGACAGAGAATACATTAAATCGGCACATCTATCCTGCAGATCTCTGTGGCTGTACTCATGTAAGAACCAAAACCAAATCTGTGGCAAAATCCAGCCAAACTTAGCCCTACTGATTTAACCATGTCTGCACAATTTGATCCACCAGACTGCAATGCAGCTCCATTATCAAACTTTTGACAATCATCTGGTTTTGTGGCTTGCCAAGGAGTGAGAAAGTGAGGGGGGAGGGAAGATCAAGCGCTCAAACGCAGGACCTGGGTTTTGCTTGTTGGGTCACAAGAAGAAGAGTTGGTTTTTATATGCCGACTTTCGACTTACCTTCCCTTCCCCTCCCACAACAGACACCCTTCGAGGTAGGTGAGGCTGAGAGAGTGTGACTAGCCCAAGGTCACCCAGCTGGCTTCATGTGTAGGAGTGGGGAAACCAACCCAGCTCACCAGATTAGCATCTGCCACTCATGCAGAGAATCAAACCCGGTTCTCCAAATCAGACTCCACCACTCCAAACCACTGCTCTTAACCACTACACCACGCGGCTCTCTAAAAGTTATGTAGGTCTGGAAGACAAACGCCTAAATCCAAGACCCCAAAGAGATGTATGTTGATGCAACAAAAATCCTATCAATATTCCCTCCCTTACTTATAAAGAGATGAATACCAGAAGCAGATTATCAAAGCTGAACATTAATCAGCATTGATATTCTAATCAACAAGACACTTTCAGGTTTCCTTAATGCTATGGTCTCCCAAGCAGCACTTGGGCCATACCACTGCAGGCATGGTCAAACACTCCTCTGTATGTTTGTTTTTCTCCATATAGAAAATCAGTGTATCAAGTAGAACATAGTCCTTCTTCCTTTCTGATGTGCCAGTTTCCTAGGTGCAGAGATTTGGGGTTGGTACGGAGCAGCATTTCGCCACGGGGAGCCTCTTCCTGTAGGGGTACAGGCCTGATACAGGATGACTCCTTTAGCTACTATTTGTGAGAATGAGGCATCTTTTGATGGATGCAAAGAAAAACGGAAGTTGTTCATGAAATTGCACATCTTCATTCCATAGTTCAGTGTATACTCAACAAATCAAAACGATCACTTTTTATAAGGCTTCAACAATGCAACACACCCAGATCCCTCACTTTATCAAAGAACTGCTAAATTACGACTGATAATGAAGCTCAAGACTATGCATTCTCCTGGACTGAATAGAGATCTGGGATTCCTGTCTCATTACCAATGCTAATTTCTCCACGCCTACTACCCCTCTGCATATCACACCTAATCCAATCACGCCTGATAATGTCATTTACTTGCTTTTGACATTTACATTGCCATTGGGTGTCTAATTCACTCCTCTCTTCCTAAGGACAGGTGGACTCATATTCTAACTGTCTCTGAAGAAGTGAGCTGTGGCTCATGAAAAATCCTACCCTGCTAGAAATTGTGTTCATCTTTAAGGTGCTACTGGACTCTGGCTCTTTTCTACTGCTACAGACAGACTAACACGGCTACCCACCGTGATTTATCAAAGAACATGTGGAAGAACGCTAAGTGTGGCTTTAGAATCACAAACGCAATTGTTTACAACGGCGTTTTCCATCGAGACACCAACCATGCTCAGAAAGTTTACTGTTTTTCTGTTTTCACAAGCGGAAAATATCCCAAGTGGATATTTGGCCACTCCCTCAGTAATCACATATGAGGGAAATCCTATCAAACTCAAAAGGATGTTTTACATCCTGCAGGTAAATAACAGGGGGACACAACTGAGGAGACCCTGCTTTATTGGCGCGCTGCTCCGTCCGTGCCGTAGTTCGATGCCTGTGAACACCCATGCACATTTCATTGCACGGATGTGAACATTTGCAGACCCCAATATTAACACACACACACACACACACACACACACACACACACACACACACACACATATATATATATATATATAATTTTTTTAAACTTGGTGAGGTTTTGTTAAAC